>NC_073694.1:85828239-86428239 GCF_029784165.1 Wyeomyia smithii
GTTCGATTCCCGATCTAGTCGAGGATCTTTTCGAGCTGAAAATTTCCTCGAGTACTGGGGCACGGTGTATCGTTGTACTTATCCTACACATGCAAAATGTGCCAAAAAAAAAAAACAATATCGATAACGAAATCTCTCAACTAATCTAGTTGATCGAGACCGCTATTAGCCCCAAGGCTAAGCGTGCGATATTGTTTTTATATATATATATATATATATATATATATATATATATATATATATATATATATATATATATATATATATATATATATATATATATATATATATATATATATATATATATATATATATATATATATATATATATATATATATATATATATATATATATATATATATTCATTGAGACTATTGTCGGATGAATTATTGAATAAATAAATAAATAAATAAATATATCGATATATGGAAAACAGGTTCAAACTTCAGACCTTTCTAAATGATAGTCTGGATGAATTTTCAATAAAAAAAGTATGCAAAGTTTTCTAGTGTAGTAAGGCCTACACACTCACAAATGTTCATTGAATTCTAAAAGAACATTGCCAGCCTCTAAGTCGATTTGTCAAAAATGTGTCATATATTGTATGTATTTACACTAGTAGAGAACTATGAGGATTAGTTTTGAGCCGCCAATCACTAAAAGATTAGAAAGAATTAGGAAAAAAATTGTGTTGCCAAAAAAGGAAACAAAAGTTGCCAATATCGGAACGTGCCAAAAACGGAACGTGCCAAAAACGGAACATACCTGTATAATCGAGTCTCTATTTAATCGAGTCCGACCTGTATATCATCGGCCTAACAGATAGATACTTTTAAATTCGATAGTTATCAGGAGGCTAATTTTTCAAGTCAATTTGTATGCGGGAAATTCTTTTTCGTTATACATTAATAGTGTTCTCCATACAATGTTGATGATTCTCTTCATGCAACAAACATAAATTTTGAAGTCCGCCTGCTTCGCCTTCGCCTTAATCCGCTCCTGGGTACCAGAAACAACTAACAACTCACAACTGAAATTGAACTAGTTTCAACAATTCAATTTAGGTGGCCTCTAATGTTTCTGCTGATTTACAGAGAGAAAGTACAATCTACCTTTATTCAATTTTTTGCATCTAAAACAACACAGTTTGTAAGACGGTTATCAACTAATACATCACAAAACTATCAACTCAATTGTAGAACGTGATTTGTCAGGGCATAAGGATTGATATTTTCCACTATTCATGAATAACGAATCAGAAAAAAATTGACTGGAAAATTAGCCTACTGATAACGATGGATATAAAAAGAATAGAGTATATATCGGCCTATCTGTTGGGCCGATGATATAAGCGAAGCAAGAAACTGAATAAGCTTCGGAAAAATATAAATTACAGCCGCGCGCAACGCAACATATGGTATAATGCTAGCCGCGTTGGCAGAAGTAAAAACACTACTTGTGCCTGTCGGCGCTTTGCGACGTATAACTACGACGGACTTCAGCATTTCGCATGAAGAAATATTCAAACTATATCTTCACCTCATTTGTCATCAAGCAATAATCGCTAAACATCAACAACAACAACAACAAACTTCTCCACCAAAAAATAATGTGCATCTGTAAGCAGTGCCCCAATCCCATCCGATACAGCGAAAAAAGCATTCATCGACCGTTTTTTGACCGTTCAGACAGCCAGTCAAGAACCAGTCAAGAACGAAAGAAACGAAAATAAAACACGCCACATGCTGCCGATCATACTCTAGTTTGCTTCGTTCAACATACATTGTAAATGATCGAGCGAGAGAGTTTTAAAATCGGCTTCTCCGAAACTGCGGTCGCTATCGTTAGAAAAAAAATCGTCACACGAGAGAAAGAGAAAAATTTTTTTCGTTCAACCGATCGTTTCTGCCGTTCAAATCAAACGAAAAAAGCATGTGCATTCATCGCAGTCACAATCAAATTTCGATCCCTTCTCAAGCACAGCTTGTCACTCATATTTAAGTACTTCTGAGCATAACTCACAGTTAAAAAGTAACAAAAAACTTAAACAAAGAACGTACATAACGAGAACGGCTAATCTACTAAACAAATGGAAGTTGTGAGTAAACACGTGCTGTAGAGACGCTATAACGGTCGAAACTTGATGCAGCGACCTCTATACTACAAACTTGAAACACGATATCGATCATAGGTAACTTCTACTAGTTTACAACGCCTCGAAATTAAAAACAAAAACGAGCATCGCCAAAATAAACTAAAAATGTTTTTTTTGGAGCATGAAAGTTGTTCGGTAAAATTAGATTTAAACGAATTTTGAGTTTAGATCAGTACTTGAGCGATGTAGATTTTGATTCTTGAATAGTTTTAGCATGATTTAAGCCTATTAGACACTATTAAGCCAAGAATCGGGTACATATATCAATTTAACTAAAAAAGTCGAAGAAATTCATCACACACTACAAATAACAAATGGTAACTTGTAATGCACAGTGTCATTTGTTGAATTTGTTAAATAAATGCAAGTTATGCAGCACAAGTTATAATTTTTGTTAATTCACATACCACCAAGTAGGCCGTTAGAAACCAATACTTTGGATTTGAAGTGGTGCTTTCGATTTCGATGCGCTATGATGAGACATATCACGTTTGTTGGTGAATCGTTTGATTTTTATAAACTCGTTACCCTAAAAGTTGAATATTTTCAGATATGTCATTGTAATATCTAGTTCAAAAAATGGGGGTATTTTGAGATAAACGCAATTTTAGTTTTCAAACGCAAAAATATCAACGCTGGCAACACTGAACACTAGGTTTGATCAGGCCATTTGATTGGAAATTTAAAAACCTTTCAAAAGAATCTCTAATATTGTCTACATCTCTTACGGTCCCTGAGATATGACATTTTAACAAAACATGGAAAATGATGTTTAATCAAATTATGGAAAAATGGAAGGCTCCGGAATCGGAGGGGGGTTGTCTGATTGACCTAAAACTTCAGATTTTTTAGTTTCGATCTGAAACAAGTCATTTTATTTATTTTGAAGCAAATCGAAGAGGGTCGTTGCATTTGCTTGATCACTTGGTATGGGATGACCCATAAAAGCAAAGCCGAGACTCGAACCGACTGGCTTGTTAGGCCAGCATCATACCTCGAGACCATCTGGGAGATATGGAATGACGCATATCCGATATGAAATTGAAAAACAGTTGTAGGCTTTAATTGGGGTCCTTATAAGAACAACATCAAATTACTGAAAATTTAATATTTTCTCGTTTTGCCTTAGAGCCAAAAATAAACTGTTATTTTTCTGCATGCACTCTGACTGTTGCAACTTGCATACAATACATTTTTCGTGAATCTTACTAATAAATGAACCTATATTACTATCACATGCACGCAGCTTTTGCAGGTTACTGTAAAATATGATAAACTGATTGCCATCAACAGCCACAAACGAGGAAACTTAATATACGTTTTATAACCCATAACCACCCAAAGAAGTACACACCTTGATCGTGACTAGAACAAGCGCAAAGCTCTCAGTTGTGTGTAAACAGTTCTCGAGTGTACACGCGTTTATCGAAAGCTTCACAGATTGTTAGTACGGTGTTGTGAACGTTGTGCGATCAAGCGACCGAAAGAAAACGCCATAATAAAACCGTGTAGGTTCTTCACAATTTGAAATAAACATGTTATAGTTTTGAGTTGACGCAGTTTCTCGGCATTTTTGTTTTGGTAGCGTTCTCACTACTAAAATGCCTTTATGACCGGTTTGGTAAATAATAGGTTGTAAAATTGCTTGTTGTTAAGAACAAGAAAGTGAAAGTTTTTGATTCAGGTAACAGGTAAGATGCCTGAATACGAAAATGATCTGTCAAGTTGCTCAGCTGCTAGGTTCAATATTTTGTTTTACAAATATCGCCCATAATATTTATCAATTTTTCGGAATAATATATATATATGTCTCTCTCTCTCTCTCTCTCTCTCTCTCTCTCTATATATATATATATATATATATATATATATATATATATATATATATATATATATATATATATATATATATATATATATATATATATATATATATATATATATATATATATATATATATATATATATATATATATATATATATATATATATATATATATATATATATATATATATATATATATATATATATATATATATATATATATATATATATATATATATATATATATATATATATATATAATTTAATTCTATCTTCATTACTACATTTACGCCTTATCGTGTCTATACATATTTGAGTCCGACCTATATAGTGACGTAGTGACGTTTCGATTATACTACGATATCAAAAAAAAATTCACGTCATATATTTCAAACGTATTTATTTCAATTGCATGTGTATGCTTTAATACATGTTCATATGTGTGAACCATTTGTTTTAAACGTTCGGTATAGTTGTGCTGTTGGCTACCAAAAAATTTTTATTTTGAATAAAAAATAAATCCAACAAAAATTGTCAAGGTGTACAAATATTAACAAATAATAAGTTCGAATAAGGAAAGCTTAAATTTTTTACAATTTTAATGTTAAACTTTCAGTTTAAGTGTCTTTCGAACACATTTCAATATTACAAACATGGCACAGAAAATTGGTGATATTCGTTCATTTTAAATTGAAGTTGAAAAGTTATTTGGAAAATAATATCCATTAGTCTCGCAACATTATATCGTTGACGATTGAGAGATACCTTGGCTTTACGAAGTTGGTGTGTGCAAGAGACAGGGCCAGATTTAGACGCTGGGGGGCCCGGGGCAAATTTGTTTGTGAGGCCCTCTTTTCTTAAAACATCTAACTAGAGATAACGTTCTGGAAATGACAAGCAAAAAAAAAGGTCGCCCTAGGACTAGGGGGCCCCTTCAATCGGCAGGCCCAGGGCATTTGCCCCCTTTGCCCCCCTTCAAATCCGGGCCTGGCTAGAGATACTCAGCGAAACCGCCAGTTTGGAAACTAGGTTTCATATGTCAGAGGTGCCCGATATCTTCTCAAAGCGCAATGTTGACTAACTTTTTCATTCGACTCGTATAACTGTCACCATCAGTGGAAGTCCTGAGGAATAATAAAGTGCTTCACAAAAACCGTGAAAGCGTTGAATTGTATTTTATGTTTAATATTATATACTTTCATTATAATTGATCATTATTTTGTTGACCATATAAAAGGTTTGTGAACCACCAAACAAAAATCAATGTGATAAAGCAATTTTGGCGACATCCATAAATTACGTAACGCAAAAAACCCAATTTTTGGACCCCACCCCCCATGTGTAACGAAACGTAACGCGAAAACCTTCCCCCCATAAAAATTACGTAACGCTGCAGAAGGATTTCCTTGATAAAAATGCTCGTTTTTTGAGAGTCTCTCCAGAGATTTTTCGTTACGTACCGCTGAGCTCACCTCCCTCCCTCCCCTGTGTAACAAATCGTAACGCCCAAGCATACTCCCCCACCCCCCTATGAGCGTTACGTTATTTATGGATGCCGCCTTTGGAGCATTTTCAATTCATTGTTCAGCAATAGAACATGAAAAACGTGCGAAAATAAATATATCCTTTATTGCACCTGATTGCAATACCTTTCAATGTGCTAGCTTTCTTGTTCATTTGGCTCGGATTTTGACATGTTCGTTCGTGTAGTGTGTGCAAAACATGTTTGACTTTTTTCCCGCAAATTTTTCTAGAAATTTTGTTCTGGACTGCTTCTTGCGGAAAATATAGTGATTTCTGCTATGTGAAACGTCTAGCTAAATTAAAAATCAGGTACTTCTTGTTGTGAATGCTTCTGATTGGCATTTCAAAAAGCATTAATGCCAGAATATGAATAAAAGCTAAAACACGTGCCTTAAATACACATTGACAGGCAATCAAAGTCG
Organism: Wyeomyia smithii; assembly: GCF_029784165.1. Lineage (NCBI taxonomy): Eukaryota > Metazoa > Arthropoda > Insecta > Diptera > Culicidae > Wyeomyia > Wyeomyia smithii. The sequence continues at coordinate 85,834,167 of NC_073694.1, forward strand.
TCAATTCTAGTTACTGATGGAACCTTGAACGTGGTCATGAAGAGGAGAAATATAGAATGCACTGAAAGTTTAACATTAAAATTGTAAAAAATTTAAGCTTTCCTTATTCGAACTTATTATTTGTTAATATTTGTACACCTTGACAATTTTTGTTGGATTTATTTTTTATTCAAAATAAAAATTTTTTGGTAGCCAACAGCACAACTATACCGAACGTTTAAAACAAATGGTTCACACATATGAACATGTATTAAAGCATACACATGCAATTGAAATAAATACGTTTGAAATATATGACGTGAATTTTTTTTTGATATCGTAGTATAATCGAAACGTCACTACGTCACTATATAGGTCGGACTCAAATATGTATAGACACGATAAGGCGTAAATGTAGTAATGAAGATAGAATTAAATTATATATATATATATATATATATATATATATATATATATATATATATATATATATATATATATATATATATATATATATATATATATATATATATATATATATATATATATATATATATATATATATATATATATATATATATATATATATATATATATATATATAATTTAATTCTATCTTCATTACTACATTTACGCCTTATCGTGTCTATACATATTTGAGTCCGACCTATATAGTGACGTAGTGACGTTTCGATTATACTACGATATCAAAAAAAAATTCACGTCATATATTTCAAACGTATTTATTTCAATTGCATGTGTATGCTTTAATACATGTTCATATGTGTGAACCATTTGTTTTAAACGTTCGGTATAGTTGTGCTGTTGGCTACCAAAAAATTTTTATTTTGAATAAAAAATAAATCCAACAAAAATTGTCAAGGTGTACAAATATTAACAAATAATAAGTTCGAATAAGGAAAGCTTAAATTTTTTACAATTTTAATGTTAAACTTTCAGTGCATTCTATATTTCTCCTCTTCATGACCACGTTCAAGGTTCCATCAGTAACTAGAATTGACGACTTTGATTGCCTGTCAATGTGTATTTAAGGCACGTGTTTTAGCTTTTATTCATATTCTGGCATTAATGCTTTTTGAAATGCCAATCAGAAGCATTCACAACAAGAAGTACCTGATTTTTAATTTAGCTAGACGTTTCACATAGCAGAAATCACTATATTTTCCGCAAGAAGCAGTCCAGAACAAAATTTCTAGAAAAATTTGCGGGAAAAAAGTCAAACATGTTTTGCACACACTACACGAACGAACATGTCAAAATCCGAGCCAAATGAACAAGAAAGCTAGCACATTGAAAGGTATTGCAATCAGGTGCAATAAAGGATATATTTATTTTCGCACGTTTTTCATGTTCTATTGCTGAACAATGAATTGAAAATGCTCCAAAGGCGGCATCCATAAATAACGTAACGCTCATAGGGGGGTGGGGGAGTATGCTTGGGCGTTACGATTTGTTACACAGGGGAGGGAGGGAGGTGAGCTCAGCGGTACGTAACGAAAAATCTCTGGAGAGACTCTCAAAAAACGAGCATTTTTATCAAGGAAATCCTTCTGCAGCGTTACGTAATTTTTATGGGGGGAAGGTTTTCGCGTTACGTTTCGTTACACATGGGGGGTGGGGTCCAAAAATTGGGTTTTTTGCGTTACGTAATTTATGGATGTCGCCAAAATTGCTTTATCACATTGATTTTTGTTTGGTGGTTCACAAACCTTTTATATGGTCAACAAAATAATGATCAATTATAATGAAAGTATATAATATTAAACATAAAATACAATTCAACGCTTTCACGGTTTTTGTGAAGCACTTTATTATTCCTCAGGACTTCCACTGATGGTGACAGTTATACGAGTCGAATGAAAAAGTTAGTCAACATTGCGCTTTGAGAAGATATCGGGCACCTCTGACATATGAAACCTAGTTTCCAAACTGGCGGTTTCGCTGAGTATCTCTAGCCAGGCCCGGATTTGAAGGGGGGCAAAGGGGGCAAATGCCCTGGGCCTGCCGATTGAAGGGGCCCCCTAGTCCTAGGGCGACCTTTTTTTTTGCTTGTCATTTCCAGAACGTTATCTCTAGTTAGATGTTTTAAGAAAAGAGGGCCTCACAAACAAATTTGCCCCGGGCCCCCCAGCGTCTAAATCTGGCCCTGTCTCTTGCACACACCAACTTCGTAAAGCCAAGGTATCTCTCAATCGTCAACGATATAATGTTGCGAGACTAATGGATATTATTTTCCAAATAACTTTTCAACTTCAATTTAAAATGAACGAATATCACCAATTTTCTGTGCCATGTTTGTAATATTGAAATGTGTTCGAAAGACACTTATTTAGGTACTGGAAATGCGACCAGAATCGTTGATCTATTTTGAGATATGCCCGGGGTCTGCTGTATCCCGCACTACTTTTATTAGCAACATTGCTATTCAGAAGTGGCATGCCTATTATTTATCCGTGCTTGTGTGTAATGGTTTTTACTCTTCCTTTTACACTCTCGCTGCTCTACTATACCGAGCTTCGTTCCTCCTGCCAAATATCGCCACTTATGATTTCTTGGAGAAGTTTCGTTGGGCGGCCTTCTAACCAGTTCTAATTATAAGAGCGACTTGCTTTTGCCTTATACCTCCCTGGCAAATATCGCCACTTATAAATTCCCTGGAGAAGCTTCGTTTTGGGCCCTTCTGGCCAGTTTAATTTATAAGAGGAACTTCTTTTTTTGTTGAAAGGAAATCATAACGTATTATAAAATTCAGCTTAAAGAAATTGTAAGTGGTTATTAGGCCTGAGAATAAAACCATGCTTAGTTTCTCTCCGACATCGAATGGTCTACTTCTACTAAAATTCGAACCCAAGACCATCCGCTTGGCAAAACGGACTCTGCGAATTCGCGGCTACGCAGCTCCCGCGGCTCTCTCACTCAACAACGAACACGTTCAGAGAAAAATGAAAGTATGTTTATGTAAGTTCTCTCTCTCTCTCTCTCTCTGTTTTCTTTATACCAGTATTTTTTATTTTTTTGTGCATGTTCAATTATGTTTAGGGAACATCCATAAATGACGTAGCATTTGACGGGGGGAGAGGGAGTTTGCACTTTTGTGACGAAATGTGACGTGGGGGAGGGTGGGAGGTCAAGCCAAGCTACGTAGCAAATATGAAACTAAGAAAAAAATGGATTTTTTCTAATTGCTCTTTTTAATCACTGTTTTGTCTGTTTAGGGTAATTTTTAATACTGTGTTGTCTTTTCTTGTTCATTTAGGATACAATGTATGTTTTTGATGAAATAATTTTTAAAAAATTGTCCTGGGGAGGGGGATGGGGTGTGGTTGTTATAAAGCTACGTAATTATCTAGAGGGGGTCTGACTTTGTGACGAAATGCTATGATGGGAGAAAAGGGGGCCAAAAAAAAACCTTAAAAAAGCTACGTCATTTATGTATGCTCTCTTAAAATAGCGTGAGAGTAAGGAGTCTTGTACAAGCGCATTTCCTGCGAATCTTAAAAACAACTCACCAGGTAGGTAGTGGAAAACCGGCCAAAGTAATGGACAAAAAACTTGGTTTTTCTTGTCAAAATAATGGTTCAAAGTCAGTGGTTTGGCAATCAATCAAGATATATTGTAGAACTATTGTATGAAGAAAATTATGATTCCTTTTTTTCAAAAACACCATGGTATGTGCTTTGGTCAGATAAAGCATCAGAAAATTGCATAGCATAGCATAGCATAGCATATTCGATCGCCCGTGAGTTGCCCGCGATTGACCAGAATCAGCTAAAATTGCACAAAGAACCGTCAAAATGGTGCCTAGGAGTAGCAAGCCATTTTCAGTGTACAATTCCTGGTGATTTTTCTTTTCACTGGTCAATAACGTAGCTGGCCACGCCCAATGCAGATCAATAGAGAAAGAGATATCGGGATTCTTAGTTCAATACTTGTTGCTACTAGAGACCGAGGAATCCTCTGCATCATCCACAAGTATCAAAGGAAGGAATTAGTGTTAGTGGAAAGGAATTGATCTGGATCCATCGAGGTTGATGGTGCGATCTTTTCTACACAAATTCGCGCCCGATATGGTTGCTTCTCGGTCTCTGGGCAACAGGCCACCAGGAGACGATATAAATAAAACCGCGCCACGATCGCTGCATACAGGAGAATCGAAGTTTCTAGTTATGTTCGGCAACCTACAAATCGTAACAATTTGTATCACACCAAACAATACAATCCCTATATTTATTGCGAATAATTACGATATTTTGTCGCGATAATTTCAATTTTTTTCGCGAATACATAATTAATCTATTACGATATTCATCTAACGAACGAAACCCACTCCGAGTCGCAACGTGTCGGAATAGAACCAACGGGCGGGCAGTCTTCAAATAAATGATTTGGTACACCTCGGAAGTCACAAGACACCGAAAATCCTTAGATGAGCAAAGCTCATCAGGGCCAAAGACGCGTTTGCACCGGAGCATTATGCGCGACCGCTCTATTTCTTCTTACCGACGCATACGCACAGGGACACGGTGTTACGTGCCGATTATTTTTTACTTCTCGAATAATTGAACTTAAATACCTACTGAGCTTTAGCTTGAACGACCGCACATTTCGTAGTTGCTCCTCCGTGAGGGATCTGAGCTAGTGAAGATGCACATAAAGCATCATAAAATTGCGGCGAAAAACACTAACGTTCCCGGAAAACCATTTGACTTCATTTGTACCCAATATATACAAGTTGCATTATGCAACCCAACTTATCTGCCTCAGCATTGTGCAATCGAAATTTTTTTTCAGTTGATGGGTAAAATCAAGAGTTGCATTCGAAAAGTGGACGTGAAGGCCGTACAATGCTTTTTCGGCGTAATAGAAGCTTCACCGGAAAACCGTTTGCGGACCTTTCTTGAATGTTTATCAATTTTCTTGCATTAATAATAATGTAATTCTCATGAGAAATAAATCGGTTTTTCTTTAAGTACATTTTTTGACAGCAGTAGAAAAAAATCCAAAATTTCGGTTGTCAACCGTTATTTCGAATAGTGTGAAATTTAGTGTAAAAGTGATAAAGTCGATTCAACGATGTATTTTTCTCAGATAGTTTCGTGTATCAAATGAAAAATAAATTGATTTCTTCTGCTTGGTACGCAAATTGAATATTGCACATAATTAAATAACTTGGCTGGTAATTTCATCGAGCCGAGCTAGATATTCAATAGAAAACATATACTTCCAAATCTTAGTCGAACGAGAAAAAATATCAAACAATTGACGTGATTACGAAACTTTTCCCTGAACGAAAATTTTTAAGAATAATAATGATCTTATGGTTTGGTAGACGTACAGTGGAGTTTTTCCCATTTCACGCCCTATCAACGTCTTGCATCAATACTGGCACATGCGAAGACTGTGTATGAATGTGTGGGAATGAATGCGAATGATCTCTCTTTGTTCTCTAGGATCATGAGTGTACTCATTCACGAATCTCAAAGGATTCCAACAAAATATCAGGAGTTGCAGGTGAGTTATCTGCAACCGATGAAATTAGTCACTTCTGATTAAACCGTTTTTACCCGAGTTCGTACTACCAGAAAAACTCCTTTCGGATGGAAAGATTTTACAAAAAAATGCGAGAAGTACTTTTAGATTCTCCAGATGATATTTACAAATACCAGTCTTTTTGCAAAATCTTTCCTAAACGAAAGTTTTTTTTCTGATAGCATGAGCATGGTACAGACAGTGTTATAAACAGATACGCAAAGAGTGAGGTCCAAAACTCCAAGTGAACCGTCAAATCGAAGCTCCAAGTGTGCAAAGTAAACAAACTCATGCGTGTTACTTTTCGTACAGTTAAAATGGTTTAAACGAAAAATGTGTTCGTTATGCTCGTATTAGGTATGAGTGATACATTGAAAATTAAAAAATTGTATGTATGTGATGGAACAAGCTTTGAAACTCAATAATATATCTTTATTAAGATTCGAAATTTCATTACACTTTCTATTGGATATGAAAAATCATGCGAAATTAAATGTGGTTGCCAGAATTGTTTAAAATAGAATATAAGCAAAGGGTTGCCATACTTACTGCTTTTCTCTTTGCGTATCTCTTTATAACACAGTCTCTATAAAGAGCACGGTATTTACAATCAATCAGACAGTTATGGAGTACTTTGTGATAAAGTCGTATGTCTAAACGTAAACAAAACGAGTGAGAGATGATTTGTGCTTGTGAAGTACAAGCGATATTACTCTCACTCCTTTTGTTTACGTTTAGACATACGACCTTGTCACAGAGTAGTCGAGGGTTCCGGCTTGTTTTAGTTGTCACCTTCAATCCAACTAATGTAAGCAATCTCACACAGAAATTGCGTTCGAATATGCCTTATACATGATAGGTTGAAATTCAGATGAATTTATAAGCAATGCTCACACCTATTATTTTTTTATTAGGGATAATTTTTTTATTAGGGAAACATAAGAAAATATGTTGAACAAAATTTTCATTAAGTTCCAGCAAAAAAACCGTAGCAATCAAAAATTACAACGAAGTTAAAGCTTAAAAAGATTCAGTTTTGTTTTTTGCTCGACAATTTTTTTTTATTTGCTAACAATCACATACACTGTGTTACGAAGACAGCTTACCTTACCAGTTAGCTCCAGGCCAAAGTGTTCCTTGCTGTTCGAAGAAGTCGACGAAGACAGCTAACACACGTATATGATTTGTTAAGTTAAGAATAAAAAAAATATCATCTAACAAGATTCAAAGGTAAAAAAGACTATACACTGCGGTCTTTTTTACGCGGGTTATTTTTATGCGGGTTTTTTATACGCGGCTTTTTCACGCGATTTTTTACATTAACGCAGATTATTTTTATGCGATTTGGAAGATTATTTTCACGCGGTTGCAAATAGGTTTAGTAAAAGTAAATCTAATAAAGTAGAAAATCAATCGTATGGTTCATGACAATAAGGTTTTCTGTTTTATCAATCTAAATAATGCATATTTTTGAAAGATTTGCTGTTCTTATCAAATAATAGACAATTTTAGTTGATTCGGGAAAAAGGAACAAAAATACATTCAAAATTGTATAACGATACAGGTCAGGATCGTTGCGATTAACTTCCGATTGAAGAACGAAAGCTTAAAAATATGACGAAATTATTATAAAAAAGTTATTGTTAATGAATAAGTTATTCATTTTAGAAGCACTATAAACTCATTTTTTGTATGTTGTTACCATTCTTATATCATTTCAAGTTTATATTTGCTCACGTGATATTATTTTTAATTGGATCTTTTTATTGAATGGAGTATTTTTCTACAACCGTACAACCAACCGCGTAAAAAAAGACACCAGTGTATATAAGTAACGATAAATCTTACTAAGAGCAAGCGCACCGGTGAGTTGCCATTTGAGTTGCTATTTTCACAACGCTGGCCGTTGCTATTTTGGATAGCAACCGATTTTCGCACCGGTCGTTGCTAATGGGGATTACCAATTCCACTATTTCTTTTTCACACCGGCAGTTGCCAATTTCTAAAGACCGTCACTAGCCAGCGTTGGCAAAATGTTTGTTTGTGATGTATTTCGATTATTTTTTGCGGATCTAGTAATAACCAACTTATCCGTCAGTCAATCGTTTCCGGAATGATCTACGTTCTTTCTACTTCATAAAATGTTCCCTCCATTTCACATAACTTTGTTTCCGTTCTCCCAAGTTATCGATAACATAATTCTTTTGCAGATTTTTTTACTTGTGCGTACATAAATTTTTTCATCCTTATATGTTTATTTAAAGAAATTCCGTAAAACTGGGCACGTCCCGCAACGTTGGCTTAAATGACTATTCTACTGAAAGCTGGCGAACTGTCATTAATTGTATTCTGTATTTCATGCTGTCTCGGTTCCCACAGTTTGCTATTATTATTTGAAAATTTGCCGCCAAAAAGAACTTAAATATAGAACGCGTAGGTAAACTGTTTTCGATTATTTGATTGATTCTAGTGATGAAGAAAGTGATTTCGCAAAACAAATTTCCTCATACGCGATTAAGAAAATGGTTTTTGGAAAGATTCGGGGCGACTCTCAGCCTAGTAAATACCCAAAAAAACCGCCATACGGAGGAAGGTGCCATCCAGCGTTTTAACAACGGTCTATACCGATGACCATTTCCAACGCCGCTTTCGAACGCATCTTAGGTTGTTTTTGAAACAGCGGTAAAGGAGAAAAGTGGTTTTTTATACAACGACCGAACGAAACGGGAAAACAGTTGGTAATACTCCCGAGCAGATTTGCTTAAACCTTCCAGGTTTATTGAATAATATTGGCCAATCTGGTGAGGATTTGAGCTTTCCGCATCGTTTAGGTTGCAGACCAAAATGCCAACCAAAATGGTCATCTCAATAAAAAACCTATACAAAATGTTTACCTGCCCGAAAAAACACCCTGTGCAAAATTTCAGCTCAATCGGAAATAAAATTGAGTAGTGGTTCACGCCGACACTTGCGTCCTACGACGTGTTTAACAAGCGAGGCAAAACACTTCGTCTTCCGAGGCCGACCAATTGAGTCCGCATTCAAAACACTCATCATCTTCGTAATATTATTACGAACATTCACTATCGAGCACAAAAAGAACAACAGTTTGACATTTCATCAAATAGCAACGATTCGGCTCGTTGCTATCGCGTTGCCAAATTTAATAACTCGCTACTACCCGAGGTGGGGATTGCTATTTTCCAAACCAACATAGCAACGCCCGGTGCGGTTGCCGCGTTTTGGTGGGAGTTGCCAAACTAGCTTTAGAAACTTCAATTTAGCCACTGGTGGGCTTGCTCTAAGTAGTTAAAAAGTGGAAGAGGTTGTTTATACGAAACGACCGCAAGGTTAACGTAGAATTACGACAGCCTGTCTTATGTCAATAATTTTTTGCAATAGCTTTGGAAATACACTCGATTAGGGTTAATCATTTTAATGGTGTGAAGCGATATATTTTTCCGTATTTGTTTGTATATTCATTTTGCTTTTAATAATAAACGGAATCCGTTGGAAACTAGCTGAGTTCAGAACTTTTGAAAGTGGGCAATATTCGTGACGCTCTCGATGCTTTCGGTTTTACAGTTTGTATCCCTATATATGTTGCCGTAAGACATAATTCTACGTCGAAAACGCACTAATCGATGTGTTCAAGTCGACTCTGTCGAAAGAAACATAAAAAAATCGTATAATCAATTCATAAATGTTTGATATTAGTTGTATTTACCAGACAATTGAACTGTGCAGTAACAGTTAATAATTTCAGCCTTGTTAAATGTTTAAAATAAACAAAGCAGAAAGAATTTTAATTTTCCGAAGGTATCGTCGGAATCCATGGTCAAGTATATGAATATGGAGATTGTTTGTATTTCATGATACTGTAAGAAGACGGAGTTTAACCAGAGAAAGGCCGGAATCCTCAATCGGCAAAGATGCCCCTTCTGTAAATTGTTATGAACCATGAGTATGATCGAGATGCTGTAAGAAGTGACTGGTTTGTAATGATGAAAACTTAGTAAATTGACATTTACGGATTTGTTTCGCATATACCGCTTGTAATGCACAGTGTTAATGAATCGTAATATACATCACACTGCTGCGCAATTGCAGCAGCATCAAACTGCAATCAAAGTTGCAATTTAGTAATAACCATTCATTATGCTCTTCCAAATATATTTAGCAGCCTTGAAAAAGACTGGTTGCTGCAGTCGCAAATTTCATTCAAATATCGCATAAACGTGCGTTTTTTTACGCACGTTGTGGAATGGGATAACTGAAAAAATAATTTCCAGTTATATCATTCTACTACGTTCGTAAAAAAGAGGATGGGCTACGCTGCTTACAGTTTGTCGGTATATAAGCGAAATTTGAGCGTGAAAGCGCATCTTTTTTTCGTCAACTGTGTACCTGGCAACAAATGTATCATCATTGAGATGGCACCAGAGGCAAGCGACAAAGGAGCCAGGAAATTTGTCACAACAGGTCGTACCTCGTTGTAAGAGAAACATTTGCGGTTGCTTCCCGGTTGGCGGATTACAACAAACGTTCTACTATTACACTTGCCGCAAGGTTCAGACCGCCGTACGTTTGCTGCTCCAAGTAAATTGTTACATTCCTCTTGTCAACCTATTGTTGCCATTGTTATTAAAGCAACAATAGGTTGACATATGTATCGTGTGTTGCACGGCTTGAAGGAAGATGTTCCCGTTCTCGTATCGGATATAAGGGTCGTAATTATGCTGTGATGTAAAGCAACAACCGTCTTCTTAAAGACGTTACATATTTGTTAATGAAGTGTTATGAATTTCTTAAAACGGACTCAGCGCCGTGAGCAGAACTTGCTGAACTTTTCTGTTTGGAATCGGATTTGTTTCGCATATACCGCTTGTGGTGCACAGTGTTAATGAATCGTGATATACATCACACTGCTGCGCAATTGCAGCAGCATCAAACTGCAATCAAAGTTGCAATTTAGTAATAACCATTCATTATGCTCTTCCAAATATATTTAGCAGCCTTGAAAAAGACTGGTTGCTGCAGTCGCAAATTTCATTCAATTATCACATAAACGCTTCATGGTCTAGATAGCGCGCGATATCCGCCCCGATAAAGATTGAAACCCGGCTTTTCTTCCTTCTTCACGATCAGCAACCAACGTCCGTGTGGTATCGGCACAATCATGGAATGAATTATACATAAAACACAAAGCGCACATTCTTAGTCAACTAGGTATATTCTGTCGATCTTGTTAGGGAAAAAAGCATTGTACGACCAATCAGAGGTCGACATTTGCGTTTCGACAAGGCTTGACAATTTTCAATAGTACAATCGTTTGAACAATCAGATTACAACTTTCTGCATTTGAACGGGTGCTTGGTTGATTTTCCAATCGATTACTGCAAAATTGACGAAAATCGGTTGGAAACTGACAGAGCTTAAAACGGTTGCAAATGGACAATTTTTGTGACGCTGCCGATGTTTTTGGTTTTTGAAATTGGATCCCTGTAATTTAACTGGTCCCCTGTATATGTTGCCGAAAGACGTAATTCTACGTCAAAAATTCACAAGCGTTCGCCGGCTCCTTTTCTTCTATAAATTCTTTTTTCTAGGAATTTACTCTCTCGCCGGTCACGATTATTCAGTGAATATCGAAGACGACTATAAAAAATGCTATTCGCGTTGACGGTGTTGCTGATATTTGTTTGGTTTTTGCATGCGAAAAAGAAGGAAGGAAATATTTTTGCTTTTGTCATCACGCACATTTTGACAATTACATATGAGTGTTCACGTAGGTGCGAACAGCCTTCAGAATCTCTTTCAACGCGAATAACCCGAATAGCTGTTCAAAATTGAATATGTCGAATTAAATGCTTACAATATTTTTTTCTGCCAGCACTACCAGTTTACCGGCGTCAGTATGATTTCCATTTTCCGGGACTTCCCAGCTCTTCACTGTCTTTGGCAATGTTGTTATGGATCAAAATCACTATATTTTAACGTGACGTTGTTCATTTTCAAAGCAGTAATGATCCCTCTAAAAACCTAAATTAATCCACCTAACGGTGAGAACCAGCCTTTCTCCTTCGAACTTATAATTTGTTAAAATAGATTTACTCCAACACTTGAAAAATACACCTTGATTATTTCTGCTGGATTTGTTTTTCATTCTAAACAAATTTTTGGTAGCCAACAGCACAACTATACCGAACAATTAAAATTTAACATATCATCGGCTTCATTCTGTGCCGAACACGCATCAGTATCGGACGTGTGATCGGTGATCGCTCCGATAGAATATAAAACAAAAGACGTGTGAACAAGTGTTGGCATTGTTTGCCTGGTCGAGTGAAATAAATCCGGGTTCAAGGTCGCGCCTTTGTGCAACTGTTTCGCATCGTGACTACCAGCTGGTGCGTAAGCCGATTTGGCTGCTGGCTGAATTGTGCTACAGCAGTGGACGAGACACAAAAGAGGAAAAAGAAGAAGCCATCAGTTGACAGTGAGTTGTATCGCTGTGTGGAGTGATCTCACACCTGGCTCGCTGCTGGTAGCTGTTTGGTGCTGCTGTATTGGTGCTGCTGGCTGTAACGGCTGCAACTTCGAACGATCGGACAACCAACCTTACTGGAAGGGAGAAGTAAAAAGGTACGTGCTCTTGTCGGCGCTAGTGCGCTAGACTTAGCGGGATGGATGTAGATCCCTCGCCTCCCGCGCCACCATCCCCGAACCCCTCTGACCCTGACCCTTCTGTTACCCCCTCCCCTGTTCATTCTTCAGTCCCCCCTCGCCCCAGGCTTTACCCAGACGAAGCCCAGGGCAGCTATACTGTCTATTTTCGGCCAAAGTGATGAAATTTCCAAGGTCCGGCCTAACAAGCTCCGTGTCGTGGTCAGTAACCTGAAAGAGGCCAACGATATAGCTTGCTCTGAGCTCTTCACACGCGAGTATCGCGTTTACATACCCGCACGAGACGTGGAGATCGACGGTGTCATAACCGATTCGAGTCTGTCCGTCGAGTGTATACTGCAAAGTGTCAAAGGGTGCTTTAAAAACAAAACCTGTCCCGATGTAAAGGTGCTCGACTGCAATCAATTGCGGTCAGCATCGATCATCGGTGGCAAAACAGTATACACCCCGTCAGACTCGTTTCGAGTTACGTTCGCCGGGTCAGCGCTACCAAGCCACGTCTCGATCCACCGGGTTCGTCTCCCTGTGCGATTATATGTGCCTCGCGTCATGAACTGCCTGAATTGTAAGCAGTTAGACCACACCGCCGCCTACTGCTGCAATAAGGCACGTTGTGGCAAGTGTGGGGAGAATCATGCGGATGATTCCTGCAGTAAAAATGCTGAAAAATGCATTCACTGTGGGGAGAGTCAGCATGAGCTCTCGACATGTGCGGTGTACATGCAGCGCAGGGATAAAATAAAGAGGTCTCTCAAAGAGCGTTCGAAGCGTTCTTACGCTGAGATGCTGAAGAAGACCGTTACCACTTCTCCCATTACATCAAACCCTTATGATCTGTTGTCCTCTGATGAAACCGATTCTGACGATTCACCAGCGGGAACATCTTACGCCAATCCTGGGGAGTCTAGAAAGAGGAAAAATATTTCCTCTCCTAAACTTCCCAGAAAAGGTCCTAAGATTTCTCAAAGTGAAATAAAAGTTACAAGCAAACCAAACAGTGCTGCGGAAAAACCGAAGCAAACTCCTCCTGAACTTGCAAATTTAAAGTCCCAGAAGGAGTTCCCAGCACTGCCAGGAACATCTAAAACCCCAGTTGTTCCTTTTGCACATCCAGTTGATGAAACAAACTCTGGATTAGTGAAATTTTCTGACATTGTGGACTGGATTTTTGAAACTTTCAATGTACCCGATCCAATTGAAATTTTCCTTACAGCATTTCTCCCAACAGTTAGATCATTTTTGAAGCAGTTGACAGCCCAATGGTTCCTCCTTGCAGCGATTGTATCCTTCGATGCCTAATTCAACTGCGTATATGAAGGATTCTATCTCTGTCTTACAGTGGAATTGTAGAAGTATTTTACCAAAAATTGATTCGTTTAAAGTTTTGATAAATAAAAACAAATGCGATGCATTTTCCCTTTGTGAAACTTGGCTTACTTCAAATATTGATCTCAACTTCCATGATTTGATAATATTCGCCTTGATCGAGACACCCCATATGGAGGAGTACTTTTAGGGATTAAAAAGTGCTATTCTTTCTATCGTATTAACCTCCCCTCGATTCCAGGCATCGAAGTTGTCGCATGTCAAATGACAATACAAGGTAAAGAGCTTTGTATTGCCTCAATATATATTCCTCCCAGAGCACAGGTTGGGCAACTGCTGCTATTTGATTTAATAGAACTTCTTCCCTCGCCACGTTTGATTTTGGGAGACTTCAACTCTCATGGCGTGGCTTCGGGTTCCCCTTACAATGATAACCGCTCCTCTTTAATCTATAACCTTTGCGATGACTTCGACATGACTATTTTAAACAACGGCGAAATGACACGTATCCCGAAACCTCCAGCGCGCCCAAGCGCTTTGGATCTATCCTTATGTTCAACGTCGCTACGGTTGGATTGCACATGGAAGGTAATCCTCGATCCTCATGGTAGCGACCATTTGCCTATTCTTATTTCAATTAATAACGGGTCAACTCGCATGCGACCAGTTGACATTCCGTATGACCTCACACGGAATGTCGATTGGAAGTTATACGAGGAAATGATTTCAAAAGCGGTCGATTCGATTCAACATCATCCACCACTTGAAGAATACAACCTCCTCGCGGGCTTGATTCTCGACGCCGCGTTGCAAGCCCAAACGAAAAAATATCCCGGCGTAACGATTAAAGAACGGCCTCCCACTCCGTGCTGGGACCAAGAGTGCTCCGATGTCTACACGTAAAGATCCGACGCGTTTTTGGCCTACCAGAAGGGAGGTATACCTGGCGACTATTTACGGTATTCGGAGCTTGATACCAAGCTTAAAAGCTTGGCTAAAGCAAAGAAACGCGGATATTGGCGTCGGTTCGTGAACGAGACGTCGAGGGAGACATCGATGAGCACTCTTTGGAACACAGCCCGAAGAATGCGGAATCGCGTAACGGTCAACGAAAGCGAGGAGTCTTCAAGTAGGTGGATATTTGATTTTGCCAGGAAAGTATGTCCGGACTCTGTTCCTGAGCAAAACATTGTTCGCGATGCGTCTCCGGGCCACGACGCGATAGAATCACCTTTTACGATGGCAGAATTTTCAGTTGCCCTCCTGTCCTGTAACAATAACGCGCCTGGAATGGATAGAATCAAATTCAACTTGTTGAAGAATCTACCCGGCAATGCCAAGAGGCGCTTGTTGAACTTGTTCAATAAGTTCCTGGAGCAAAACATTGTACCGCAGGATTGGAGGCAAGTGAAGGTGATCGCCATCCAAAAACCAGGGAAACCAGCTTCTGATCACAACTCTTATAGGCCGATTGCAATGCTATCCTGTATCCGGAAATTGATGGAAAGAATGATACTCCGTCGTTTAGACCATTGGGTCGAATCAAATGGCCTACTATCGGATACTCAATGTGGCTTCCGCCGTGCCAAAGGGACGAATGATTGTCTTGCGCTGCTTTCAACAGATATTCAGCTGGCGTATGCTTGCAAAGAACAAATGGCGTCTGCGTTCTTGGACATTAAGGGGGCTTTTGATTCCGTTTCTATTGACATTCTTTCGGGCAAACTTCACCGACAAGGATTTTCTCCAATTTTAAACTTTTGGCATCTTTTGGCAACTTTTCGCATTAGCTACATGGGTCTTCCCCAGGGCTCATGTTTAAGCCCCCTTCTTTACAACTTTTATGTAAATGACATCGACGAATGTCTGGCAAATTCATGCACGATAAGACAACTTGCAGACGACAGTGTAATCTCTGTTACAGGAGCCAAAGCTGCCGATTTGCAAGGACCATTGCAAGATACCTTGGACAATTTATCTGCTTGGGCTTTACAGCTAGGTATCGAATTCTCTCCGGAGAAGACTGAGATAGTAGTTTTTTCTAGGAAGCATGAACCTGCTCAGCTTCAAACACAATTAATGGGTAAAACGATTTCTCAGGTTTTGGTACACAAATATCTTGGTATCTGGTTCGACTCTAAAGGCACCTGGGGTTGTCACGTGAGGTATCTGACATTGTATTTCCATCACATGTCCCAAAATATTAACCCTTCTTCGAATATTCCAAATCGTGTCGACTTATCAAATACTTCTGATTCTACTGTGTTTTTCGATACATCCATGATAGAAGAAACTCGTGGAATCCCGGATCATTTACGCGTGCAGCAGATCCCCAAAAATTTTTCCAATAAATATCGAAACATCAACTGCAACAATATGTTCTACACTGACGGATCACTTCTTGATGGGTCCACTGGCTTCGGTATTTTCAATAACAATTTAACCGTCTCCCATAAGCTCGATAATCCTGCTTCTGTTTACGTCGCAGAATTGGCTGCAATTAAGTACACCCTAGGGATTATCGAAAAAATGCCCACGGACCATTATTTCATCTTTACGGACAGTCTCAGTCCCATTGAGGCTCTCCGATCGATGAAAGATGTTAAGCACTCTCCGTATTTCCTGGGGAAAATACGGGAACATCTGAGTGCTTTATCCGAAAAATCGTTTCAGATTACCTTAGCGTGGGTCCCTTCTCACTGCTCGATACCGGGCAATGAGAAAGCGGACTCTTTGGCTAAGGTGGGCGCAACAAACGGTGATATTTATGAAAGACCAATTGTCTTTAATGAATTTTTCGCACTTGTACGTCAGAATACGATCATCAGTTGGCAAAATGCTTGGACCAGAGGGGAATTTGGAAGGTGGTTACATTCCATAATCCCCAAAGTATCGACGAACCCGTGGTTCAAGGGGTTGGATGTAGGTCGGGATTTCATTTGCGTGATGTCCCGGCTTATGTCCAATCACTATAGATTTGACGCGCATCTCCGTCGTGTTGGGCTCGGGGAAAGTGGTATCTGTGCCTGTGGTGAGGGTTATCACGACATAGAGCATGTGGTTTGGTCATGCCCTGTACACCGTGACGCCAGGTCTAAATTAATAGCTTCCCTGCAGGCCGAAAGTAGGCAGCCGGCTGTTCCTGTTCGTGATGTCTTGGCGAGCCGTGACCTATCCTACATGTCCCTTATATACGTTTTCCTGAAATCCATCCACGCCCCAGTTTAATCCTATTCCCTTCCGCCTACATCCAACCAAACGACAAGAACACGTTAAGACCCCGGATCCGGAAACAGCAACTAGACCCGCACGATACTCTCAGGTCCCGAGGGAGACAACCCAATATGCCAGTCCGTAATATCTTGGCCCAGCAGCGGAACATATTCAATATGCTGCTTACCTATGGCGATGGAAAACCATCAAACAACAAATCAGTGCTTTTAATGCAAACATTCTAGCTTTAAGTTAGATTTAGTTTCAGCTCGTAGTCGGCAGCGAGGATAAAAAATTTGCTTTTAGTTATTAAGATACTTTAGAAAGTAAGCTACCAGATATAATTGGCGCCGTTAAACATTAAATTGTATTTGTGCAGTGTCAAATAAATTATAGATGAAGAAAAAAAAATATCATCGGCTTCGTGCAACACTGGCACAACTCAAAATTTTGCATTTTTGAGTTTTTGATGGCAAACGATGCCAAATACTGTTAAGTTTCATCACACGAAATCCCATTTTGAAAATCACAAAAATTCCAGAGTTATGAATAGAAGTGCCTTTGCTGCACAAATCGAAATTTCTCCATAAAGTTAGTAAAAATAAGGTTTTAACTTGGACAACGTGGGCACGAAATATGTGCATAATAGACCCAAAGGTGTTAAATAAGGATTGGTAAAAATGAATATAAATTAACACATATACATGAAAATATACATATACATATACATATACATTAAATTATTTCAACTATGTGATGCGATTTTGTTTTTGATTGTGGTATAATCGATTTGTACTCATATACTGCCTATAAATATTCAGATTCTTTAAGTCAACGTTAGTCAGTAGATTTCAAATAATGTATAATTAAATGTTGTTCCTTATACATTAATTTGAATGATCTTATCAGTGAAATTAAAATTCTTTAACACAGTTGATATTACTGATCGTTTCTGAGAGGCATCCAATGAATGGCCAAATACCAATCAATATGGGTTCTTGAAACCTGGATTATACTCAGTGGCCAGAATCCGACCTAAGACCCAATTTTCAATCCAGATGACCACTTCTGGTTGCCTGATAATCATTAAATCATAAAATCCATCATAAAATTGCAGAACTGCCTAATCTGGGTATTTCTATGGCGAAGATGGCGACAGTTTCCGATCAACAGCCTAAAGTGACAAATATCATCCAATACGATTTGAAGAAGCGGTATGATACCCTGAGGCCAGAAATTATCTTCAGACGCCATTTTAAATTTCTAGACAGTAGCTTCCGGTTTCTACCAGTCTAAAAGGGACAAACATTACCCAATGTGAGTTTTTCAGTACCCGGGATGATGCTCAGAGACCAGGAATCAACTTCATACTTCATTTTGAAATCCGAATTTGCGACACCTGTTTCCTTTAAATAAGTCGTGTAATCTTTGAAAGAAGAGATTTTCAATATTTTTACAATTTAACACATAATGGAAAAAATAAAAGTCCGATTACACTGGTCAACACAAGTGTTGCCCCGATGATCAAATTAAGAAAAAATGAAAAATTATAGCTTTTCCTGTGAATTGTTTTCTTTCTAGGGCAATTATTATGAGCTTCAGAGCAGCCTTTTTTTCGATTTTGTCAACCAGTGTTATAATCAAATTAAATGGGTACCAAAAAAGCAACTAAACCCTTAATTTAAAACTAAGATTGTTGAAATCAGTGATGCCATCTGTGGGCAAAACGAGTGAATTTGATAAAGTTTTCTGAACACGTTTCTTTTCATAACCTTTGAACTACAGGTTCAATCATCATAAAATTCGTTACTTAGGGGTTTTAAAGACAGCCCATTCATTTGATACCTATTTTGTTCAAATCGGTTGTGTAGTTTCTGAGATAATGGAGTTTCATAACTTTTACATTTTGATACATAACAGACAAAGTTACAGTCCAATTGTTTATCAGGCAACTAGACCTTCCTATTGCAAATTATTTTGTGAAAATCGGTCCATCCATCTCTGAGAAAAGTGGGTGAGTTCAAACAGTCTTAGAAACATGTTTCTTGTCATAGCCTGATTTCACATTATTATACATAACGGACAAAGTTAAAGTCCAATAACAATAAAATTCAATAGGGTCTTATGGGGCAACAAGACCTTCCATATGACACTTATTTTGTGAAAATTGGTCCAGCCATCTCTGAGAAAAGTGAGTGAGTTTAAACAGTTGAGTTGAAACAAGTTTCTTTGCATAACCTTTGAACTACATGTCCAATCATTATAAAATTATTTCACAAATGGTTCAAAAAACAAGCCCGTTCTTTTGATACCAATTTTGTTCAAATCGGTTATGTAGTTTCTGAGATAATGAAGTTTTGTGATTTTTACATTTTGATACATAACCTCGAAACTTAAAATCCGATTATAATAAAATTCAATAGGATCTTATGGGGCAACTAGACCTTTCATTTGCAATTATTTTCATGAAAATCGGTCAAGCCATCTCTGAGAAAATCGAGTGAGATTGGGAGACCGTTACATACATACACACACACATACAGAAAATGCTCAGCACGTCGAACTAAGTCGATTGATATACGAGATTCGACCCTTTGGAGCACTTTTATACCTTTGGGTTTTTCAGTGATTGCTATACCTTTCTAGGAGAAAGGAAAAAAATTGGTTTTCCTATACAAATTTTCAATCAAATTTGAAATGCAATGCGCCAAGCAGAGTTAAACCAATCGACTTCCGATAAGTTTAGGGTTGTTTGGGACCACAAATGAAACCAAAGAAACTTAGTTTTGGACAATCGATCACTTTGCTCCACCCCAATACATATAGTGTTGTAAACACTATATATAATAGGGTGAGGCAAAGTGATCGAGCAGATTAGTCCAGTTCTCGAGAAGTTGCAGACATTTTTTTAAAACATCTGGCTTCTCTGGCAGTTTAAGCTATTACGTATGTTCTCTATTATTAATGATTGAGAATTGTAGGTAAAACATATTTGAATTAAACTGAATTATGGAAGCAGCATGCGTAAAGACTAGTATCGTCAATTATCTTTAAATATTTTTTTTCACTGAATTAAAAGGATAATATTGACTCATACAAAGATGTTTTACGTCACGATCACGATTAGGAATAGCAACTGCAACGGTATGATCATTCATTATTTACTGTTTGTTATACCGTAACCGCCAAAAAAAATTATTTGAACGAATTCTCTGAACATCTTAAGCAGCATGGCTAGTAGAAGATTTGGTATAACATTTTATGATATGTTCTAGGTCTTTTATGGTAACATTAAGAAAAATTATTGAAACATTATAAAGTATGCTGATGTGGCAGCACAAGTTGTTTTGACATTTGGTACCCACGTAAGTACCCAACAATGTCGACAATAAAATGTTGTAGCCAAGATTAAATCATTGGCGTATTAGATTGATGCGGTATCTCAACGTAAAACAACTACATAGTCCGGAGGACTGACGAAGCGTTAATAAATACCTGAATGTAGATAGGGTCGTTTTATAATCAGACCGTAGAGACAACGAATGAGGGAATGCTTGATAAATTATTCTATACATTTTTAACGCGAAGGCACAAAGGAACAGAACGGTACTTAAACCGGAAATAACTGAATCATCATCACAGGTGCTTTACAACGAGATACATCATTCAATCGAATTGTTTAGGTTTTTGCTTTTTTATTACATACTGCGAGCAAAGTAATCAAACAACAAAATGTTTCGTTGATAATTTCTCGATTAATACAAATGTTTCATGTTTTTTTTTTTTTTTTTGAAACAAGTAGGGTAGAGCGGGGCTAGTTGGTTACGGGGTAAGTTGGTCAATGAGAATATCTTCGAATCTATGTATTAAAAAAATCGTGTAACATGGGTGATATATATGTAACAGATAACCAGAGAAACTAAATGACAAAATTAAGAACAGTTTTAATTAGGACATATAATAAATACAGGTTGGTGCCAAATTGGCCATCAATTCTACTTGGTTTTCAAGTTGAAACTTTATGTCCAAACAAACCTAGCCAAATTAAAATAAACCTAGTTCAATGCACAATGAAAGTACCTTTTAATAGTTTTAAGAAGTGTAAAACAAATTTTCGCCAAAATATTATTTCCATGTATTTTAAGTAATTTTCATATTTAATACATGAGGGGCTAGTTGGTCACATACTAGCGGGGCTGGTTGGTGCTATGCACATCATCAATGAATTCAAGTAACCAAGTATATGCAATTCCAGGAACGGCGCATTTCGTGATGCGTACTAGAACCAAACGAAAAAACCTAAATTAATCCACCTAGCGGTCAGACTCAGCCTTTCTCATTCAAACTCATTATTTATAAAAATAGATTTACATGAATGCTTAAATCCAATAAAGGTATATTCACTCTTTGGGTTCTAAAATATTGATGTTGTAATTGAAGTATAAAATATGAAATTTGACGTAATGTTAGTGCTTAAGAAATAGCGAAATAAAAGAAATGACTCTCAATTTCGAACAATTTAATCACGAGCGATACCGGGAACGTTGAGATAGTACGATACCACATTTAAATTATGTTGAAGCCACATATATCGATCGAAGCAGGTATAGTTTTGAATAGTCTTTGAATTTCTTTTCTTTCCAAAACTTTTGAACAGCATATCAAATTGTTATGAAGTTGTTATTTGTAAGTTTGAGAAATGACTCGTTTGTATGACACTAGTTATGTTCAAATAAGTCGTGCAATACTTGAAATAATAGACTTCCGTTGTTTTACAAACTAAAACATAACGGTTGCTTAAGTTTGATTACAATCAAATGAGAAGGTAACGTATAGGGCAGCCAAGCTTTGAAACCACGTGTTCAATCATAATTCATCAGTTAACCCTTAACTAGCCCGCTCATCTGATATCAATATTGTTCAAATCGGTTGTGTAGTTTCT
Organism: Wyeomyia smithii; assembly: GCF_029784165.1. Lineage (NCBI taxonomy): Eukaryota > Metazoa > Arthropoda > Insecta > Diptera > Culicidae > Wyeomyia > Wyeomyia smithii. Next base: position 85,855,864 of record NC_073694.1, read on the forward strand.
AAGATAATGAAGTTTCGTGATTTTCACATTTCGATACATTACAGTCCGATTACAGCAAAAATCAATAGGGTGTTATGAGGCAGTTAAACCTTTCATTTGATACTAATTCTGTGGAAATCGGGTCAGCCATCTCTGAGAAGAGTGAATGAGTCCAAGTAGTCTTCGAAATATGTTTCTTTTCATAGCTGGATTTCACGTTTTTAAACATTACAGGCAAAGTAATAATCCGATTGCAAAATAAATAAATAGGGTCTTATGGGGCAACAAGACCTTCCATTTTACCATTGATTCCATGAAAATCGGTCCAGCAATCTCTGAGAAACATGAGTGAGATTAAACAGTCTCCAGAACACGTTTCTCTCCATAACTTCTGAACCACATGTTCAATCTCCATAAAATGCAGAAGTTAAGGGTTGTTTAGGTAGCCCGCTCATTTGAAACTAATTTTGTACAAATCGGTGGTATAGTTTCTGAGATATTGATGTTTCGTTTTTACACATTGATACATAACCTCTAAACTAGAAATCAAATCACAATAAAATTCAATAGGGTCTTATAGGGCAACTAGACCTTTCATTTGCAATTAATTTCATTGAAATCGGTTCAGCCACCTCTGAGAAAATCGAGTGAGATTGGGAGAGCGTTACACACACACACACACATGCAGAAAATGCTCAGTTCGTCGAACTGAGTCGAGTGATTAACGACATCCGGCCCTTTTGAGCACTTTTATACCTTTAGTTTTTGCAGTGATTGCTATACCTTTCTGGGAGAAAGGCAAGAAGTGAAATGATAGCAATGACTTTAAATTTCAACTTCAATCCCGAGAAAGGCCGCAAACATTTAAATAGTACAATATCGAATTTAAATGATGTTGAGGCCACATATTTTGATCGTAGCTATAGTCTTAAACAGTCTGCGGGTTGCGATTCTTTCTATTTATAACTTTCGAACCACATGTTCAAACTTTATGAAATTCATTGTTTAAGGGTTTAAAAGCCCATTAATTTGAATACAACTATGTTCATAGCTTCTGAGATATAAGAGCGTTTTTCACATTCTGACGCAGCGCCAAAACTAAAAGTTTGATTACAATGAAATTCAATAGCAACCTTAGCGGCCCTTCATTTGACACCAAGATAGAAAGAACCGGTCAGACCATCTCTGAGAAAAATGAGTGCGAAAAAAAGGTGCACATACACACGTACACACCCACACACAAACATATTCACCTATACATGCACATATGCAGAAAATGCTCGATTCGTCGAACGGATTCGAGTAGTTTATGACATTCGGCCATTTGGATCACTTTTCTACCTTTTAATTAGCCAGTGATCGTTAGGAGAAAGTCAATATGTTTACTTTCATTAAATGATTTCACATTTTTATGAACAACGGACAAAGTTACAATCCGATTGCAATGAAATTCAATAGCAACCTATGGGGCAACTAGACCTTTCATTTGACACTAATTTTGTGAAAATCGGTTCAGCCATCTTTGAGAAAAATGAGTGAGTTTAAACAACCTCAGGATAACTTTTCTTTACAGAACTTTTGAACCATAAGTTCAATCATAACGAAATTTAAAAATTAAGGGTTCTGGAGACAGCCCGATCATTTGAAACCAGTTTTATTGAAATCGGTTGTGTGGTTTCTGAGATATTGATGTTTCGTGATTTTTACATTTTGATACATAACCTCTAAACTAAAAATCCGATTACAATGAAATTCAATAGCAACCTATGGCGCAACTAGACCTTTCACTTGCAATTAATTTTATGAAAATCGGTGCAGCCATCTCTGAGAAAAGTGAGTGAGAAAAAAAAGTTGCACATACACACACACATACACACATACATACATACATACATGAAATGCTCAGTTCGTCGAAAGGGGTCGAGTGGTATATGACATTCGGCCATTGGGACCACTTTTATACCTTTGGTTTTTCCAGTGATTGCTATACCTTTCTAGGAGAAAGGCGAAAACATGTGCTCTGCTTAGCAAAACCGTTTATTTTAAACGATAAACAATTTGGTAAAAGTTATCTTCATTTCGTCGTCATTTTTATGAATGTTTCAGTGGACACTATAAATGCCGTGTCATTGATCTGAAACAATTATAACGTACACTAATGCATCGACAAATGCCTGCTACTCGACGAAAATTTTATCGAATGCAAGTTTCCAACATCAAAAAACTAATGAGGCTAGTAGTGTGCTTGTGATTGCAGATGCGAATCTAGAATTCGGCTCCGGTTTTCAATTTAATCCGTGTTGTATTTGATTTAGTGTCCAACCAAACCATTAGAGAGTTTCGTCGTGAGACGCTACTGGCTGCCGCAAATGCAGTGAGGAAGGATTCTTCTTGCTTAACAAAACTCGACAGCAAGTGACAAATAGCGTCGTTAGACGTTGTGAGTACTTATTGAAAACGGTGATTTCGACGATATCCACGTTCAGTTTGCACAACTGTATGAATACTTGCAGTTTTGTATTGATAGATTGATGGATTTCCAAATTTGCTAGACTTCAAGAATGAAAAAAGTAGTATTCAGCATTGCACACTGAGAAAAAACGGACCCAAATTCCCACTAAATTAATGCCGCTGAGCTGGCAACCTGAAATATAGTATTTCTTATGTAAAATTGATCAATAAATCGATTGGTGATAGTTTCATCCTGTGAAGAGCACGGGAAAAGGCCTATATTCCCAAAAATACGCGAAAATATGGTGAAAAGGGGCAAAATAGACCATTTTCCGTCCCCTGCACAAAATGAAACCATTACCAATCAATTTATTGACCAATTTCACATAATAAATGCTATATTTCAGGTTGTTAGTCCAGCGGCGATTATTTAGTGGAAATGTGGGTTCCGGTTTTTCCACTGAAAAATCGCCGCTAGACTGGCAACCTGAAATGTAGCATTTCTTTTGTAAAATTGGTCAAAAAATCGATTGATGATAGTTTCATTTCGAGTACGGAAAATGGTCTATTTTGCCCCTTTTCTCTCTATTTTTGCGTATTTTTGGGAATATATGCCTTTTCCCGTGCCCTGCACAAGATGAAACTATCACCAATCGATTTTTTGACCAATTTTACATAAGAAATGCTATATATCAGGTTGCCAGCTCAGCGGCATTAATTTAGTGGGAATTTGGGTCCGTTTTTTCCCACACTGTAAAAAAATTTCATGTCGAAGTAAAGTGATTTGCTGTTGAATTCGCACTACTTGCCTAACATTTCAAAGTGAAAAGAAATTCCTTCGAAACATGTTAATGCAAAGAACAATGAAATCAACAGCAAATCACTTGATTTTCTGTTGTTATGTTCATCTTTTTCGATATGCTCATGTTTGAGATACGGAATGTTGGTCATCTGGATATTATCAGCTATTCGCAATAAATTCAAAAGGTTTCTGTTTATTTTAGATTTTTCAATTTTATTTTATTCTAGGTTTTCAATTCGATTACAAAATGACCTTTGTTAATGTGTCGGTGCAAACGATTTAAGGATCTGTAAAAGAGTTGTTTTATTATTATTTTAATATCAAAGATTCAATAAAACTTACTTACAAACAAATTTTTAATCTCTGGGAAATTGTGCTGCTTGCGCCTTTCGCCACCGTCACCAGTTTCGTTTCGTTTTATGTTTTTGACTTTTTTTAATTAGAATTGCAGCTGTAATTCAATTGATTTAAACAGTGGTGCAAATACAAGAGATATTCATTATAATATGATGGTGATTTGCACTGAACAGTTTTCAATGCAAGATCATTTCATTGGAAAGTTTTAATCATTGTGAAATCAACAATAAATCACTTTAATTTGCAATGTGACGTGACGAATCGAGTCAAGTGCAAAAACACTCGAAGTAATCGTGGCATTTATTTACAGTGCAGAGTGCATTGGTTGTTATATTGCAACAATAATGTGAATTGCTGATTCACCAAAACATGCTCCGGTACTAACATTCCAGTGTCGAAAGTTGAACTATCTGTTCATTGGAGACAGACCTTACAGTCAACTATTAGTATACGGGTCAATTAAGTTGCTAGCACTACGATCCTATCGATACTAACAGTCTCTTTCGAGTCGGGATTCGAACATACTGGTTTGTTAGACATAAATACTAGCCGAACTGGCTTGTTAGGCCAACATCGTAACTCGAGATCATCTAGAAGGCAACAAAACTATTTGATGTACGCTCTAGAAATCTAAACATATAATAATGCAATTCTGTCTGTCTGTCTGTATGATCCAGACAGGCTCGGAAACTACTGAACCGATCGGGGTGAAATTTTGTACATAGAGGTTTTAGGGGCCGGGAAAGGTTTCGAAGATAGTTCGAGACCCCTTCCTATTTTGGAAAAAATGAAACACAATTTCTGCATATCTCGAGAACTAATCAAGTTAATGGAACCGAATTTACCATGTAAAGCTTTCAAAGGCAAATAACATTTTAAAGGGGGGTTCGATACCCCCCTCTTCTGAAAGGAAGGGGTCCCATACAAACGAAATACAAATTTCGCACAGCTCGAGAACCAATCACGCAAATACAACCAAATTCGGCATATAAAGGTTATTGAGAACAAAAAAATTGTTCATGGTGGTAAGACACCCCTCCCTTTTCTCAAAGAAAGGGCTCTTTTACAAATCTCCTATACATATAAAAATGCAGCTCTGTCTGTCTGTCTGCCTGTCTGTCTGTCTGTCTATCTGTCTGTCTGTCTGTCTATCTGTCTGTCTGTCTATCTGTCAGTCTGTCTATCTGTCAGTCTGTCTGTCTGATCCACATATAAAAATCTAGCTCTGTCTGTCTGTCTGTCTGATCCATATAGGCTTGGAAACTACTGAACCGATCGGCGTGAAATTTTGTATATAGGAGTTTCAGGGGCCAAGAAAGGTGACTAAGATAGTTCTAGATCCCCCCCTCATCTGGAAGGGATGGGTCCCATACAAATGAAACACAAATTCATGTACATCTCGAAAACTAACCAAGCAAATAGAACCAAATTTGGCATGTGGTTGTTTTTAGGGGTAGCAAATATGTCAATATTGGTTCGACACCCTTCCCTTTTCTGGAATGGAGGGGTTCCATACAAATGAAACATAAATTTTTGCACATCTCAAAAACTAACCAAGTAAATAAAGCCAACATCTCGAGAACTAACCGAATTAATGGAACCAAATTCGGCAGGTGAATATTTTAAGGGTAACAAACATGTCCAAAATGTTCCGACACCCCTCCTATTTCTGAAGGGAGGGATTCCACACAAATTTCTGCACATCTCGAGAAATAATCAAGTAAATGGAGCCAAATTTGACATTTTGAGGTTTTTGAGAGCAAGAAAAATGTTCGACTCCAGACGGCAATGTTAAATTTAAGATGGAAACTTCCGGTTTCTATCCGGAAAATGTCACCAAATATCATTTTGAAATCCAAGATGATAACCTCCGGTTTCTAAAAAACAGCGGCATATGACCAAATACCACCCAATATGGGTATTTTCGAAATCGTGATGATGCACTGAAACCACAAATCGACCTCAGACAACATTTTAAATTGTAAGATGGCGACTTCCGGTGTCTGGAAAACAGCTGAGAATGACCAAATACCACCCAATATGGGTGTTTATTTAACCAGAATGGCGCTCAGAGTCCAGAAATTGTCTCCATATGCCATTTTAAAATCCAAGATGGCGACTTCCGGTTTCTGAAAAACAGCGGCAAATGACCAAATACCACCCAATATAAGTATTTCCGGAATTGTTATGATGCACTGGAGCCACAAATCGATCTCAGACAACATTATGAATTGAAATATGACGACTTCCGGTGACTCCAAGATGGCAACTTCCGGTTTCTGAAAAACAGCCGAACATGGCCGATTTCCATCCAATATGAGATGCTTCGAGACCAGAATGACACACAGGAGCTAGAATCGACCACAGACACCATTTTGAATTCTAAGATGGTGACTTCCGGTTTCTGAAAAATAGCCGAAAATGACCAAATAACACCTATTTTGGGTGTTTCTTAAACCAGAATGACGCTCAGGGGCCAGAAATTGTCTCCAAATGCCATTTTAAAATCCAGGATGGCGACTTTCGGTTTCTGAAAATAGCCTAAAGTGACCAAATACCACCCAATATGAGTGTTTCTTCAACCAGAAAGATGCAAGGAGCTAAAAATTGACCTCAGACACTATTTTGAATTGTAAGATGGCAACTTCTGGGAAATAGTCGAATACTACTACATATAGAATCGAGATAATGTATAGAAGCCAAGCATTGACTCTGGACAACATTTTGAATTCGAAGTTGACCACTTTTCAGGAAAACAACGAAAATAACTGAATACCACCCAATATGAGTATTTCCCGAATAGAGGTGATGTATTACAGGCAAAAGTCGAGGATGTTGTCATTCCGATAAAACCAATAATTTCAAACGATATATACAAATCGCAAGAAATCAATGAATTTTAAATGTTAAAAATTATTGAATTAAACACAAAAATAGGCGGGACGAAGTTTGCCTAGTCAGCTAGTCGTACATTAATTTCTATGGTGGTTTGGCATATCTCCGTACTCTGGAAGATCGACTCCAGATAACATTTTTTATTTTAAGATGGAAACTTTTGTAAAATTGTGAGTTTTATAGTATCAATGGTTTTTAATACACCGTAGAAGGTAACATTAGGCATATGGAATGATAATTGTAATTCTTGCGCATTGCATAATGATTCCACAATAGGCCAAAAAAAATAAGAATATACTCTTTCTTAATTATTCATAACTAGGCACCAAGTAAACTTTCGTGTGTGTGGCTCAGTGTACACGAGCGTAAGACTTACAGCAAGATCAACTTTTAATGTTTCCTATATTTACATTGGCACTGCGGTAAAACTATCACAGCAAACCATCAGGTTTATGGTTTTTGATTTTTTTAATATAAGGGCTCGGCAATACTGCTTAGCAGAGAGTTCAAAAAGTTAACCTTCGAATTTCGTTTAGCAGCATGGCTCAAAAGCATCGTCATCTTGAAAAAAAGTCTCCATGCAAAATTTTAGCTCAACTGAACTTCGGAATGTGCAACCGTTAAAACAATATCCATTGGTTTGTGCTATCTTAAGAACCCGGATAACACTCTCGGAACGTGATGCGAGACAGGACACAACACTTATTGTTCTTACAAAACATAAAAAAGGATTTTAGGTTACCTTTTTAGTCGACCGGTTTCGGGCTACGATTTAGCCCATCAGTTGGAGGTTGTCCGACTAGTTGTTGCTATTTTTCAAAAATCACAATTCCACCACTGTTACAGCTTCACCAGGTGGAAGAGGGAAGAGAGGATTTTGGGGATCAAATCGGTTGTGCAGTTTCTAAGATAATGAAGTTTCGTGGTTTTCACATTTCGTTACATTACAGACGAAGTTACAGTCCCATTACAGCAAAATTCAATAGGATGTTATGAGACAGCTAGACCTTTCAATTGACACTAATTTTGTGGAAATCGGTTCAACCATCTCTGAGAAAAGTGAGTGAGTCCAAGTAGTCTTCGGAATATGTTCCTTTTCATAGCTGTATTTCACATTTTTAAACATAACAGGCAAAGTAATAATCCGTTTGCAAAAACAATCGACAGGGTCTTATGAGGCAACAAGACCTTTCATATGACACTGATTTTATGAAAATCGGTCCAGCCATCTCTGAGAAACATGAGTGACATTAAACAGTCTCCAGAACACGTTTCTTTCCATAACTTCTGAACCACAGGTCTTAAAATCTTCTTAAAATTTAAAAGTTAAGAGTTTTTTAGGTAGCCCGTTCATTTGAAATTAATTTTGTTCAAATCGGTTGTGTAGTTTTTGAGATATTGATGTTTCGTGATTTTTACATTTTGATACATAACCTCTAAACTAGAAACTAATTTACAATAAAATTCAATAGGGTCTTATAGGGCAACAAGACCTTTCATTTTCAATTAATTTCATTGAAATCGGTTCAGCCATCTCTGAGAAAATCGAGTAATATTGGGAGAGCGTTACACACACGCACACACACATATACAGAAAATGCTCAGATCGTCGAGCTGAGTCGAGTGATATACGACATTCGGCCCTTTTAAGCACTTTTATACCTTTAGTTTTTGCAGTGATTGCTATACATTTCTAGGAGAAAGGCAAAAAGTGGAATGATAGAAATGTATTTTTATTTCAACTTCAATCCTGAGCAAGGCCGCAAACATTGAAATAGTACAATATCAAATTTAAATGATGTTGAGGCCACATATTTTGATCGTAGCTATAGTTTTAAACAGTCTGCCGTTTACGTTTCTTTCTATAACTTTAAAACCACATGTTTAAAAATTATGTTTAAGGGTTTAAAAGCCCATTAATTTGAATTCAACTATATTCAGAGCTCATGGTGGTAAGACACCCCTCCCTTTTCTCAAAGAAAGGGCTCTTTTACAAATCTCCTATACATATAAAAATGCAGCTCTGTCTGTCTGTCTGCCTGTCTGTCTGTCTGTCTATCTGTCTGTCTGTCTGTCTATCTGTCTGTCTGTCTATCTGTCAGTCTGTCTATCTGTCAGTCTGTCTGTCTGATCCACATATAAAAATCTAGCTCTGTCTGTCTGTCTGTCTGATCCATATAGGCTTGGAAACTACTGAACCGATCGGCGTGAAATTTTGTATATAGGAGTTTCAGGGGCCAAGAAAGGTGACTAAGATAGTTCTAGATCCCCCCCTCATCTGGAAGGGATGGGTCCCATACAAATGAAACACAAATTCATGTACATCTCGAAAACTAACCAAGCAAATAGAACCAAATTTGGCATGTGGTTGTTTTTAGGGGTAGCAAATATGTCAATATTGGTTCGACACCCTTCCCTTTTCTGGAATGGAGGGGTTCCATACAAATGAAACATAAATTTTTGCACATCTCAAAAACTAACCAAGTAAATAAAGCCAACATCTCGAGAACTAACCGAATTAATGGAACCAAATTCGGCAGGTGAATATTTTAAGGGTAACAAACATGTCCAAAATGTTCCGACACCCCTCCTATTTCTGAAGGGAGGGATTCCACACAAATTTCTGCACATCTCGAGAAATAATCAAGTAAATGGAGCCAAATTTGCCATTTTGAGGTTTTTGAGAGCAAGAAAAATGTTCGACTCCAGACGGCATTGTTAAATTTAAGATGGAAACTTCCGGTTTCTATCCGGAAAATGTCACCAAATATCATTTTGAAATCCAAGATGATAACCTCCGGTTTCTAAAAAACAGCGGCATATGACCAAATACCACCCAATATGGGTATTTTCGAAATCGTGATGATGCACTGAAACCACAAATCGACCTCAGACAACATTTTAAATTGTAAGATGGCGACTTCCGGTGTCTGGAAAACAGCTGAGAATGACCAAATACCACCCAATATGGGTGTTTATTTAACCAGAATGACGCTCAGAGTCCAGAAATTGTCTCCATATGCCATTTTAAAATCCAAGATGGCGACTTCCGGTTTCTGAAAAACAGCGGCAAATGACCAAATACCACCCAATATAAGTATTTCCGGAATTGTTATGATGCACTGGAGCCACAAATCGATCTCAGACAACATTATGAATTGAAATATGACGACTTCCGGTGACTGGAAAACAGTCGAAAATGACCAAAAATCAATCAAAATGACGCTCAGAGGCCAGCTATTGTTCCAAATGCAATTTTGAAATCCAAGATGGCAACTTCCGGTTTCTGAAAAACAGCCGAACATGGCCGATTTCCATCCAATACGAGATGCTTCGAGACCAGAATGACACACAGGAGCTAGAATCGACCACAGACACCATTTTGAATTCTAAGATGGTGACTTCCGGTTTCTGAAAAATAGCCGAAAATGACCAAATAACACCTATTTTGGGTGTTTCTTAAACCAGAATGACGCTCAGGGGCCAGAAATTGTCTCCAAATGCCATTTTAAAATCCAGGATGCGACTTTCGGTTTCTGAAAATAGCCTAAAGTGACCAAATACCACCCAATATGAGTGTTTCTTCAACCAGAAAGATGCAAGGAGCTAAAAATTGACCTCAGACACTATTTTGAATTGTAAGATGGCAACTTCTGGGAAATAGTCGAATACTACTACATATAGAATCGAGATAATGTATAGAAGCCAAGCATTGACTCTGGACAACATTTTGAATTCGAAGTTGACCACTTTTCAGGAAAACAACGAAAATAACTGAATACCACCCAATATGAGTATTTCCCGAATAGAGGTGATGTATTACAGGCAAAAGTCGAGGATGTTGTCATTCCGATAAAACCAATAATTTCAAACGATATATACAAATCGCAAGAAATCAATGAATTTTAAATGTTAAAAATTATTGAATTAAACACAAAAATAGGCGGTACGAAGTTTGCCTAGTCAGCTAGTCGTACATTAATTTCTATGGTGGTTTGGCATATCTCCGTACTCTGGAAGATCGACTCCAGATAACATTTTTTATTTTAAGATGGAAACTTTTGTAAAATTGTGAGTTTTATAGTATCAATGGTTTTTAATACACCGTAGAAGGTAACATTAGGCATATGGAATGATAATTGTAATTCTTGCGCATTGCATAATGATTCCACAATAGGCCAAAAAAAATAAGAATATACTCTTTCTTAATTATTCATAACTAGGCACCAAGTAAACTTTCGTGTGTGTGGCTCAGTGTACACGAGCGTAAGACTTACAGCAAGATCAACTTTTAATGTTTCCTATATTTACATTGGCACTGCGGTAAAACTATCACAGCAAACCATCAGGTTTATGGTTTTTGATTTTTTTAATATAAGGGCTCGGCAATACTGCTTAGCAGAGAGTTCAAAAAGTTAACCTTCGAATTTCGTTTAGCAGCATGGCTCAAAAGCATCGTCATCTTGAAAAAAAGTCTCCATGCAAAATTTTAGCTCAACTGAACTTCGGAATGTGCAACCGTTAAAACAATATCCATTGGTTTGTGCTATCTTAAGAACCCGGATAACACTCTCGGAACGTGATGCGAGACAGGACACAACACTTATTGTTCTTACAAAACAAAAAAAAAGGATTTTAGGTTACCTTTTTAGTCGACCGGTTTCGGGCTACGATTTAGCCCATCAGTTGGAGGTTGTCCGACTAGTTGTTGCTATTTTTCAAAAATCACAATTCCACCACTGTTACAGCTTCGTCAGGTGGAAGAGGGAAGAGAGGATTTTGGGGATCAAATCGGTTGTGCAGTTTCTAAGATAATGAAGTTTCGTGGTTTTCACATTTCGTTACATTACAGACGAAGTTACAGTCCCATTACAGCAAAATTCAATAGGATGTTATGAGACAGCTAGACCTTTCAATTGACACTAATTTTGTGGAAATCGGTTCAACCATCTCTGAGAAAAGTGAGTGAGTCCAAGTAGTCTTCGGAATATGTTCCTTTTCATAGCTGGATTTCACATTTTTAAACATAACAGGCAAAGTAATAATCCGTTTGCAAAAACAATCGACAGGGTCTTATGAGGCAACAAGACCTTTCATATGACACTGATTTTATGAAAATCGGTCCAGCCATCTCTGAGAAACATGAGTGACATTAAACAGTCTCCAGAACACGTTTCTTTCCATAACTTCTGAACCACAGGTCTTAAAATCTTCTTAAAATTTAAAAGTTAAGAGTTTTTTAGGTAGCCCGTTCATTTGAAATTAATTTTGTTCAAATCGGTTGTGTAGTTTTTGAGATATTGATGTTTCGTGATTTTTACATTTTGATATATAACCTCTAAACTAGAAACTAGTTTACAATAAAATTCAATAGGGTCTTATAGGGCAACAAGACCTTTCATTTTCAATTAATTTCATTGAAATCGGTTCAGCCATCTCTGAGAAAATCGAGTAATATTGGGAGAGCGTTACACACACGCACACACACATATACAGAAAATGCTCAGATCGTCGAACTGAGTCGAGTGATATACGACATTCGGCCCTTTTAAGCACTTTTATACCTTTAGTTTTTGCAGTGATTGCTATACATTTCTAGGAGAAAGGCAAAAAGTGGAATGATAGAAATGTATTTTTATTTCAACTTCAATCCTGAGCAAGGCCGCAAACATTGAAATAGTACAATATCAAATTTAAATGATGTTGAGGCCACATATTTTGATCGTAGCTATAGTTTTAAACAGTCTGCCGTTTACGTTTCTTTCTATAACTTTAAAACCACATGTTTAAAAATTATGTTTAAGGGTTTAAAAGCCCATTAATTTGAATTCAACTATATTCAGAGCTTCTGAGATATAGGAGCGATTTTTACATTCTGACGCAGCGCCAAAACTAAAAGTTTGATTACAATGAAATTCAATAGCAACCTAAGCGGCCAATAGACCCTCCATTCGACACCAAGATAGAAAGAATCGGTCAGACCATCTCTGAGAAAAATGAGTGCGAAAAAAAAAGGTGCGCATACACACGTACACACACACACAAACATATACACCTATACATGCATACAAGCAGAAAATGCTCGATTCGTCGAACTGAGTCGAGTAGTATATGACATTCGGCCATTTGAATCACTTTTCTACCTTTTAATTAGCCAGTGATCGTTGGAAGAAAGTCAATATGTTCATTTTCATGATGTGATTTCACATTTTTATAAACAACGGACAAAGTTACAATCCGATTACAATGAAATTCAATAGCAGAAAATCGGTTCAGTCATCTCTGAGAAAAATGAGTGAGTTTAAACAACCTCAGGATAACTTTTTTTTACATAACTTTTGAACCACATGTTCAATCATAACGAAATTTAAAAGTTAAGGGTTTTGAAGACAGCCCGATCATTTGAAACCAGTTTCAATGAAATCGGTTATGTGGTTTCTGAGATATTGATGTTTCGTGATTTTTATATTTTGATACATAACCTCTAAACTAAAAATCCGATTACAATGTAATTCAATAGCAACTTATGGCGCAACTAGACCTTTAATTTGCAATTAATTTTATGAAAATCGGTCCAGCCATCTCTGAGAAAAGTGAGTGAGAAAAAAAAGTTGCACATACACACACACACACACACACACAAACACACATACATACATACATACAGAAAATGCTCAGTTCGTCGAAAGAGGTCGAGTGGTATATGACATTCGGCCATTGGGACCACTTTTATATTTTTGGTTTTTCCAGTGATTGCTATACCTTTCTAGGAGAAAGGCAAAAATGTTTTATTGTTGTAAAAGCTTGATAATGAGTTATTTTATTAAGTCGTGATGCATTATGATGCAAAAATAATGACAATAGCCAAAATATGGACTGACCCACAATAGTGCATCACAAAATGTAACATTACTACAATTATGGGTCACTTCACTCATTGCTCACTTACTTTACTTTGTTGGCTAACGGACCGTTAGCCGGTCTAGGGCCGAACGAATTAGAGATGACCAGCTTCTTCTGTCTTGGGCAGCCGCTCTCCAGTCTCTTCGTACACCAGCAGATCATGCATCTTCTTCCACCGCGCACATCCACCGCGTGAGAGGCCTACCACGAAGTCGACGGCCTCTTCCTGGTTCTCTACTGAAGATAGTTTTGGCGGCTCTCTCGTCAGGCATCCTGGCTACATGTCCAGCCCACTGAAGCCTGCCCCGCTGTATTACCTTCACTATATCAGCATGTTTGTATACCTGGTACAACTCGTGGTTCATGCGTCTGCGCCACACTCCATCTTCTAGTTTACCGCCAAGTATCGATCGCAGAACTTTACGCTTAAAAACTCCGAGCACTCGTCGATCAGCTTCCTTCAGCGTCCATGCTTCATGTCCGTAGAGGGCCACCGGGAGTATCAGCGTCCTATACAGCGCTAGTTTTGTGCAAATTTGCAAACTACGGGACCTTAGCTGGTTACGCAGTCCGTAGAAATCCCTGTTCGCAGCCGCAACTCGTCGTTTCACTTCACGGCTCATATCGTTGTCACATGTCACAAGCGTACCAAGATAAACGAATTCGTCAACCACTTCAACTCGTTCCCCATCTATCTCCACCTCCGCACCAACACCACGGGGACTCCCACGCTCTCTGCCAGCTACCATGTACTTCGTTTTGGCAGAGTTAATGACTAGTCCCAATCTCGCTGCTTCTCTCTTAAAAGGTACGAAGGCCTCCTCCACAGCTTTACGGTTGATACCGATGATATCGATGTCGTCCGCAAAGCCAAGAAGCATGTGAGATTTCGTGATGATCGTACCGTTTCTTCCAACATTTGCTCTTCTTACTGCACCCTCAAGAGCGATGTTAAACAATAAGTTGGAAGGCGCATCCCCCTGCTTCAGTCCATCCATTGTACGAACGCGGCTGATGTCTCGCCAGCTATCCGCACGCCCGATTTTGATCCCTCCAGTGTCATACGACTCAGCTTAATTAGTTTCGTAGGGAAACCATGTTCCAGCATGATCTGCCACAGCTCGTTTCTTTTCACTGAGTCGTATGCCGCCCTGAAATCCACAAACAGATGGTGAGTCGGTAAGTTGTACTCCCGGAACTTATCGAGGATCTGTCGCAGGGTAAAATTTGATCCGTCGTGGAACGCTCCTGTCGAAAACCAGCCTGGTATTCGCCAACAAAGGATTCCGTCAATGGTCTCAATCTGAAGAACAGGATACAAGAGAGCACTTTATATGCGGAGTTGAGCAACGTTACGCCTCGATAGTTGCTACAATCCAATCGATGGCCCTTCTTATAGATAGGGCATATGAGGCCTTCCAGCCCGTCGTTCGGCATTTGTTCATCCGCCCAGCTCCTTAGTATTATCTGGTGGATAGCATTGTACAGCCGCTCGCTTCCCGCTTCTAGAAGTTCGGCCGGGATACCGTCCTTCCCAGCGGCCTTGCCATTTTCAGCTCACTAATCGCCTTTTTCATCTCCTCCTGTGTTGGTGGCTCCACAGCTTGGTCGTCACTCATAATCGTCATCCTGTTCCTGCTCTGCTCATCCGGCTCCTCACCGTTCAATAGCGCCTGAAAAAGCTCCTTCCACCTGGCTGCAACCGTCGGTTTATCAGTAAGCAGGTTGCCGTCCTTGTCATTACATATGACCGGCACAGGGAAATTCCTGCTTCTTACTCTGTTGACTGTTCTATAGAATCTCCGTACGTCGTTTTGAGCATAGCTGTTCTCTGCGCTGGCGAGCACCTGCTTCTCGTACTCGCGCTTCTTCCGACGGTGGGTTCTATTTTCGGCAGCTCTTGCCACCTTCACTTATTGCACCGAGCAGAATTATTGTTTTTAGTGACATTTTCAACATTAAATCATTTCAATCGTATAAATAAGGTTACAAGTGAATCATAAAAATAACACTGCCAATGAAAATTGTTCAAGTTTCGTGAGAATATCCGTATTTGCGCAAAAGTGACCCATAATTGTGGAGGCACTGTACTTTATCTTTTAAATTACACAACAGGTCTTTTAACATATTTTTACTTTTTCAAACAGCATAGAACTCATGTTTCTGTAGTACGGATTGGACGGTTAGTTATTTTCGGGTTAAATGGAAGGCTGATTCTATGCGGTTCTTCTTTTTCCGGTTGTACTGTTGTGCAATTAGGCCTGTGTTTTTTCCGTTGGTGTTTTCGGAGGTTTTTATTAACTAAGTCATTGTCATACCCGTTTAATTCGGCAGCTTTATATATTCTGTTTCTCTCGGCTGTAATATTTTCCCTGTCCATCGGTATGTTGTATAGGCGGTGTGCATAGAATGGAATGCTGCCTGCTTCTGGGCGCCGTAATGGTTAGAGTCGGATGTTATGTATCTGTGGTTGTTGGTTTTCTGTATATTGAGAATTTCAGTGTGTTATCTCCGTTTCTCTTTATTGTCAGATCCAAGAATGGCAGTGTTCCATCAGTTTCTTTTTCTACCGTAAACTTTATTGTTCTGTGAAGGGAGTTCAACAACTCGATTGTTTATAGAAGGTAGCGTTCTTTCACGACTGCAACAATATCGTCCACATAGCGTTCCCCCACTCGGGGAAAATATTTCTCGGTCGATAGTGTCACATGGAAGTCACTCATAAAAGCGTCTGCCAAAAGTGGGGATAACTTGTTGCCCATAAAAGCAAAGCAAAGCCTTGGTACTACATTCCGATTCGGAACTCGACCTTCTGTTTATTATACACAGACTTTGCTGCCAACTGTTAAGTGTACAGGACAATTGCGGGGCTAGCGCTACGATCCTATTGACACTAACAGTCTCTCCCAAGCCAAGACTCGAACCTGCGACAACTGTCTTGTTTGGCCAGCATCGTACCTCGAGACCAGCTGGGAAGCTTGTTGCCCATACTGAGCCCAAATACTTGCGTGTAAAACCTCCCCTTGAACGGAAAGAAGTTTTGGTTCATACAGATTTCAGTAACCAACAGGTATGCCCCAATGTGATTGGGTAGTGCTTTCTTCCATTCTAAAGCTATACGCAGGCTGTCCAATGCATCGGTCACTGGTATGCTGGGGAATATAGCAGTGACATCAAATGAAACCTGGTGCTCATCTCCTCATCTTTAAGATAATCCACCAGTTCACCTTCAGCTGGCGTATCGTACACCACGCATCAAAACTCAGCTTTTTATCGTTCTTTTGTGCGTGTGTTCCATTTGACATACAACGTTCCCCATCATGACGAATTGCTGATTTAGATGCGATACTGTTGTACTGGATGGCACTTTCAATACTATTCACGGTATCGGCAATAGGGGGCAACAACTCCAACTCCGGCTGTGTGAGTAAATTGACGACAAAATTATCGATGTGTTGAGGGAATTGCTTTGCTTTCCTGGCTACTTGCGTTTGTGAGATGCCAACAATTTTTTACGGTGTCTCCTCTTCGTAGATATGACGCAACGCACTGTTGAATGTATGGGAACGCGGGATAAAAATCAATACAGCCATTCTGGTTTTTTTTTTTCAATTGGTGTGACCTAAACGCCATCACAATTAGTATTTATTATTATTTTTATTTAATTCCCTTCTAATTGTTTATATAAGGTTTACTGTTGCAAAACATTTAGACATCATTAATCCAGGAATCATTTATGTGTTTTACACATAAACTAGGGGCCATCCACATCCCACGTGGACAGATTTCAAGGATAATTACCCCCCTCCCTCATTTTTTTTAAAGGGGGGGATTTGTTAGTAGCTTAAGTATTTATGATAAATATTAGTAAATAATGAGTATGTGTGTCCAATCACAAATGGTGACTTCTCAACACTGTTAGAAATTTGTAATTTTAATTGTTAGGATTTGGTTGCTTTCGCAATTAGGACTTATCATTCGTAGGGATTTAAACCTACTTGTCAAAAAAGGGGAAGTAAACTTACAACTAACTTAATTGCTAACTTATTGGCTATTAAGAGAGCTTATCGTAGCAAATGAGGATTGCAACGATTTTTGTCGAAAATTATTAATGATTTTATTTGACATAGCTTCTAAGGGTTCAACACCAGCAAGTCTATGTAATTCGAGTGTAACAAACCAAGAAGGACGCTTTAAAATCATTTTCAGAGTTTTATTCTGAATCATTTGAAGCGTTTTCTTCCTTGTTGAACAGCAACTTGACCAGATCGGTACAGCATAAAGCATTGCTGGTCTAAAAATTTGTTTTTAAATCAAAAGCTTGTTCTTTAAACAAAGTTTAGATTTCCTGTTAATGAGAGAATATAAACATCTCGTATATTTGATGCACTTGGCTTATATACTCTCAATGTGCTCTTTGAAAATAAGTTTTTTATCGTAAATTAGTCCCAAGTACTCAACCTTGTCAGACCAACTTAAAATAACCCCATTCATTTTGACAACGTGATTATTGTTTGGCTTGAGGAAAGGAGCCCTAGTCTTATGAGAAAAAATTATCATTTAAGTTTTAGAAGCATTGGGAGAGATTTTCCACTTTTGCAAGTAGGAAGAAAAAAATATCTAAACTTTCCTGCAATCGACTGCATATTAGAGATGGTCGGGTACGGGTATTTTTACCCGAAACCCGTACCCGACCCGTACCCGACGGGTTCGGGTCGGGTTTCGGGTAACGCCAAAAAATATTCTACGGGTTCGGGTCGGGTACGGGTAATTAAAAAACCAAGGCTTCGGGTTCGGGTCGGGTACGGGTTTGAAAAATTCTCAATTGGTCGGGTACGGGTCGGGTACGGGTAATTCAATTTTCGTGCATTGTGAGAATTCAATTTTTATCATTTCAAGCCTGGGTGTTTTCTTAATGTCCATAATCGGTAAGATCGGAGAGAAAATTGCCCATCATCACTCAACGAGAGATCGCCCAATACCTATTCTGACAGTTGTCGGCAGTCTATGCACCAAGGGAATGACATCATGCTATCGTTTTCTAATGTTAGATTGAATAGTTCTTCCTGCAACGGTTTTGATTTAAATGGAGTTTTTGTCAGGCTTTTTTCATAACTGTCAGGAAAACCGCGGAGCATTGCACAGTGGGGCGACTTAATACAAATGCTTGCCAAGTAAAAAAAAGTGTCGATAAATACGACAAAAATATGGTTTATACTTAATTTTGGAGTGCTGAACACGAATCTCCATTCCATTTTTTATTTGGAGACGTTCATAAAGCACGTGACTTAATTTTTCATGATTTTTTAGCACTTCTCCCCTAACTTTTTTATTAAACAGAATTATATGATCTTCAACCACAAGCAACGCCACAGGGCGTCCTCTTTACAAAAACAGCTTACGTCGTTTTTGCACAACTCCTCAAATCAATCAAATTTCGCAAAAAAAAAATGTTTTTATAAAAATTAAAACAATATTATATATTAAAATAGGTAATAAAAACTAACTACAAATCAACTTTTTCTTCGAGGCCAAAAAAAAATCAAGCTATCATTGAAGCTGCAGAGCGTTTCAAAGTAATGATATATATTTTTTTTAAATATGTCAAAAAACGTCAGTATGCCGAGTTTTGAAAAGTTATAAAAAAATCAAATTTTATGATATTGCACCCAAACTTAAGCACTTAAATATTAATTAATTTATTTATTTGATATCTGTTTTTTACAGATTTTTAGAATTTATCAATGACACCGAATCTATACTCAAAATTACAGGTTTTTGGCAAATAAAGTGAATTATCAAATTTTTCTGAAGCTATAAACTATATTAATTTTGAGCTTTTAAAATTCGTTTGACCCCTTTAATGTGTTTATAAAACTCGTCGTTTATTTTAAACTTTACCAGACATGCACTTTTCATAGTGGACCGATTCCTTATAGTGGACCACCCGCCTGAAACTCTGGGTTCATTATCATTCGTTCACACGCACACTCGGTTCTAGCCTGGCTCCGGCCATCATCTCGAGAAACCACATATGACAATCAGTGCATAAAACCACATATGATAATCAGTGCATAAAATGTACGAGGTACCCAGGCATGTTGAACAAAAAAAAATTAAAAAAAAAAAATAGGACGGGTCGGGTACCGGCAATTTCGGCGTTTTTTCTATCGGGTACGGGTCGGGTATGGGTAGTTGGAATAGATATTTTTCGGGTTCGGGTCGGGTACGGGTATTTTGAACAAACCAGACTTCGGGTTCGGGTCGGGTACGGGTTTGAAAATTTTCGATGAGTCGGGTACGGGTCGGGTACGGGTAACAAATTTCCCATACCCGACCATCTCTACTGCATATGACACGAAGACTTTTTCCTTTTACGGAAATGCTTGTGTCATCGCAGAACAATGACTTTGTGCATCCTGGAGGCAAATCAGGAAGATCTGAAGTAAATATGTTGTACAGGATTGGACCCAAGACTGAACCTTCAGGCACACCTGCTCTGACAGGAAATCTTTCAGATTTTGAATTCTGATAGACAACCCGCAGAGTTCGATCAGTAAGATATTTTTTTAAAATTTTGGTTAGCAAAATTGGAAAATTAAAAGTTTGCAATTTCGCAATCAAACCTTTATGCCAAACACTGTCGAATGCTTTTTCTATGTCTAAAAGAGCAGCTCCAGTGGAATAATCTTCAGATTTATTAGCTCCTATCATATTAGTAACTTTGAGCAATTGATGAGTAGTGGAATGCCCATGGCGAAATCCAAACTGTTCATCTGCAAAAATTGAATTTTCGTTGATGTGTGACATCATTCTGTTAAGAATAATTCTCTCAAACAGTTTACTTATTGAAGAAAGCAAACTGATTGATCGATAACTTGAAACCTCAGCTGGATTCTTATTTGGCTTTAAAATTGGAGTAATTTTTGCATTTTCCTTAAGTTGGGAAAATATGCAATTTTGAAACAGCAATTGAAAATTTTTACTAAAAATTCCATTGTGTTCTCAGGGAGATGTTTGATTAGTATGTTAAAGATTCCATCGTCACCAGGTGCTTTCATATTTTTGAAATTTTTAATAATTGATTTAATCTCATTCAAGTTAGTTTCAATTATTTCTGCAGGTAAAAAATTCTGAGAAGAAATTAAATCAAATTGACGTGTGACTTCATTTTCAATTGGACTCACAAAATTCAAATTTGAATTATGAACACTCTCAAACTACTGAGCAAGTCTTTGAGCCTTTTGTTAATTGGATACAAGAAAACGTTGACCATCTTTTAAAACTGGAATAGGCTTCGAAGGTTTTTTTTAAGAATCTTCGACAGCTTTCAAAAGGGCTTTGGATATGGTTTCAATTTTTCAACTTTAGTCTCAAAATTTTGATTTCTCAGAAGAAGAGTAAATCTATGTTTAATCTCTTTCTGTAAATCTTTATAAAAAGTTTTTAAAACGGGGTCACGAGAACGTTGATATTGACGTCTTCGGACATTTTTCAAACGAATTAGAAGTTGAAGATTTTCGTCAATTATTGGTGTATCAAATTTCACTTGAGCATTTGGAACAGAATAATTTCTGGCATCAATAATTGCACATTTCAATGCTTCCAAAGCGGAATCAATATTCACTTCGTTTTGCAAATCAAGCTCATTATTGAAATTACTTTCAATATAAGTTTTGTATCTTTCCCAGTTAGCCTTGTTATAATTAAAAACAGAGGTCATAGGGTTTAAAACTGACTAATGTGATAAAGAAAAAGTTATTGGAAGATGGTCAGAATCAAGGTCAGCATGTGTGATCAATTCACTACACACATGACTTTGATCTGTAAGCACCAAATCAATTGTTGATGGATTTCTTACAGAAAAACATGTAGGACTATTCGGAGACAAAATAGAATAGATTGTTCTTCAGGATACAATCATTGAATAAAATTTTGCCATTGGAATTACTTTGAGAATTATTCCATGATCAAAGTTTAGCGTTAAAATTGCCGATTATAAAAAAATTCGAACGATTTTTGGTGAGTATTTGTAAATCACCTCTAAAATAATTTTTGTGCTCGCGTGTGCATTGGAATGATAGAGCTTACGAGGTTAATAATATCATTACAGTATGTCTCGAACATGTATAAAACATATCAGCATATCCCAAGTGACAAAACTGGTTTTATCAAAGTTTTATAGCGCTGTATTAAGCGCTATAGAACTTTGATGAAACCAATATTGTTACTAGGGATGGAATTGGTTCAATAAGAAATCCATTTTTTTGATTTTTGTCTATGGAACGTTGCACTGTGTGACGTGCCAACGGAGATTGCCAGCACTATTTCTTCCCTTCCATACACTGATACACGATACACTCTCTGGCATTATGGTAGACGGTTTGATGAAGTAACTCTAGGTGAGAAATAGCAACTACAACACGCAACTAGTCGGACATCGTCCAGCTGATGGGCCAAATCATAGCCCGAAATCGGTCGACCGAAAAGGTAACCTAAAATCCTTTTTAAAGTTTTGCAAGAACAACAAGTGTTGTGTACTGTCTCGCGTCACGTTCCGTGAGTGTAACCCTTAAAAGTTTCACTTTTTCGATTGATGAAAAATATTTTCAGAAGGACATTTACTTGTTTGTCCTGAAATAATCGAAATCGAAATTTTTTTAAATCAAATTTTTAAGAAATGCATAAAACTTCAAGAACTGGTGTTGCCCAAAAAAATTTGTTTTGAGAAAAAATGATTATCTGGAAGGTTTTTCCAGTTCGAAAGTGTCCTGACTTCCAGGAAAGGCGATCTTTAAAACGACTTTTTTAGAGACAACAGCAGACCTCGAAGTTTCGTGAAAAAGGTACGAAATCGGAAATTACATGCTTTTTTATCCGCCAAAAAACTCTACTTTAACCGGTAATGGATGCAGTTCGTCAGGCCTACGTCTGCGTCTTCCACCTGATCGATTCAACTTACTTGTTGTGTACCACTCCGTCTCGTTTATTTATTTATTTATTCACCAACAGACTAATAGATGCCCCAATGATGTAGCGTAATATTAACAATAAGAACAACAATAATAAGAACAAGAAACAACAATATTAAGTTTAAACTCGTTGGATCTTGAAAAAAAGTTAGCAATACAGCCGACGGAGAAGCGTCCGAGACAAATGAAAATCGAGAAATGCAGATACTCTGTTAAATAATCTTTGTTGGTGCGTTGGACAGGCAGTCGCAGAATTGAGTTGTTCCGCAAGGCACGAGGTTGTACGTTAATATTCACTTGCTCTAGGAGAACAGGACAATCAATACGTCCTTGCAAAAGATCAGTGGTAAATAATGCTCTGGCCGTGTCTCTACGGACAGACAGAGGCTCCAAACGTATTAATAAGCAGCGACTTTCGTAGCTTGGTAGCCGTTGTTGACGGATTGATTTCAAGAACCATCTTCACCAGGTTGTCGTCCGAGATCCTCACGACATGCGATGTTGACGATAGGTGACTCTCCTACCAGCTCTTGCGATTTGTGGTTCGTTCGTTGTTCCATACCGTTCTTTATTTGTAGTCCGCGAAGATGGCACTCAACCCCTTCCGCTCGAAGACCGCAAGGGCGCGTCGGTCCTCCACAAGCATAGTTCATGTATTATGACCGTAGAGGACTACGATCAGTGTCTTGAAGATGATCAACTTGGTGCGGCGGCGAATTCTACTCGATTGGAGCGTCCTCCTCAGACCAAAGTATACGCGATTTTCTGCCATAATGCGCCAATGAATTTCTTGTGATATCGTTGTCAGCAGTTACCAGTGAGCCCAGGTACACGAACCCGTCGAGCACGCTAATCCACTCTAAACCACCGTTTCTTCCATCCCGTTTTTTTACATAAAAGTAATTGATTGGGGTTACTCTCTCTCTCTCTCTCTCAATTTGCCTTTCTCTTCAGTGTTCTCATAATTAACATTTTTTTAACAACAAAAAAGCAACCACTGCCGATGTACACCGGCAATGGTTTTTTTGCATGTTTTGCGTGAAAATAGTATTAAACCTGCCGAAGAAAACACTGCCGAAGAGCTCGACAATAATTGCTGCAATCCTCATGATAAGTTCTCTTTGTAGTCACCAGATTAGCAATTATTTTTTTTTAGAAGCAGATACCAATAGATGATAACAGGGGAGCTCAAAGCCTCAAGGTTAAGGTCTACTTTGACAACCGGATGTATACCTTTGCGGCAAAATTATACATGTGGATCTTTATGCAACTTAACTAGCTTCCATCAAGGAGGAGCAACTACCTCATGTGTGATCGTTCAAGCTCAAGCTGAAGTAGATACCAACAAATGATAAGCCTTAATAACGAAAGCAACAACCTTAACAATTCCCACTACATCTCTAATAGTGTTGAGA
Source organism: Wyeomyia smithii (assembly GCF_029784165.1). NCBI lineage: Eukaryota > Metazoa > Arthropoda > Insecta > Diptera > Culicidae > Wyeomyia > Wyeomyia smithii. The sequence goes on from NC_073694.1 coordinate 85,879,638, forward strand.
AGTTTTAATTGGCCACATATAATAATAAGCTTATAGGTAGACAATGTGTGCGGCAGGGGAAGTGAAAAATAAGTGAACTCATGGTCAAAACACCATGCCGGAGACAGGGCGATTGCGGGTTCAAGTCCCGTTGGGATGCGGTGTATTTTTCCAAGTCTGTATCATATTTCCAGTTCGCTCATTTTTCGCTTCCCCTGCTGCACACATTGTTTGCCCTAATGAACTTGAATGTTAACGGGTAAAAGCTGTTGTGTAAAAATAGAAATAAGTTCGAAAAAATAAGCTTATATTCCATTATAAAATACTTAAATTACAAACAAAACCCCTTTATTGGAAAAAAGAAATGGGTGGTCTACTTTCGGATGATGGCGCGTTCAATAATTCACTTGCGTGATAATTTTTTTTTTTTTTTTTTTTGAGAAAACAAAATCACTACGGAAATACTACCCCTATGACATCGCGCCTTGTTTCGAGTGCGAATACGGATTCCGGAATTTACGCAGTTATTTTTACGCGGCACGTATCTCCCGCGTAAAAAACGACTTAAGTGTATCTTAAAGTGAAACTTGAAGCGGTAACAAAATGGCACTGCCAATGATTGTTTTGATTTATTTTCGTTTGCCAAAGATCGGCTTAGTACCAGTGACTAACCAAAACAAACTATCAATCATGAATTCTGACTTCATACACTAGAGGTTCTATTTTTGACTCTATTCGAAAAAACGATCTAGAGCACAATTTTTCACAAGAATTTAGAACCATCATCATTTCTTTTGGCTACGATATTTTGAGAAAAAAAAACACTATCTTTCAACGCCTTACCACGCGTTCCCATCACCATGGATCACATCCTTACTTTGTACGATTGTACTTTACGCTTTGATTTCTCCGATTTTAAGCTCTGAATCAAAATAAAACGGATACTTTTTGAGACAATATATAGACAAATGAACCTCGGGCTAACTGAGAGAAAAAGCTTGTCGGCGACGGCGCACAGTGCGTTGAGCCATAGACAAAAATCGGTTTTCTTTCTTTTTTATTTGGATGCACCAAGTACCCAGAAGTGTTCACAGATATCTCCTGGGTTGTGAACAAGTATTGGTGAGCTTTGGGAAGCATCACAAATTGTAATACAAGCATAGCAAGCGTCAGCGTCCAGAGCAATCATTAGTTTCACATTTCGTGCTAAATTGTCGCGCATTTTCTAAACGTTGGTAAAACTTAATTACTTCGTGTATTCCAATAAAATGAAATGGAAAATAACAATCAAGGTTAGTACAATATATTTCATAGGTAGAGAGACTTGGTTTCGATTGCGTGTATGATTAGTCGGTATGATGAGTTGGTGAAGGTATTAATCCTTAAAAAAACGCGAACTCAAACTTTCGTTAGCGTTTTAAAAAAAGTTCTACCGAGTTCCTCTCTAAAACATACATCAAAAGTTTGCTTGAAGTGTCCTCTACAAAACATATAAAAATTAGCTGCAACTTCCTGCAACTCTGAGTGATTTTTTATTTTTCGTATGTCAATGCCGATCGCTCGTGAAGCGGCAGATATTTGAAAAGTGGTTTAACTGCAATACAAGCAAAAGAACATCATGTGTATTTCGATATTGTCTCTACAAGAAGACACAGTCGAGCATGTTTATGAAGATTTGCACAAGTTTTCTGCTGTATGTTGTCCGAAATTGAAATCGAAATGGGAGAAATGCAATAGAATAAAAAAGTATTTTATGAAAAAGCATGAAATTTGGTTGGAGTCACCGCTTGTTCTTCCTCGATTCGGTGAGAATAATCATTATGAATACAACCACATTTCTACTCGTGAGCGTCCTCAGAAACTTTTTGAAAGCTGCTCAAGGAGAATTAAAAAACGGCGAGTTGCAGAGCTCGTTAACCTAATAACTCCCCAAAAGAACTAGTATTTGCTGCTACCGCTTCGAACAACTATTCCAATTCGTCTGAAGATGACCCGAAACTTGACTTGATGATATAATATGCATCATGAAGAATTTGAAACTGTTTGTTACTCTGGTAACTAAATATATAAAAAATAGTACGTAAAAGAATACCTAAAAAAATATTTTTTTTTTCATTATAATTGCGCATAGGTCACTTTGGCAATTATGTAAAAGTAAGTAAAACATAGAAACCGCAGTTTTCGTTACAATGTATAACTTTTACAAAGAGATTAACGGTTTCTGGTATAGGATGAGTGCGTTGGCGTTTGGGACAGTTTTGTGATTTAGTGTATCACATAAGACCTTTATGCATTTAGTAGCTCTGAAGGTAACGAACAACTTTCCTTGTTACATCAACATGTTTTATCGACAAAATCGTGTAGTTTTGATTTTTGTCCCGTCTTACCCTACATTCAACGCACTGTGCGGCGCTCAGAACTTTTCTTCTCACAATCACTTATGCAAAAAGTGTTGGCGAAATTTCTTTCTAATAGATATAATAGCAGTTGAGATAGGTTATCCTTATTTCCATAGGCTTGTTAACATGGAATGGTACTGGAAAATATTTCAAATATATATTAAAATAAACCTTCAATGATTTCATAAACATCGGCATATCATTGGTTTGTAAAAATATGGACGTATGTTACAAGCAGACAAAGGCACCAAAGCAATGGCAACACCGCTGCGCATATGGAAGGCGAAGGAAAATGGGGAGACCAGGAGTACTGCACTCGATAGGCACATACGAAAAAATATAGAAAATATTCTTCATAATAATTCTTTGTACGAAAACAAATAAAGACAAGAAATATAAAATCACCTCTATGCTTGTACACTGGGGTCTTTTTTACGCGGTTGGTAGTACTGCGTTGAAAAAATCCGCGTAGTAAAAAAAAAACGCGTAATTTTAAAAAACCGCGTAAAAAAATATCATTCAATAATAAGATCCAATTAAAAATAATGGCACGTTAGTTAATATAAACTTGAAAGATAATATAAAAATAGCAACGAAACACACAAAATAAGTTTTTAGTGCTTCTAAAATGAAAATTCATTGAAGAACATGACAATAACTTTTTTATAATAATTTTGCTACATGTTTAAGCTTTCGTTTCTTAAACGGTAGTTAATCGCAATGACCCTGACTCGTATCGTTGTACAATTGTTAGTGTATTTTTGTTTCTTCTTCCCGAATCAACGGAAATTGCCTTTTTTTTATAACAACAGCAAATATATTAAAAATATGCATTATTTAGATTAATAAAACAGAATATCTTATTGTCATGAACCATATGATTGATTTTTACTTTTTTGGATTTACTTATACTAAACTTATTTAATACCGCGTAAAAATAATCTTTCAAATCGCATAATAATAATCCGCGTTTTTCAAAAAACCGCGTGGAAATAATCCGCGTTATTGTAAAAAAATCGCGTAAGAAAGTCGCGTATTAAAAAACCGCACAAAAATAACCCGCGTAAAAAAAGACCCCAGTGTATGTGGATTGGTCATTTACGGAAGGAAGCATATTGCAATCCTTTGTTCTCGGAGCACGACAAAAGAGTATGCATAATTGCATATTACTTGTCTGCGGGTAATTCCGGGCACTCATCGGTTCGTCCTACCGTAGCGGTAAGCACTTTGTCGTCTCTCTATACTACAATCTCTACTTTTGCTGTGTTATGTAAAATCAAAAATTCGAAAAGAGAAAAAGAAAAAAATCAATGATTGTTTCAATGACACGGGGTTTCACCTTAACGTGTGTGTTCACTGTATACCGGCGCGGATCAATACTGACCAAAACGGCGGCAGAACTCACTGAAGACTGCAACAACACTTTCTTTATCTTTCGATAATAAGTTTGTCGAGAGTCCAAAAGATGTATAGTCAATAAATAGTGTTTTTGAACCTTAACCCTCTAGTGTCCAAATTAATTTTTAGACGGACTTCGAAAAAATCGCTATAAAGCTTTATGAATATGTTTTAAGATCTTAGTGAAGCTTTTTAGAGGTTCAACTGAAAACCGTCTCAAGGCGGCACTGGGCACTAGAGGGTTAATGATGTGTGGTGGTGATCGAACTGGAGAAGACCAGCCGATGCGAATTGCTAATTAATTCTGATCGTTTGTTGAAAATTATATTGCTTTTATTGGCAAAGCCACTAACCGAATTTATGAGCCTATGCATGAATAATTGTATGGCCAATTAGGCTCTTATACACAGTACCAAAAAATGAAATTTACAACTAATACAAATGAAAGCACATAACGGTTTATAGCACATAAAGTGAAAAACATATACAATTTCACACCGTTAATAATGCACAATACAGAATCGTTTTAAACCATGTAAATTTGTACGTTAATTGATATAAACTTAAAGCTTCGAATATAAATATGTATGCAAATTCACAATATATTCATTTACTTCGCATGTGAATATAATACCACACGGAATATTACATGGTTTCCAATGCTCCATTTATGTGCATTTGAAGTAATGTAATTTTTTTTTACTGTGTAGGGAATGATAGCGACAACATAGCATCTGAAGAGCAAACTCCAGTCGGGTATCGCTTACCCAGTAAGAATTGTCAGGCCGATGTTGGACCAATTCGCGTCCGATTCTCCGATAGATCGGTCCTACAACGGGTCGACATTTCGCTCAACCTCGGTCCAATGTCGTGCTCAAATGCAACAAAAATGTCGGAGATGTCGGACCAGGGTTCATTCGCTCCTAGGGGTTCATTCGGCTTCGTGCGTCGCGGGCGAGAGGGAAGTTTAGTTGTGTTTGTTTTGAAGCAAGTCCGGTGCGGCTGGCATGCGGACTTGGTCAAAACAAACACAACCAAACTGCTCCTGCCGCAACGAGATCACGATGGCGGGGTGTGCGATTCAAACGTCATTGTATGCGACGCAGCAACGGCGGTGTGCAGGTTGCTTTGTTTTGATTATTTTGATAGCGCAGTATTGGATTAGAGCGCTTCATTTATTTTAGGATGGTGCATGATTAATTATTTTTATCCACTATATAAAAATGGATTTACGTAACGCAGATTTCATTGATATTATTCCCGCCGTTTCTGAGGTGCACAATAAGCACCATCATTTTAAATCGTTTTAAATCAAGAAAGTAAGCGGTGACATGTACGTTTTATTGCAAGAAAATATTCGTAGATTTCGAAGCAATATATTTGTAAAACATTTAGGATTCTTAATAGTAAAAATTGTGATATCATTCACATAACGTAAAACGTGGTAGCGGGGCTGTGCGATTCAAACCTCATTGTGTGCGATGCAACAACGGCGATGTGCAGGTTGCTTTGTTTTGATTATTTCGATAGCGCAGTATTGGATTGGAGCGCTTCATTTATAGGATGGTCCATGATTAGTTATTATTATCCACTATATAGAAATGGATTTACGTAACGCAGATTTTTTTTAAATTATTCCCGCCGTTACTGAGGTGCACAATAAGCAACATCATTTTAAATCGTTTTAAATCAAGAAAGTAAGCGGTTACATGCAGGTTTTATTGCAAGAAAATATTCGTAGAGTTCGAAGCAATATATTTGTGAAACATTTAGGGTTTTTCAATAATGAAAACTGTGATATCATTCACATAATGTAAAACTTGGCGACGGGGCTGTGCGATTTATACATAGTGGCGTGACGCAGCAGCCGCGGTGTACACTTGTACAGGTAGCTTTGTTTTGATTATTTTGATAGCGCAGTATTGAATTAGAGCGCTTCATTTATAAGATGATTCATGATTAATTTTTTTTATCTACTATATTGAAATGAAAAGACGTAACGCAAATCTTATTGATATTATTACCGTCGTTTCTGAGGTGCATAATAATTACAATCATCTCAAATCGTTCTTAATCATATAAGTAAGCAGAGACATGTACGTTTTGTTGCAAGAAAAACTTCGTAGAGTTCGAAGCAATAAATTTGTAAAACATTTAAGGTTTCTCAATAATAAAAATAGTGATATCATTCACATAACGTAAAACGTGGTGTACGACGCAGCAACGGCGATGTGCAGGTTGCTTTGTTTTGATTATTTTGATAGCGCAGTATTGGACTAGAGCGTTTTATTTATAAGATGGTCCAAGATTAATTATTTTTATCTTCTATATAAAAATAGAATTACGTAACGCAGATCTTATTGATACTATTCCCGCCGTTTCTAAGGTACACAATAAGCACCATGATTTGACCATGATGATCGTGGTCCCCGTGGCCCTGTGGTTAGCGATGTCGGCCGGCTAGACTAGCCCACATTGTTGTGATATCGGGTTCGATTCCCGATCGAGTCGAGGAATTTTACGAGCTGGAAATTTTCTCGACTCAGCACTGGGCCACGGTGTATCGTTGTATTTATCCTTTGGCAAAATGTGCCAAAAACAATTACGATTTTTTAATAATAAAAAATTTGATATCATTCAAACATAAATAAAACCTGACTTTTTTTCGTTCAACCTTCAACGTTCACTCTATAATTCGAAATTCAAAGCTATGGCATGTGGTCTTTTATATTGATATTCAGACGAGACATTTAAGGAGAAATAATAGGTATTTGATTACTAAAGTTATAATTCACAAGACTTCGAAAAATATAACAAACCATGACTTTTCATGCTTGATTTACCTCTAAATCAAAATCTGAAGCGGTGATGTGTTTTTTTTTCTCCATAATAAAATGTTTGATATTGTTTCGGATCTACATGTGTGGGAAAGTTATGGTATTTTCTTTACTAAAAACTGAGCTTATCATGCAAAATCATGTTTTTTATGCTCAATTTAAATCAAAGTTCATAGAGATGATATTTGTTTTTTTCTACATTAAAATGTTCGGAAAGATATTTGAGGAGAAATATGTTTCACGTAGTTTTGCGATTAATGATTTTTAATGATCAATCTACCTCTAAATCAAAATTAAAAGCAATATGTGATTTTTTTTCAACTTAATGTTTGTTGATGTTTAGGAAAGACATTTGAGAAGAAACAACAGGTACCTGATTAAGAAAAATTGAGATATTATTCACTACATAAAACATTCATAATGATGATATTCAATGGAATTTGAGATTTTCGAATTTATGTGGTTTTTTACGCTAAATGGTGCACTAGATGCGACATTATGCGCATTATGCAGAAGGTAAAAAATCTAATGTCGCAAGTCATTGTTTTTGATTTTCAGCTGGAACGGTATAATATATGACAAATAAATGTGTGCCGCCAATGTCAGACACATGAAGCTATTTCATCAAATACGTAACTACAAACAATGTAGCCATCGTGATTGATCTTGCAGATTATTAGTCCTAAACTTAAGAATAATAAAAAACAACCCCAAATGGTCATCCCATATCAACTCCAGCTGCCATATTTAATTTTGTGATGGTAATTTCCGGTTTCTGGCGAACATCCCAAGGTGGTCAAATACAATCCAATCTTAGTATTCTCAGAAACAGAATGATGCCCAGAGGCCAGAAATCATTCCCAATAGCAATTTCGAACTTCAATGACGACGCTGGTGTCAGGAATATAGCCTAAACTGGTATTTGGCCAATAATTTCAATACTTTCAAAAGTAGAACCCCTGTTCACTAGTTTCTAGCTGCTTCTTTTCTTACTAGCTTTGGGTCGTCACTTGGGTCTCCAGTAGAAAACTCAATCGGGCGAACTTTCAACCCACCTATACCGTTGGTCACTGAGCGAAATCCACAAAACGTATACTATGGAGCGGAAATAAGTCAAAAGGACTCACAATTGATTTAACAAAGAACAGCTTGAAAATTACGAGACCATACAGTTTTTTTATTAAAATTACTTTAAGCGGGAAGGAAGAGTTAGTAAGAATTTGATTTACTTGCGCATATCTTTTCACGTTTAAACGCCCGTCGAGCAAACCGCTTGCTGGGGGGAGGAGGGGGTAGATGGGTTGGGTGGTTGGGTGGCTGCTTTGCTGCCTTAGAGATGCGGTGGTTTCGCTGGTCGGATCCGGTCTTCTGGCCAGCTATGCGTTGTAGTATCGGACAAGGCGGCCTCGGTCACAAGGGTAGCACCGGCTTGTTGGTCGATGGACAATCGGCTGGTGGGTAACCCGGAGAGTGTCACTGTTGCACTATGGATGATTTCAACTGGCTTCAACTCGGCTTTCACCACGGTCACGGTTTTCAACGCCACGCCAAAACTAGCGTACAGAATGGCCTTCCAATTTGGCCACAAAGGGTCTCACTTAAGGCGTTATTCCGCCAAAACTTCGAAACTGGATCTTCAACGCGCGACTATACTTCTCCAGGTTATAATAAAGGTTAAAATTCTGCATATTTGCTATCCGACCTTTTAATTTACAACCAGTCCGCTTTCCATCGTAGACCCTCCCTGCCGCGCACCGCCCCGTTGTTTGTACCCGACGACTCGAAACGTCTTGAAACTTATCGTTTAGTTTGACCAGGGTTTTATTTATCATTATTTAATTTTTTTAGAACAATTTAACAATTTGAATTAATCTACGGCTTGTTTTCACTTAAATTTAAATTTCATATACATGCAAAATACAACAAAATTGTTTAAATAAATAATTGATATGAACTAACAATCAAAATAATTTATTTATAACAAATAAGCAAAATGGCACCAAAACGAGGTTATTAAACAAAAATTAAACAAAACTCATACATAACAATGTAGTATGTATATGCGTAATTTTTGCATAGACATTTTTGACACGTGTAAACATTATACGTGTAAACAAACAACAGGCATCGTCAAAAACAAATTGTGAACCTGGCACTGCGGTTTGCTAACACTAAAAGAAAATACAAAATAAATAGGAGTAAAGAACAAGCTGGCTCAGTGACCAAAGGATCATTTTATTGTGACCGTCAAAGAGTTTGGTCACACTCCAGACGTCATTTTGAAGGCGACTTGCAGTTTCTGTAAAGCAGCCTTAATCGCAAAATAAAATTGTATACCAGTGTTTCTGAAATGAATTGTGCTAATGCGGCAGAGAACAATAAAAAAATTTAAATTTCAATTTTGAATCTATCCCGAGCATCGCCGGGAACGTTCAACTATTTATTGATTTTGATATAATTGATTATATTCAATGAATCGGTTTTGAACTACCGCGAGTGTATTAGAAGTAATTGATTGTTCGGAAAGTTTAAACAATTGACATTGTTTGCCTTTTTTTATTTTAGGATAGTTAAAAAGTGTGTATCAATATCACAAAGTTGCATGTTTTTGAGTTCAGGCACAAGGAGAATAAATATAATTTTCATTTTTTATTCATTCTTCAATTAATCAGGGTGTACAATTTTTCTTGAAACGGCACAGAAATTTTATAGTTTTATATTCAATTTTTAAATAAATTTGAAATTTTGAAGCTAAGGAAATCTTCACAAATTCAATCTTAATCGTTTTGTCTGCAAAGCCTACAACAATTCACTGGGCTTGCGTGTTTGGAGTGTATAACTGCATAAATCCAGTTTATATATAAAAAAATCCGCTTTGTTTCAATTGTGTAGGTCATTCGCATATCCAGGTGCGACAGCCGAAGTAGTGAGGTGTCTCTAATTATTAACACAGCGCTATTTCGAACGTATTCATACCAAGCCGCTGTGCAGTGTCCGTTACAGTGCCGTGTTGTCGCCGTGCGAATGAAAAATATCGTTGCCGACGATTTGGTCAGTTTTATTGATGATAGGGAATTATTTTCGTTAAGAGAAATTCACACAAAGGTATAATAGAATTTAGAGTAAAGAAAAGGTAAGTAATGGGGGAGCCGGAGAATGAACCCATGTTCAATCCTTATTGATATCGACTGACAAAGCAGACTCTGTAACCTTGCGGCCACGCAGCTTCCGTCTTAAAAGGCTATGCACTTGTGCTCGCCATGAAAAAAAAAAAATTTTTGTTGGTGTAGACAAACGTTATATTTTAGAAAAGTTAATGCACATTTATTCACGCATATCATGTGAAATTTTCAAAAAAAAAACACTACAGTCATTGTACCAAAACATAATTATTCCAACGTCACTCGCGGTGAGCATGTTACAGAAAGAACTTCTTATCAGAAACACAAAAACAAAACATAAAACAAAAAAAACGAACAAATCCTGTAATTTGTACCTTTGCGCTGTACATGAAAGGTGGATTTTGCATGCTTTTTGTTCAGAAATGGTGATCGTTTTTCTAAAAAGTTTCGTTATTTAAGTGAAAATTTTAGGTAGGAAAAAAATGTAGCATGCTATTATTGTTATGAACAAAAAAGCAAAGCAAAGCCTTGGTGCTACATTCCGATTCGGAACTCGACCTTCTGTTTATTATACACAGACTTCGCAGCCAACTGTTAAGTGTACAGGACAATTGCGGGGCCAGCGCTACGATCCTACTAACACTAACAGTCTCTCCCGAGCCGAGACTCGAACCTACGACAACTGGCTTGTTAAGCCAGCATCGTACCTCGAGACCAGCTGGGAGGGTTATTGTTATGAACAAGCCTGTCTAAAACTCAGGCTGATCGAGTTAATGGTTCTTAACGCGCTTGCTATAGCTGTCAAATCGTGGGTATCTACTGCTCAGACGTTTATGATTTTTTGAGAAAAGATACTCTAGTCGAAAAAATCCGAATATTTTTATTGCTTTATATAAAGGTACATATCCTTTCATAAAATTCAATAAGAAGTATTTCGATTGTTTCAAATAACACAAGTGTATAAATACCGATGAATTTAGTATTGTTAAAAGCCATATGGTGAGCGCATACTTTACTTTCACTGATAAGTGGCTGTATCTGTTTTGAAAATGCAAAAAGCGATAATTCACATAATTATTTTATATAATTTAATTATTATATTTGCCCAGTGGAAGTCACTTCGATGTACCCAAACATTGAGCAATGTCGGATAGGTATTATGTAACATTGGTTTACCAACTACAAAAAGTACAAAAAGTAAAAAGTTTTGAAGCATTGTTTTCAGACACTCGGTCTTTTGAAAGATTTCTAATTAATTTTGAAACGACGTAAAACGAGCTTACCATTGCACCGTGGTTCAATAAGACAAAAAGTGGAACTTAATTCCATAGCGCTTTTCATCTTCATCTTTTTTTTTTCCTGAAGGGCACTGGGTACTGAAATGCCACTGCGACATTCTTGCTGATTGTCTATTGTGGCGGGCCCCGATTCCTGTGCACAGGTTACGGATTGCTCGTACTCATTGATGGAGTAGAACTGTTTTGTTGTAAACCTGTACCCCAATTAGGTACAACATAGTTGATGAAACTAATTACCTGTTTGGGATTGGAGCTCCACACTTGGTATGGAGTTAAAAGGTAGCTTCCTAAGAAGTTGTACCTAGAGGAAGCAAGAGCTTCGCAAGAGCAAAGCAAATGCTCTGAACTCTCTGGTTCTGATTTGCAGAATCGGCAGGTGTCGTTCAACACTACGCCGATTTTCTTTAAATGATAAAAAGCGGGACAGTGTCCGGTGAGGAGTCCCGTGCTTATCCGTAGTCACTACGATTTAGACTAAGTAGCTTTCTGGCGGTTCCAGGGTTCGGATAAATAAACTGTTTAGCTTGGCTACAACCCTGTGCCTGTTGCCATTGGGATACTATTTCTAGCCCTTCCCAAGTTAGTAGTTCGCTTTTGATAGCGGAAATGGACGTACCCAGAAACGGCTCGGGGCCAATAAACCGCTGAGCTTCTTCTTCATCTTAGCTTAATAGTTTCTTCGGAACAATTATTTGTAAGAATGACCCCCATAATCGCAAATCGTCAAAAAGTATGAAAAAGTTACTATACTAAAAATAAAAAAAATAACTTTTTTGTGTTGAGATAGAAGAATAGTTTATTCAGAAAAGTTGTAGAAAATTCAAAAATATGAAACTTTGTTGAACAAATGAAAATCATATCTTTTTTCGGTACAAAGTTATAAAGTGTATTACATGGAACTTACTTAAAACATAGTTTTTTGTACTTAACTTTTGTTAGTTGCATTTTACACGAAAGTGTTGTTCAGAGGAATTGTTAGGGCACATGTAACACACATTTTTGTCAAAGACCGTATATCTCCTGGACTTTTCCTTATAAAGTTATATCATGTTTTAGCTTATTTATTCGATAATTTCAACAACGTATAGGTTAAGAAGGGGCAAGTGGAATCATGATGTCAATACTTTTTCTTGAAGTTAAGCTGAAGTACTATAAATTCCTTTAGGTTCCATTTGTCCCAATTCACCCATATAAGAGTACGGCGAACATATGTTACAGTATGTTTTCATATATCAAAAATACTAACTTTCTTGTGTTAAGAAAATGAAAAAATATCAAACTTTGCTGAACAAATGAGAAGCCTATCTTCATTAGGTACAGAGTTACAGAGTATATTCTATAAAAGTTATTTAAAAGTTAAATTTTTGCACTTAACTTTTATTAGTTACATTTTACAAGAAAACGTTATTCTATAGAAGCATTTGGACATACAAAACACACGTTTTTGTTGAAGGCCACACATCTCCAGAACTTATCCTTACAAAGTTGTAGCACATTTCAGCATATCTTTTCGATAACTTTAACAACGTATAGAATAAAGATTAAGTGGATTGGTACGGATGGAACTAATAACAATTTTGAGCACTCGAGCTTAACTTCGAGAAAAAGTATTGACATCATGATTCTGATTGCCCTTTTTTACTTTATACGTTTTAAAGACATCGAAAAAATAAGCTAAAACATGCCATAACTTTGCAAGGAAAAGTCCTGGAAATGTGTGGCCTTCAACAAAAAGATGTGTTTTGTATATCTAAATGCTTCTCTAGAGTAACGTTTTCTTGTAAAATGCAACTAACAAAAGTTAAGCACAAAAAACTAACTTTTAAGTAAGTGCCGTGTAATATACTTTATAACTTTGTACCGAAAAAAGATAGGTTTTTCATTTGTTCAACAAATTTTGAATTTTCTACAATTTTGCTGAATAAACTATTCTTCTATCTCTTAACACAAAAAAGTTATTTTATTTATTTTTGGTATAGTAAACTTTTCATTTTTTTTTGACAATTTGCGATTATGCGGGTCATTTATGCAAACAATTGTTTCGAAGACACTTTCAAGCTAGGATGAAGGTGAAAGGCGCTATGGAATTAAGTTCCACTTTTTGCCTTATTGGACCATTGTGCATTGATGTCAGTTCCAACAAAATGCTCTCAATCAGAACTTGGACATGCAAAACGTATTGAAAACAATACTGATTACGAATTTCTTCAAGTTTAAAAATTGTTTTCTGCAAACTATTAGAATTTTTTTAAAGATAAACATTCTATCACATGGCGAATTCTTGATTTTCACGTGGAATTGTTCGCTTTCCATGGTTATAACCGATTGAACTGAACTCTATCATTATTAATGGTAAAATCGTGTGTGATACTCCAATAAACAGTGTGGCCACCCGCTGTTTATTGAAGTATTATATACGATTTTACAATTAATAATGATAGAATTCAGTTTTCTTCACAACTCTGTTAGTTAAGGGGTTATATACCTTTTTGGTTTGCTGAAAACCGAAAAAAATTTTATTGCATTATCTTCAAATACAACATCTTGAGAACATTTTCACAAATTTTCATAAAGATCTGAGCAATAGGAAGAAAGTTAGAGCGATTTGCAGCGCGCCTCGCCACGGCCGCATAAGCTGAACTTGAAACTTTACACGCGATTATCTCGGCTTAGTGTTTTTAGAAAAATGACTTTGCCGTGATCCTGATTGCGGGAAAACTACTGAACCGATTTCCTTCATCTTTTTTTTTAAATTTTTCGTTATTAAATTCGTCGGTCCTTGAACGATCGCTTTTTGAAACATTTTGCCGCAAAAAAAATTTTAATGCAAATTTAAGCGCTCAAAATGTGCATTTTTTGGGAAAAACGTTCCAGTTTTCCCTGAAAACAAAATACTCATAAAAGCGATCGTTCAAGGACCCGGCACACTTCTAAACTAATGAAATAATATGAGTTTTTTAATTTCGGTTGACCCGCTGAATCTCTATCAGGATCACCGCAAGCCTCTGCAAAAAAATAGTGTTTCGGGGAAATGGCCATTACTCCAGTAATAATTGGTATATCTCAAAATAAAACGTATTTTGTTGTTGTTGATAAACTGTACTTTCAGAAAAATACCACTTTGATACAATGGAAATGGTGCTATGCACTTAAAAATAAATTCAAACTTCCCACATTTTTCTCGACCAAAAAGGTATATAACCCCTTAAGGCATTTTTAACATTCGCGAAATTGTGAAAAGTATGGGACTACTTCAGCAGCGGTTTTCTTCGTTTGGTTTTTATCTAGCATTCTAATTCAAAACCTGCCGTAGAGAGACCTGTATCGATGTGACGCAATTCCTTTTTTCTATTTCGTGTTCATCATTTTTCCTGGGTTTTATTAACATATTTTGATGTACGTAAAAGGATAATCATACGTCGAAATGACTCCCGACTTAAAATAATTGAAAATGTATGTGGGCAATATTACAGAAAGCGAGCAGTCAAAATGACGCAGACTATCTTTCTAGGACGCAACTTTGAATGACTATTTGCGAGTAATTTTTTTTTCTAACATTCATACTTTGCAACAAAGAAACGGGCAACCGATTAAATCGACCATATTTTAAAAATAAGTTAAAGAATAATCAGAAACTAAATAGAGTGCTCTACTAGTGATTAAAAATATTTTAACAGTCAACACGGTTTATTTGATTGAGTGTCTTTGGCAAAGTTATAGTTGTAGATAATTATGTTGTCTTTCGAAAAAAATAACTGTGAAAGAAAAAATTACAAAATAAATTGTTGGTTTTGTTTTGAATTGAATTTGTTTTCTTTAATTTCTACATGATCGGACAGTCCGCAATATTTAGGGAATCTTTTTCATTTAAAAAAAATCAGATTATATATGAAATGAGCTGTTTTACATAATTAATTTTTGATTGTTAAATCTAAATATTTATATATTTAATATATTTAAATATTTAAAACAAAAAAATTTTTCCAGAGTATATTTTTTTGGAAAGACAAAACTATTATCAACAACTCTACCGAAGACGTCACACCGATCAAACAAACTGTTCCATCTCTAAAATATTTATAATCATCAATGCCTTTTCAATATAACATTTTTCAAGTGTTTCAAAAAATTGAATCAATAGCACAAATTTACGTCTTCTGCCCATAGAAACGTCTATGCAAAGTTTGAAACTTCCAGAAGAGTATTCTACGCTTGCACAAAAGAGTTTCCTAAACACTTCTGTTTTCATTTTCAAAAAACAACAAACATTTAATTTTTTTTTGAAAAATTTGGTAAAATCGACTGAAATAAAAACGCGTTTCTGTTATGTTATAGCCCTAAAAAACAAACTTGAGTCCAATCGGTTGTAAAAATTTTGCTTCAAGAAGACCGCTTTTAAAAATTTTAATATCCGTAAGTCGCTTGTCGTGCGAGGGAAACGTAGCTTCCAAAAAACGCGTAAGTTTCAAAATCCGCGTGAAAATACCGAGTAAATTCTGAAATCCATGTGGAAAATTTTTACTTATTTAAATTTTTTAATCATGTTTAAAAATTAAAGAGCAATGTTATTTCCATCTGCGAATGAACATGAATATCAGAAAAAAATGACCGAAAACCATTTAAAACTTATCGCGTATAAAAAACGACTCTTCTGAGAAATTAGGGTGAAAAACACGTAAATTTCAAAATTCGTGGTACATTTTACAAGTACAGTAAAGTTCTTTTTTACACGATTCTACGTACCGTGCAAAAAAACCGCGTTATTTGGAAAAACGACGTAAAAAAATCGTGTAAAAAACCTGTAAAAAACAGCCTACTATAGTCTGTTACCGTTACTGTTACTTATTGTAACAATTTTACGCGAAGACGAAAAATCGTGCAAAAAAAAAACCGCGTTATATGAGAAACGACGTAAAAAAAAGTCGCGTTATTTGGAAAATCGTCATAAAAAAACGTGTAGAATAAAACCGCTTATAAAAAAAAACCGTTTAAAACAAAACCTTGTAAAAAAAGACTTCACTGTATTTAGAAGATTTTCCATTTCTTACCAGTCCGTATCCGCCGTGTAAAAAGCGATTTTGCTGATTAAAAAAATGGAACTAATCGGATTAGCACACTGAAAGTAATTTTAAATGTTTCTTATTTTAAGCAAATCTAATATTTTTGGAAAATTTAAAATGGCGAAAAACATAATAGTAAATTCGGGACCTGAATTTAGTGGAAAAGATGAACAAAACATATAATTTTTCCCATAAATTTGGCTACAGTTTGAAAAGCTAATCTGTTAAAGCTTATCAAACATATCTGTTCTTCTTATATTTATTTGGATCAGCATTAACACAGGCTTTTTGCTCAAAATAAATTGTGTTTTTATTCGGGTCTTTAATGAAATTTTAAAACTTAAATTTTTAAATTTAAATATTTTTTTTCAATATTGATTATATTGTAGGTAAAAAGACAAAATATGTAATATTAATTTCAAAAACTATGCGCTAATAAGCAAGCAAGTCTGTTGCCAATTGCCGTTTTTCTCAACTGCTATTGTGTAAAACTAATATTGAAAAGCTTGAAACACTCGATACTCGCTAGATCAGTTCAACAGTAAAAAATAATCAAGTTTTAAACCGTCTCTCGTAACCACGTTTATGAGATGCGGCAAAGTCAATGGTACGGAAGCACGCCTCATGCTTGGAAACTTCTGTGTACAAATATGCACTGCTGTTGGGGTAAAAGTTTTCAATATTACAGAAAACAAATTTGATTTACACAAAAAACTGGACCAAAAAATTTCCAGTTTAGTCGATCAAGTCTATGTTTCGTGAAGCTTTAATGATTAAGGGCCTCCCTTTTGAGAATCATGAATCATCATTTTATTCTACAACGAAGTTTTGCAAAATTACAACGATTTATGTAAGTTTTCATTTCTTACAAAGTGCACTGGTTTTAGTACATGCGCTCTTTAATATTTCAAAGCGAATTCATTTTTTTTAATTATACAGCAAATTATAAATTTCGCAACATGTAAATACATATATTTACTTTTCTAGCTAAATATTATGTGTTTACAAAAACGCATTTGCCATTGATTTATAATCAATGTTTGGAAACAAAATTTAACAAAAGTTCCCTTAACAGTGGCTAAGAAACAATCAATCTTTTTTGCCAAAATCTTTTTTGCCAAAATTAGACTGACACCTAATTTTGGCAAAAAAGATACCTAAAGAAGTGCAGTTAAATTTCACAACAAAACTTTTTTTGCATTGTTTCAATTCGATCAACCCGTTTCTAGCAAGCATAGAAGACTTTATAATTTATTTTTACTAAACGCTTGCAAAAAAACTGACAATTTTCGTCCTACACATTGAACAATTAAAAGCATTTTTTATTGACTCCACAAGCGGTTTGAAAAAAAAAAACAACCAAAACGGCCGGACATTCATATTATCGTTGTGGTTCGAACTGTTTGTTTGTTTTTTTTTTTTTTTTGCTGAAACACTGACCTGGCAAGTGCAATGGCACTTATTAAAGATGCAGAAGAGTAATCACCAACACCAAACACCAAAACAACACACTTGCTGGTTACCAACCAGCATTCGTTTTTCATCTAGCGCGGATCAATTCCGTTTTAAATTGGCTAGATTTTCCACTTCACTTAAGAATGACATCCACCGCACTTAACTTTCTTGGGCTTTACGTTTTTATTCACATGAAAATAATAAATTTCACGCTGCTGCACTGCCCATTCCAGTAAACATATCACCGAAAACAACACCCACCATTAATCAGAAGCCGCATAAACACTTTCGACACTTTTTAACCGCGACAGTATTTTCTTACTTTAAACACGCGAAAACAATTTTTTAACGCGACACGAAATAATTAAACTTCAATCACAACTCGATTGAAAATAAAAATATGTTTACGCTACTGGCGTCAAGCTAGGTACCAAAAACCAGGTACCAAAAACCGGTTCGCAGTTATACGTGGCGGAAATAAAACTGAAAGAACGCAAAACTACCGCAGCGACATCTATTAAAGACTAGATGAACCTGAACCGGTACACAGACTCGGTGGAGTTACTTAAAAAAAGTTGTATGAAAAGTGAAAAATACCATTGATGGCACTATGCTCAATTCGTTCCATATGTCTTGCCCCATCATCATGTGAAATCTTAAGTTTGGCCTTAGGGTCTGACTCGAGTTGTGGAACTTTTAAGTTGAACATATCTAACCGGTACACAGACTCGGTGGAGTTACTTAAAAAAAGTTGTATGAAAAGTGAAAAATACCATTGATGGCACTATGCTCAATTCGTTCCATATGTCTTGCCCCATCATCATGTGAAATCTTAAGTTTGGCCTTAGGGTCTGACTCGAGTTGTGGAACTTTTAAGTTGAACATATCTAACCGGTACACAGACATGGCAGAGTTACTTAAAAAAAGTTGTATGAAAAGTGAAAAATACCATTGATGGCACTATGCTCAATTCGTTCCATATGTCTTGCCCCATCATCATGTGAAATTTCAAGTTTGGCCTTAGGGTCTGACTCGAGTTGTGGAACTTTTAAGTTGAACATATCTAACCGGTACACAGATTTCACTGAGTTTTTTAAAAAAAGTTGTATGAAATGTGGAAAATACAAAAGGCAACGTGTGCGTTTTGTCAGTGAAATTTTGGAAATGCTCTTGGTGAGGTATGAAACATAAAAAATATATCACAAAACTGTACCAGAAAGTTGGTATACAGGTCTAACGAAAATTATCGATTACAAAAAACTTCGGCTGCTGTCTTAATAAAACTCTGTTTAAAAACCAAACTACATATGTTGTCAGATGCATCTGCTATTGTAATGTGAAACGAGATTGTGGTTATTTTCCATACAATTTTAAGGAAGGGGTTTGGTACTCTAGGCACGCGCCGGTGAAGCAAACATTCGATCAACGTTTCATGCGTGTAATGTTTATAAATAAAAGAAAATTGATTTGCAAAATAAAAGGTGGTCACGATCACGAACACGTTCCGATTCACCTTAAGAAAATTCAATCCTAAGTTCCACCACTAAAGCAATTGCTACTGAATTTTCTTATCCTTTTCACCAGATAGCGTCAGCGTATATGAA
The DNA here is from genome assembly GCF_029784165.1 of Wyeomyia smithii. Taxonomy (NCBI): domain Eukaryota; kingdom Metazoa; phylum Arthropoda; class Insecta; order Diptera; family Culicidae; genus Wyeomyia; species Wyeomyia smithii. The sequence continues at coordinate 85,898,790 of NC_073694.1, forward strand.
TGTTATCAACATTTTCCACGATTTTCGATACAGAAAGTTCCATCACTAAAACTTTTATCGGTGGAATCTCTTATTCTTTCCACCAGGTTGCGCCTGTTTATATTAATGCTTTCGACTGATACTTGCAGCGAAAAGAGATGGTCAGAAATAGAGGAATTAGGGGCATAATAGTCACACGAAATGAGTACCCATGCGTTTTACAAATTAATAATATTACCGTCTATCTTCTAACTTACAACTGCTGATAAGCCAATGATGCTGGCTGCATAAACTTATCTTGTTTGCAGCTATTTATTGAAATGAGAAAAAGTCGTCACATTTTTTTTAAATCAGCACATTAAACAGCTGGCTGCGAAAACTGTGTGTGATAAACAGAAGGTCGAGCAGAATGTAGCACCAAGGCTTTGCTTTGCTCAAAATCAAAATCGTTAAAAATCTGTCCACCTGTCAAGCCTTGTCGAAACGCAAATGTCGACCTCTGATTGGTCTCTCAATGCTTCTTTCCCTAACAAGGTCGACAGAATATACCTAGTTGACTAGTAATGTGCGCTTTGTGTTTTATGTAGTGATGGAATGGATTTCGATAACAATCGATAATGCCGGGGCTTAAGTATCGATAATTTGACAGCTATTTGACAAATAAAATTTTGCTATGTAAATGAATCTGTGAAAACAGAGACAGTGAATGACAAATCTTACGATACTGCTAATGAAAATTCAAACAACCGGACGAGTTAAATAGTTTGTTTTGGCAAGTCTTCGGGTTTTACGCCGGAAGTGCTTTCAACGGAGTAGTTTCAAGCCTAAGTTTATTTTAAAGGTTGTATAGTTAGGGATACCATCTGGGGGGTAGACAAAATAATTGAAGCAGGCAATTTTTTGTCAATATTTAAATGGCCAAAACATTACAAAAAATGAATCAATTTTGACGAAACAGGTTTCATTTTACTGGGAAACTATCCTAGTTTCCTAGTGTTACCTGAGAACTGGACGTGACCAAGGGACACTGGGAATGTTTCGGATTTCCGGAATGTGTGTCAAAGTGTACATTTTTGCAACGCGTAGAACTTTTTCTGACATTTTGTTTCTCTTAGGTTTATATGTTGCCAATAAATTAGAATTTATTTCTAGTTCATTGGTACCCAAAGATTGAAATTCGCCAAGGAATCTTCGAGGTATAAATTAATTAAGTATGGATGTAGATTTTGGCGGTTTTTTCCGTGTTGGGTACAAATTTACTTTGATCTTGCAGCACCCTAGTCGAACTCAATAAACATTGTGGGTGTGTAGGTATTATTCGCGACTACGATGCTCAAAAAGAACTCTCGTATAGATTGTCAGAGTATGCGTGTTGACAAAAGCAAGAACATTTCTTCCCTTTACACTCTTATGCGAAAAACCAAACAAATATTAGCAGCTTCGTAGTCCCGAAACAGCATTGCAAATTTGCATTTGAAAATTTAACTGGACTAACATTTGAAAAGGTCAGATTATTTTTTCGCGGATTTTCTCTTGGAGGTTAAATATTTAAGCTGATTTTCAAATTAATGTGGTTTTTTACGCGAATTTTTGAATTAAAGCGGTTTATTTAACGGATTTCTGAGAAACGCGGTTGTTTCACGAGGTATATATACCCCGCAGAAGGAAACCTAACTGTATTTGAATCTTCTTATAAATCAATATATCTAAGTAAATACAAGAGATATAGAATGGATAACTTTTCAAAAATTATCTGAACTTTCCTTCAAAAATATAAAAAAATTGAGTTAACATCCTGCACTGAAAAAAATATAATTTTGACCCTCTAGTGCCCAGTGTCGCCTTCAGACGGTCTTCAATTACACCTCTAAAAAGCTTCAATCAATACTTAAAAAATGATTTTAAAGATTCATAGTGATTTTTTCTAAGCTCGTCTGAAAATTTACTTGGGCACTAGAGGGTTAAGAACCAAAAGTGATTTCTAAAAAAATATTAGTGATCTCAGGTTTTTTAAAATGAAGTATTTGAGGTAGACAATTTAGTTGCCTTTAACGATCTATGCGTTGCAAAAATGTACACTTTGACACACACTCCTGAAATCCGAAACATGTCGGGTGTAGGTTGGTCACGCCAAGGTCCCAAATAATACTAGGAAACTAGGATAGTTTTCCAGTAAAATGAAACCGGTCTTCGAAATTGATTCATCTTTCGTAAAATTCCTGCCATTCAAAAATTCACAAAATTTTGCCTATCTCAATCATTGTGGGGGTAAGCCCTGTATAAATCAGGACACTTTTTCGGCGCGACAATTTTGTTGATTGATTTGTTGAAGCTACAATTGGAGGAATTTTGTGGAACTAAAATTGTTTGTTGGGTAACAGATACTTCAAAAGTAAACAGTTCCAAGTTAAACTAAACGATTACCAGAGATTACCAATAGACTGCCGCTATGCAAGTCCATCTTAGCAAGCCGTATCATTGCTTTTTATGAGATCGGGCAAAAGGATATTTTGAAGTAGAATACTTCTCTCAGTAAGTTCGGATACATAGGGATGTAAAATGAAAATCTAAAACCGAAAAAAAGTGAAAAATATGTCCAATTTCAAATGCTAATAAATCGATTAGTATTCGACGGATTTCCTTCGTTCTGGCAGCAATAGATTGGAAAATCTTCTAAGATTCTTCCCAAATGCAGATAATTGTAATTTTATTATTCAAACTATTGTACTATTGAAAATAGTCAAGCATTGTGAATAGCGACCACAGCTGCGGCAACGGATATCACCATCGATAGCACCAGGGCCAGCTGATGCAGTGAGGCATTTTAATGAAATGCTGTCTCTGAGTGATAGCGGGCACACTAGTAATGCATCCAATGAAAAGAACGTTCTGGAAACCTAGCGAAATTTTGAGCAGAACGTTCTGGATACCTGGTGAAATTTGGAGCAGATATATATTTGGCTTCATCTCCGTGTATCAGAACGTACTGAATTATCTTTTCCTTCAGTCATGAGCACGACATCCGGAAAGCTTTTATTATCAGCATAAAAATTAATTTTTCACATAACCAAAATTTAAAATCTGATTGATCTGATTGGTCGTTAATATGATTGCTTCCCAAGCACAGTCGACAGAAACATAGACCTTGCAATTTGAATGTGCTGTTTGTCTGTATAAGAGTAAGGATAGGAAATATCGATTAAAATGGCTATCGATGGTTATCAATGATTTCCTACCGCTATCGATAACTATCGATAGCTTTTTCATTCCTATATAAGAGCCTGTTTCAGTCGAAGCCGCTTATAATAGTTCTAGACAGCGACAACAGCAGTCCTCCCTTAGCAACAGCAGTAGCAGTGCAGTGGATACCAGGCGGATAGCGGCCACAGCTGTGGCATAGCAATGGATAACGCACTAGTTGCAGCGAATCTCAACATCGATAGCAGCTGGGCCAGCTGTTGCAGGGACAGCGGATACCAATAGCAGCGTTTTTAGCGGCCAAAAAATTAGAATGCCTGCGGATAGCGTAGCAGTTGCAGCATCGATAGCAGCTGATGCAGTGAGGCACTTTAGTGAAATGCAGTTTCTGTGCGATAGCGGGCGTAAATACCGTCAATGAAAAGTTGACTCATTTCGACAACACACCATGCTTTTCACTGTTTATTTCATCACAAAGAATATTTTATTCGCACTGTCAGTGATAACGCCAAGATATGATCGGTATCTTATTCGATATTGAACACCAAATGAAAAAATGACTGATACGCAAGCAGCCGGGTTATCTTTCTTGTAAAAGTATTCTACTTCATCCTTGCGGTCGTGGCTTTGCACACAACCCTCCTGTTATTTTTTTTAAGTTCTCCAGTACTAAGTTGTCCAATTCATCTGTTCTTAGGAAATTAAAAATTATAAATACCTAGTTAGCTACCATTTTTTCTCAGAAACTCAGTGACACGCGGGCGAACCTCTTTTAAAGACAACAATATAACATGTATCGTGTCGTGTTGCGCGGCTTGAAGGAAGAAAATGTTCCCGTTCTCGTGTCGGATATAATGGTCGAAATTCTGCTGTGATGTCAAACTATAACTCTAAAGTCTTTTTTAAGACGTTACGTCTTTGTTAATGAAGTGTTGTGAATTTTCTAAAACGGACTCAGCATCGTGAGTAGAACGTGCCGAACTTTTCTGTCTGAAATCGGATTTGTTTCGTATATACCGCTTGTTATGCACAGTATCAACAAATCGTAATAAACAGCACATTGCTGTGCATTTGCAGCAGCATCAAACCACAGTTGTAGTTTTGTAATAACCATTTATTAGATGGTTGTTCCTGACTTGCGCCGGTCGGTGGAGTCATAGTTGCTCATAAGGCGCTATGACTGCCTACCCTAGCCATGACCTCACTGCTTCGACATAGACCACCATGGGACCACATAGGCGACTACTCCACCATGGACAAGGATAGCGGCTGGAAGGGGGACCCAATTAACTAAGATGAATTCTTCAAAAACGAAAGAGACGGGTGCGGAGGGCTTACCAAATCCCTTCGCACGAGGTGGCATCCAGCGGTCTCCGCAGAAGAAGGCGGAGACGGATGCGGCGAAGTCTGGAGGTGGAAAAACGGTGAATCCGTCGATGTCCACACCAGACATCTCGGTAGACGGTCCCTTGCTAGTAAAGACCGTCGAAAGGTGTATGGACACGCGGCAAAGAGTGGCGGCGCTGTCTGAACAACTCGAAGCCATGATCGAGTTCTTGGCGAACAGGCGAAACATCGCTGGCGACCTGAAGCAGAGCCTCCTCCTGCTTCGGAGCACCATTGATGAAGCCAGAAAGGGGCACGAAGAACTCGTAGCTCGGGTAAAGGCGGCCGAGAAAGCGGCCAGGACCGGGAGGGCGACTGCATCTAAAGAGGTGCGGACAGACGCCCCCTCGTTCGCGTCGGTCTGCTCCACGGGGCAGCTCGCTAAGCGAACGAGGCAGTCCCCGGGGGAAACGGCCCCCGGGAACACCAAGAAACGATTGGTCGTGCTACTCCCATGGGAAAACACGCCAACCGGTTCGAAGTCCACCGCGGAAAAGGCACAGATGGAGGCTACGGGCAACCCTTGGACTACCATAGAGGGTAGGAAGCGTCGGGAAGGTGCGACGCGCCATGATGGCGGAGCGGCCAGAGGACCAAAAAAGGTCAAAAAGGCGCGGAGTAGGGGTGACGCCCTCATACTCAAGACGGATGGGTCGAAGTACTCAGAAGTCTTGAGGAAGATGAAGAGGGAAACCCAGCTCAAGGATCTGGGGCGGATATGCGGAGTATCCGCCGATCTCGCACTGGCGAGATGATACTTGAGCTCCGGAAGGACGCCAAGAACAAGGGGGCTACCTTCAAAACGGTAGCTGAAAAGGTTCTAGGGAAGGAGGTGCAAGTGCGGGCACTCACCTCAGAAGTGACTCTCCAGCTTAAAAACCTGGACGAAATCACTAAGAGGTGCGACATTGCACAAGCCCTAGAAGCGAAGTGCGGGGTGGAGGTGGCTAAGGAGTCAATCCGCCTCCGCAAAGGTCCGGCGGGGACCCAGATAGCTACTTTCCGACTAACGTCGGAGGACGCTAACCTGGCCCTGAAAGAGGGCAAGTTGAAGGTCGGCTGGTCTGTATGTCCTCTGGGCATACTACAGCAACCAGACATTTGCTTCCGGTGCTTCGAGGGCGGACATAAGTCCTGCACCTGCTAGGGGCCCGATAGGGGCCAGCTGTGCAGGCGATGTGGAGGTGCAGGCCATAAAGCAAAGGACTGTGGGGAGTCTCCCAAGTGCATGGTATGTTCCGGGAAACGGGACGCCAAACACTTTATGGGAGGCCCCAGGTACCCAGCCGGTAAGCCGGCTGCGAAACCACGGGCGTAAGGGTGACGCAACTGAACCTGAACCATTGCTTCGCTGCAACACCAAGCAGCCACTGAGTCGTTGTCGGACATTGCCATCATATCGGATCCCTACCGCATCCCTCCCGGAAATGGTAACTGGGTTGCGGATAAGTCCAGTATGGCGGCCATATGTATGACGAGCAAGTTCCCGGTTCAGGAGGTTGTCTCAACCTCAGAAGAAGGGTACGTAGTTGCTAAGGTGAACGGAGTGGTCTACCGAAAGGTTCACCCAGATGGTCGACCTCCTATCCATGGAGCTAACGGGCCTAACGCCGTTGGTGGTGGCGGGCGACTTCAACGCTTGGGCTGTTGAGTGGGGAAGTCGCTTCACGAACCAGAGGGGCCAGATCCTGTTGGGGGCTTTGGCAAAGCTCAACCTAGATCTGGCCAACGTTGGGAACAAATGTACATTTAGTAGAAATGATGCGGAGTCGATCATCGACGTGACGTTCTCCAGCCCAGTACTGATCAAGAACTGGAGGGTAGACGATGGCTACACTAATAGCGACCACCGTTCGCGGGTGGAAGACATCGCACTTTGATGCCGAGGTATTCGAAGAGGCAATGAGAAGGGAGCGCGAGGAGGGCAGTTGGCTCCACCCGACTGCTGACCAACTAGTTGCTATGCTATCGCGGGCGTGCGACGCCATCATGTAGCGAGTACATGTACATAGAATTTATATGTAATATTTGTTTGGAAATATTAGTTCCTAAATATTTGCATGCTTCGAATAAAGTTTCACTTTAAATAATTAAGAACGGTTTTCCAAATATAACGTTTGATTCAATCACCGCAAGCAAGGCCACAGTCAGAACAGTAATTGGCACAATATTTGAAAAATGAGATCCCCGGTGCTCAAGTGCGCTAATTGCCTTTCTCCACCGTTGCTGTTGATGCGACGGGATGATTGACCCAGCCGAGAAAGTCTATCGACCTTTGCAGTGGGAGAGAGAATCTTTTCCTCTCTATCCTTTGGACTGGGACAGTTGGGATAGATGATAACTGATCGCGGGAAGAAGATGATCTTCGCCCAATTTTGACCTCCGTGCTTTCAGCGCGATTAGATATTCGCGAAGCAGGTTCCGGTAACGAAGTTACCGAAGGCCGGTTTATCTGAGGACTCTTAGGCTCCTGTACTTCACTTTAGTCTGGCTAGTGGAGGAGGTAGGAGTTACTTTTAATTAGTTCCGCGTGTACGAGGAAAAAGTGTAAGGTGATAACCGCATGTGAATCTCGAACCAGATTACTAAAGTTCCTTTCCCTAGGCTTGGCAATTTCCAATTAAACAATAGTTCGAATAATAAAATTATAATTTTCTGCATTTGGGAGCAACGAAAACTAACTGATTTATTATTTAAAACTTTTTTGGGTTTTAAATTTTTTTTATTCCTATGTAGCCGAACTTCCTGAGAGACGTAGCTCTACGTCAGAAAATATATTTTAGCAATAAGATTACCAAGCGGCGCTAGTGTAGAAGTGACGTCTGTTTGTGGTTCTAGCATTTGCTATTTTTCCAGTGGCCGGTAGATGTCGTTAGCTGTATTTTTATCTACGGTGGGTGAAATTGTGTGTTGGCATGACGGCTGCAACGGTTTTTAGTTTTTTGAATCGGTTCTTTGCACCTAGAACGGTTTTTGGTACCTAGCTTGATGGAAGCGTTTGCGCTACGTTTGCTTTCGATGAGAATAAACAAGAGTTCAATACACACACCAATACAATAAACCGTGCATCTGTTTGTGCGACGTTGCTATCGGCTTAGATTATTGAAACAGATATCCAACTCAACCAACAATACGGGCAACAAAAATGTGGCGCCCCTCCGAGTATGATGGCGATTGGGTGAACTACATTTAATGAGCACACACAGAAAAATATTAAGGTAATTGCTATCTCTTTAGGCTTGGTCAGATTTGTGCGGTGTTTTTAACAGACTAATCTATATGGTCTAGATAATAATAATAATTTAATACAACAGGACTATAATAAATGTCAATATATGAGATGACCATGATATGAATTATTTATTCTGAAGATAGTATGACTAATCGTTCATAGTCGTTTCAACAATAAGTTTTTGAGCATAACCTAAGATGACTAGTACACAATACGTTACTCTTGCAGTATGCAGCGGACACGAGTTTCGTTGCGCGTGAACGAAAATTGAACTAATTTGTATACTGTTAATTTGGTGATGACAAGGTGGAAGGTGAAGCATGTTTTTCAATATCATTGTATGGTCCTGTCATCTAATTTTCAATTTCCTTATACGGTATTGCCATCTTGTTTCATTTTCATCTAGCGGATTGAGCATGATAAATCGATTTTGCTAATGATCACAGTTTTAAGGTCACCGTTATAAAGGTGTTGCGAGCAAAATGTATGAAGTCAGGTATCTTGCTTTAGTCATCATTAGCATAACTCATTTGTTGTTTGTACCAATTTTAATAGTCGATTGAAAACCACTATACAGCTTTAATCCCTTTGCGGAACTGGTTGGATTAATAATTCTGCCTCAGCCGTCAAATAAAGCTGTAGGATGTTCTCCTATTCGGTTTGTAGCTTCCGTTGCAGATTATTGTTTGTGATCTCATTCATTATCACAATCATTATCATTAGAATGTTCAAATCGATTTATTCATATTTTAGTTTAAGGTTTAAAATTAGTTTATTTGACACGGCACGATACATTTTCTGTTTTACTGAGCCAAGTACAATTTGTATTAATTCTACGTTAGCAGGGAAAAGAGGGAGGCCTTTTATTTATTCTCGCGGCCGACTACGAGCTAGTGGGTATTTAAGGTGAGAGGAGGGAAATACAATTCTTGCTTAAAACTAATTAAGATATACGATCTATTTGTGTTTCGACTGGTGTTCTTTTTTGTTTTTTAAACATAGATTTAGGCTCTTCGTGTTCGTGTCTCCAGCGTCGTATACGGGTATTCTGACAAATAGACAAAAGAATATTAAATTTTAATGTCAGTCTTTTTCAAATAACAGTACAGTTGTGTCATGTACTGGAGATCACCGCTTCCCAGAATGTCTCTAACGGGTACGTTCGGTTGTTTTCCTCGGGCCCGGAGGGAATCTATAAGCTCGGACCTAACATCACAGAATTCGGCACACGACCAAACAACATGCTCGATGTCATGGTAGCCATCGCCACGAACGCAGTGATTACTGTCTACAAGCCCTATACGAAAGAGATGCGTGTTTAACGTGTAGTGATTGGACATAAGTCTGGACATCACGCGAATGAAGTCCCGACCTACATCCAACCCCTTGAACCATGCTTTCGTCGATACCTTAGGAAAAATGGAATGTAGCCACCGTCCCAGTTCATCTGAGTTCCATGATGATTGCCAACTGTTGAGTGTTCTCTGACGCAAAATGCTATAAAATTCATCATAAGCAATTGGTCTTTCATAAATATCGCCATCAATAGCACCCACCTTAGCTAAAGAGTCAGCCTTTTCATTACCCGGAATCGAGCAATGAGAAGGGACCCACGCTAAGGTAACCCGGTAATTTTTATCTGTTAAAGCACTTAAAAACCGCCGTATTTTCCCCAGGAAATACGGGGTGTGCTTCACAGGCTTCATCGATCGCAGAGCCTCAATGGCACTGAGACTATCTGTGAAGATGAAGTAGTGGTCTTTGGGTAGGGTTTCGATGATTCCAAGAGAGTACTGAATAGCAGCAAGTTCTGCGACGTACACGGAAGCAGGAGCATCGAGTTTGTAGGAGGCGGTAAAATTTTCGTGGAAAACACCGAAGCCAGTGGACTCATCTAGATTAGATCCGTCAGTGTAAAACCTTTTATCATAACTAACATGTTTAAACTTATTGGAAAAAATCTTAGGGATCTCTTGGGGTCGCAATTGATCCGGGATACCAGAAATGTCTTGTTTCATGGTGGTGTCGAAGAATATAGCATTATTAGAAGTATCTAAAAGTGCGACATTGGAGGAATCGTATGAAGAAGGATTAATATCTTGAGCCATATAGTCAAAATATAAAGTCATAAATCTGGATTGAGATTGAAGGTCGACCAACCTCTCGAAATTTTCAATTACTAATGGGTTCATAACTGTGCATCGAATTAGCAACCGGTAAGAGAGATTCCAAAAACGATGTTTCAACGGAAGAATACCCGCTAACACTTCAAGACTCATCGTATGGGTCGACTGCATGCAACTCAAGGCAATACGCAAACAACGATATTGTATTCTTTCTAGTTTCAAAATATGCGTGTTCGCAGCGGAGCGAAAGCAGAAACAACCGTACTCAAGAACTGACAGTATTGTTGTTTGGTATAACCTCAGAAGGTCTCCTGGGTGGGCTCCCCATCAGGTTCCGGGAATCGTACGAAAAAAATTAATCCTCTGTTGGCATTTTCGTGTCAGATACCTAATATGACAAGCCCAGGTGCATTTAGAGTCGAACCAGACCCCGACATATTTAGCGACTAAAACCTGAGAGATCGTTTTACCCGTTAGTACGAGCTGCAGCTGAGCTGGGTTATGCTTCCTAGAAAAAACGACCAACTCAGTTTTCTCCGGAGAGAATTCGATACCCAGCTTAAGAGCCCATTCAGACAAATTGTCTAAGGTATCTTGCAATGGTCCTTGCAGATCGCTAGCCTCGCTACCAGTAATGGATACAACGCTATCGTCTGCAAGTTGCCTTAGCGTGCATGAATTTGCAAGACATTCATCGATGTCATTGACGTAAAAATTATATACGAGAGGACTTAAACATGAGCCCTGGAGAAGGCCCATGTAACTAATTCGGGAAGTTGTCGAATCGCCATGTGAGAAATACATATGCTTTTCTGACAACAAGTTGAGCAAAACGTTATTCAAATTTGGTGAAAGTCCCTGCGAATGAAGTTTCGCGCTTAAAACTTCTACAGAGACAGAGTCAAAAGCCCCCTTAATATCCAAGAACGCAGACGCCATTTGCTCTTTCCGAGCAAATGCGACTTGAATTTCAGTAGAAAGCAACGCTAGGCAATCGTTCGTCCCTTTGCCCCGGCGAAAGCCAAATTGAGTATCCGAAAGTAAACCGTTTGTTTCGACCCATTTGTCTAACCGTAAGAGGATCATTTTCTCCATTAATTTCCGGAGGCAAGAGAGCATCGCAATCGGCCTATATGAATTGTGATCAGAGGCAGGCTTCCCGGGTTTCCCAATAGCAATGACTTTTACCTCCCTCCAGTCATGCGGAACAATATTTAGCTCAAGAAACTTGTTGAACAAATTCAACAAGCGTCTTTTTGCAAAGTCGGGTAGATTCTTCAACAGGTTGAATTTTATTCTATCTAACCCTGGAGCCTTATTGTTGCACGACAGGAGAGCCATTGAAAATTCCAACATCGAAAATGGAGGCTCTTCCGTAGTTACTATAAACGCGTCGCGAAAGGTTTTCTGTTCCGGTACAGAGTCCGGACAAACCTTTTTGGCAAAATCGAGTATCCAGCGATCTGAATACTCCTCACTCTCATTCGAAACGTCACGGTTCCGCATGCGCCTGGCGGTATCCCAAAGAGTGCTCATCGCTGTTTCCCTCGACAACGCGTTTACGAACCGCCGCCAGTACCCGCGTTTTTTCGCCTTTACTAAGCTCTTCATCTGCCTGCCCAGTGCCTCGTACTTTCGAAGCAGGTTGACAGTGCCGTACTCCCGGTAGTCCTTATACGCCGCGGACCTTCGCACGTACAGCTCAGAGCACTCTTTGTCCCACCATTTGTTGGGAGGGCGCTGTCTAATCGTAACCCCGGGTATCGGTTTCGTCTGAGCTTGAGTCGCGGCGTCGATTATCAAGCCAGCTAAGAACGCGTATTCTTCCTCCGGAGGAAGTTCCTCGTGAGTCTCGATAGATTCCGCTATAATAGACTCATAACGCTTCCAATCAATATTACGTGTAAGGTCGTAGGAAATATAGATTAGGTTCGGGGGAGTTGAACCATTAGCAATTGATATAACGATTGGAAGATGATCACTACCGTGGGGATCGTTGATTACTTTCCACTGGCAATCTAACGCTAGTGATGTCGAGCAGAGGGATAGGTCAAGCACGCTTTCACGTGCTGGAGGATAAGGTACACGTGTCGCTTCCCCAGTATTCAAAAGTGTCATATTGAAGTCGTCGATCAAGTTACAAATTAAAGAAGATCGGTTGTCGTCGTACAGCGACCCCCATAGCGAACAGTGAGAGTTAAAATCTCCCAAAATCAAAAAAGGTGCGGGAAGCAATTCTGCTATATCAAGGAGTTGCCTCTGTTCAATCCGCGCGGATGGGGGAATATATAACGAAACAAGGCAAAGGTCTTTTCCATTCAAATTCGTTTGAATGGCAACAACTTCAATATTCGAGATCGAGGGGAGGTCGATTCTGAAAAAAGAATAGCACTTTTTGATCCCTAAAAGTACCCCTCCACCGTGTGAGTCTCGATCTCGACGAATAATGTTAAAATCGTGGAAATTGAGTTGATCGTTCGAATTGAGAAAAGTTTCACAGAGCGCGAATGCGTCACAATTGTATGTATTCATCAAATGAGAAGATAAATCGAATTTGGGGATGATACTTCTGCAATTCCACTGTAATACAGTGAAAAAATTCCTAACCTCTTTCGCCGTATTAGTCATCGAAAGATATAATAGCTGAAATAAGGGGCCAAGTTGCTGCTAGTTGCTTCAAAAAGGTTTTCACTGTAGGAAGAAGGGCAAGAAGAATATTTTGTAGGGGATCTGGTATGTTGAATGTTTTTAATATCCAGTCCACAATATCAGAAAATTTTATGAACCCTGTTTCTTTTTTATCTTCTGATCGAGAAATGGGTGCACGAGGGGTTTTTGGTGCCCCAGGAAGCGGTGGGTACTCCTGGTTTGATTTGAAATTAAAACCGGGGGGTACTTGCTTCGGTTTTTCTTCACCGCTTCCTTTTTGTGTAGGCTTATTGGTCATTCCGCTAGGGGTTATCTTACGACCTTTGCGAGAAAGATTAGGAGAGTTGAGCATTCTCCTCTTCCTAGATCCCTCTGGCAAGGCATAGGAACACCCTTCGACGGGATCGTCAGATGTACCCTCATCAGTTGGCAAGAAGGAAAAGATGTTTCCTGTCAAGGGTGGCTCAGCCCTCTTAAGCATTTCTGCAAAAGAGCGCTTTGATCGTTCCTTAAGGGAACGCTTAATTTTTTCCTCGCGCTGTTTGTACGCGGGACATGCCGGAAGGTCATGCCGAGTTCCCTCGCAATAAAGACACTTTTTAGTATCCCCACTGCAAGCGTTCTCAGCATGATTGCCTCCGCACTTGCTACAGCGTGCCTTGTTGCAGCAGTAGGTGGCTGTGTGACCTAACTGCTTACAGTTTTGGCAATGCATGACCCGCGGTACGAACAGGTGTACAGGTAGACGAACCCTGTCCAAGCGGACGTAGTTCGGCAGCGCGGATCCGGCGAATGTTACTCGGAAGGAATCCGAAGGGAGGAATTTCTTCTTCCCTTCTTCGATGGATACTGAATGCAATTGCTTGCAATCCAGTATCTTTACACTTTGCATCAAGGGGTTTTTAAAACAGCCAACTCCATGACGCAAAATGTCATCGACAGTGAGATTCCCCTCGGTAACCACACCGTCGATTTCTACATCCTTGGCAGGGATGTACACGCGATACTCTCTCGTGAAGAGCTCGTAGCCAGCAATTTCGTTTGCTTGCTTCAAGCTACTCACGACAACTCGCAGTTTGTTCGGCCTCACCTTCGTAATCTCGGTTACGGCCGAAAAATGTTTTGCCAGGTCTTTGCCAATTTGAATAATATTCAATGGCTTCTTTATGGGCCGGAAAAAAACAACGTAGGGACCGCCAGCGGCATCTGGGTAAGCTTTTACCCGTACTTCCGGTACTCTTGGTACAGGACTTGGCAAAGGGGAGGGCACAGGGGAAGGTAGGGGTGAGCTGATGGGAGAAATTTCAATTTCTTCCCCGTTTGTTTCCACCTCCAGAAAAAGTTGCACCTGCATGTCGTCCATTTTGCGGGAGCGTTACGCTCTACCGCACACAAACGATAAATATTCGAATATGGGGGGAGGGTTCAAGTAGTTGATATTCAATTTTAAAAACAATTTTTCAATCTACAATGGATCAAATAAAAAAAAAGACAGTAATACTAATACTAATAACAATGATAATAATAATAATAATAATAATTGTAGTAATAATAATAATAATAACAATAATAATAATATTATAACATAGTAATAATATTGATAATTATAGTAAAAATTCTAAATGTAATACTTCACCGAACGTCTAAGTCACGACCTCACGGCTGATAGTTGGATTAATCGAGTGTCTCCGCAGAACAAACAATGACGATCCAGCTTCGTGTTGTGACACAGTGGCCGTATCTTACACGCGACCTTGTAGATGCCACTTGTAGTTGACTTCCACTCGCTCGATCGTATGGTGGTCCGTGCTGCTAGCGGGGTAACAGCGGTGCGGGAGAATTATTCTTGCTGATATATCAGCTGCGTATCGAATCACTGGCGGGGTAGCCTGCCCCTTCCAGTGTGCAGATGTTTCTGCTGATATACAACAGGCTATTGTTATCGCGCAACACAAGAACTAATCGACAAAAAAACACCCGTACGATAACTCGTGTATTGTTATTTTGCGAACTCAAACGGAGATAAACAATTTGCGTCTAATCGAGACGAAAGCAAAACAACGAATGGTTATTCATATTTGCAAAGAACTGAGAAAATCAAATTTGGAAATTTTCACTCATCCTTTTAAGTTCTATTTAAAAACGATACAATATTTATTTTGGTGAATACCGCTAAATGCTATTTTTAACTAAGGCTTTACATTACTGCGTTGAAAATCGTTGTTATATACGTCTCTTAATATCCTCAAAATTCACTTACAACGAGTAGCAAAGCAAAGCATAACTTATTTCGTCAAAATTCACGAACGTCAAGTACAACATAAACAATGTTAAAATAATTTAAGTGTGAAGCTTTTTTTTCTTTCCGTCACCTTCGACAATTCGATGAGAGTATCTATGAGATTTTTACATTTTGTGACTCATGCTAATCTGTAAAATTACGCGAGGTTTCTTTGCATTGTTGTTGTGATAAATTGAAATTGCAAATCATCTAGATTATATTGTAAAGTCGATTGAAACCGCCGTACAAATCTGATTGAAAGTAACATGATATTTTTCTGGGTGTGAGAATCTGGTCAAGCTCACCACTGAAATGATAAGAAGTACCATAATATTTTTCCGCGTGGATATGATTTAGTTCACCCAACGGCCTACAGATGGCAAGTTTATAGTGTTGCCTTGATATTATATGCAGTGAAGCCCAACTTGGATATCTATGTCTCTTTAGTCTATGCTATCGGTGAGAATAAGGTCTGCGCCAAAGCGAGAAAGACAGAAAAAACCGAAAGAATATGCCCGCGGCGCCAAAAGAGAGGACGAAAAAACAGAAATAGAGCGTCCAGCGCACACACCAACAGCGTTGCCAGGTCATTTTTTAAAAAATCTGGAAAAGGCAAAATAAAAATCTGGAAAAAATCTGGCAGTCATTTCGTGGGGTGAAAGGTTAATTTTTCGGATAAAAGTCTTGGTGTACGCAAAATTTGAGGTGACAAAATTGCAAAATTTCGCGCCAAAACTGAAGTGATGATCTTTTTGCGGAACAGAGAAAATAAAATCTGGATAAAATCTGGGTCATCCATGAAAAATCTGGATAATTTGACATCAAAGCTGTTTACCTGGATACATGTCCAAAAATCTGGATAATCCAGCTAAATCTGGATACCTGGCAACGCTGCACACCAATACGAGAGATCGTGTATTTCGAGCGAATTTCGTTCAACCCGCATGAATTTTGAGAGAGATGGGTCCGATGGTCCGATTCGCGTTCCATGAAATTCTGACTGGAGCGAGTAGACAGTGAGTGTTTTGCAACGCATAGATAAAAGGCGTTCAGTTACAAACAGCTGGGCGTCTAGCGGAAATTACCTGCGCGGTTTAATGCTTTGATTTGGAATTCTGTTTATGTTTATATCTTACAGTGTCGTACAAAAGAGTCAGTATACGACATGTATAAACGAAATAGCATATCACCGTAACTTTCTATATGCCTTTTATCTGACAGCTGACAGCGGGCGTAAATAAAATTGGAGCCCAGAACATAAGCTCATTGGCATTCACTGTTACTCTGTGTAGGGATGTCAATAGCTCGGGGAATACAGTCCACGTGCGTGAGTTTGCTATTTGCTCAAACTGATCGATAAAGGGCGATAAGGGAGGTATAAAAACAGCCATAAAGATAAACAAACTATAAATACGCCGGCCATGATCTACCTGCAAAAATCTATGATTTTTATAAACATTTTGTTTGCAAAATCACAATCGAATAAACTGATTATATTCACTACGAGTGAAAAATAAAAGTGATTGAAGTATGTTATAAAGAGTCAAATATTGATAATGTACTTATATCTAAGTGCTACATTCGCGAATATGGTGCCACAACCAGCAAACGCGTTTTGGTTTTCTTAGTACGAAAAGGTGAAAAAGTGAAAATTGTACGAAATAAGTTATGACTCGCAAAACAGTGTGACATAAGAAGGTTCAATAACGGTTTTCCTTAGACCATCTTTTTATATAGTATAGTTTTCAATATACTTTCAATATAGTCGTTATATCTACGATCTACGATATGCTACCTGAAATGGATATCCTGCCCAGCTTTTTTTTAAATTTTTACCCTTTTCTATTTGCATATAGTAACTACCGTAATATATAGTAACTACCCGAATAAAGCTAGTAAATTTCTGATAATTCTCTACAGGTGATTGCATTGGGCGATTGTGACATCGACAGTAAAATGTTGCGAAGAAATTTAGTAAACTGTACACATTTGCCGTAAGTCCGAAAACCATGAAAAAGATTTTCAAAATTACTGCCATAATTTTTTTAAATACTTCGCTAAATTTCTGAATTGTTGATATCTCGACAAATTGATCGCTTTTCTTTGTTTTGTGCTTATGCCGTATCCAGAGCGGGTAGAGAATTATTTTGGCCCATCATGAGGTAATCCAAGAGTCCAAGAGACTTCAAGTGAGACCTGGATAAGTGACATAGGGTTACTACCAGGGATTTACAGATCTTTTACTCAGAGAAACACTTTTATAAGCTAAAAATACGCCGGAGTAATGAGAAAATTGGAGGAGTTTTTCTCATTAATCCGATAACCGACACCGGTTTGGGAACTCCTGCTTTAGATTCAAGTTTTCAAATCGCGAATATACCAACTAGAAAAAACGCCATAAATCTGTTTCACATATACATTAGCGCAATAATATTCAGAAACATTAAAATCATCTTGTTTGCTTGATTTGGAACATGGGCCATTCATTCTATGAAACTGTTTTTATAACGTCCTTGAGCAAAAACCATTTGATTTAATTCTTGGCTACGGTTTGATTAGAATCATTTTTCATTTTCATGGATTGATTAGAATCATTTTTCAATAGAATGTAATTAAAATCTGCTAAAATAACATTGAGTGAGTCAGTAGACATTGAGATTTAATTCCATTTGATTAATTTCAAACAAGGTATCACGTTTTTTATGAAATAGTAAATTGACATTTCGTCTTCTTTTTCAATTAATGCGAATCCGTTCTCGTTTTCCAAAAAACTGAATTCTGATATTTGTTATGCATAGATGTGTTAACATCGTAATGATTACTCATTATAAAAATTGCGAACAAAAACTTGCATTTTAAATGATTTAAAATTCATGCATGAATTTAACACCAGAATAAAATTATTTTTCCAGAGTTAATAAGGTTAACATTATCGATGCATATCGAAGTAATTCATAATTTGGCTAAATCAAAATGCTCGAAAATTGTATGGTTCACCGAGGCAACGTGCAGCCATGCTTGCTAACTAAACAAAGAGGGGGGGGGGGGGGGTGCATGAACTAAAAAAGATTGTGAACTACCGAATATTTGATTTGAATATTTGATTTGAACTGTTCGGCTGAATAGGCCGAGTATGAAACAAATAATGAAATAAATGCCTTTAGAATGTCTATTCCGTTGAATAAAGTGCCGGGATCCTGTTTGTTTAGCTCCCTATTACGAGACGAGTGCATACATGATTCTAAACGAGAAATGCCATGCAGAATATTGCTATTTCAAACAGATTCTTATTCAATAACCGTTCCAATTCCGAGAATAAAAATTTTGGTTGAAGGCGTTGTGCATACTCTTGGCGATTAGATATATTTACCATAACAATTGAATTTAATACGTGAGAAGTGGTACAATGATCTCCGAGAAAGTAAACAACATATCTAGGTAGCAAAACTGCTGAATTATGTGCTTAAGCAAATAGTATCCAGCTTTTTACGCGTCATAATGGCGGACGCTATAATGAAAAATTCGTAATATGTTACCTACCCTTTTGACAACTCTGCTTACGTCAGTTTTATTGTTCATGTATTTTGCAAAAAAGAGAAAAAAAAAATCAGGCAACATTAGTGTTACCAAAACTCCAGAAATCATGAAACTGACGTAGGCAGAGAGGTTCGCAAGAATTTTGCCGAAAGAATTTTGATTTTTCGTAATAAAATTCAATATTTTCGCGTGTAACTGGCTCCATCGGCCCAGAAAATAATTACCACCCAAAAAGTACAAACAATCGTTCATTTCGACAAGTTAGAAGTTTTTTTTAGATAATTTGCATATATGACCCCATATATAAAGCAGAAGGTTGCTTGAACGCTTGCAAATACCTCCAAAAATCATCAATGAAGTGCACTTTGGAACCGAGGAACGTCTTTATCCGGGATATTCTACGATTTTTCATCCTCCCTGCTTGCATAATAGCACTATGAATAAGCACTCCCAGATAAGCAGAAGCACGCACGGTGCGGAGGGATGCGTGGTGAGTTCTACAAAATCTCCAAGAAATCCAGCCAGAGCCAGAACCTTGCTCACAAAGTCGAGTTAATGCCACCATAAGCATCTAGCCCACCCATGTGCGTCTGATTTCTAGAAGAAGCGGCACAAACAGTGGGGAAGCGTCTGACTGGCATCTAATAGCTGAAAAACAAACGCTTTTTTTACCGCAAGCACCTGAGGGGGAGAGCGGTGATGTAGCAGAAATCGGAGAATAAAAGTTGTGAGTTCGAGTCCCCCCTGCTGAATCGTATTTTTCAAAGTTTCGAAAATTCCATTTTTTAGTTAATTAATTTTTCCACCTTAATCCCTATATTATATGCTTTAAAGAAAAATTCAAAATATAGATTGACTTGCATTATAGTCAATAACAAAAAGTTATAATTTTCGTGAAGGATTATATATCCACTAGCTGAACCGGCAAACTTTGTTCCGCCTATTTTTGTGTTTAATTAAATAATTTTAAACATTTCAAATTCATTGATTCCTTTGGATTTGTTTATATCGTTTGAAATGATTGGTTTTTGTCGGAATGACAATATCCTCGACTTTTGGCTTTTGTACATCACCTCTATTCCGGAAATATATTGGGTGGATTTCAGTTATTTTCGTTGTTCTCCAGAAACTGAAAGTGGTTATCTTTGAATTCAAAATGGTGTCCAGGGACATTTCGATTACGGACATAACCATATGTAGTAGTATTCGGTAATTTTCGGCTGTTTCCCAGAAGTTGCCATTTAGCAATTTAAAATGGTGTCAGAGGTCAATTTTTAGCTCCTTGCATCATTCTGGTTCCGGTGGTACTCATTCTGGGTGGTATTTGGTCACCTTAGGCTATTTTGCAGAAACCGGAAGTCGCCATCTTGGTTAAAATCCATTTGGAGACAAATTCTGGCTCCTGAGCGTCATTCTGGTTGAAGAAAAACCCATATTGGGTGTTATTTGATCATTCTCGGCTGTTTTCCGAAAACCGGATGTCACCATATTAGAATTCAAAATGGTGTCTGTGGTCGGTTCTGGCTCCTGTGTATCATTCTGGTTCCGAAGATACTCATATTGTACGGAAATCGGCCATTTTCGGCCGTTTTTTAGAAACCGGAAGTTGGCATCTTACAATTCATAATGGTGTCTGAGCTCCTTTTCAGCTCCTTGCATCATTCTGGTTTCGGAGATACTCATATTGGGTGGTATTTGGTCACTTTAGGCTGTGAAGCTGATTTCTGGCCTCCGGGTGTCATTCTGGCTCCGGAAACATTCATATTGAAGGGTATTTGGTCATTTTCGGCTGTTTGCCAGCCACTGGAAATCGCCATCTTTGAATTCAAAATGGTGTCTGTAATCTTCTTCTTCTTTTTATTTGCTAACGGAGACTTTAAATTTTATAATTCATTCGTCTCCTGTGGTGTTTGTGATCGATTTTTAGCTTCTGTGCATCATTCTGGTTGCGGAGATACTCATGTTGGATGGAAATCGGCCATTTTTGCTGTTTTTCAACCACCGGAAGTCGCCATCTTACAACTCAAAATGTTGTCTGAGGTTGATTTGATGCTTCAGTGCAGCATAACAATTCCAGAATTACCCATATTGGGTGGTATTTGGTCATTTGCCGATGTTTTTCAGAGACCGGAAGTCGCCATCTGGGATTTCAAAATAGTATTTGGAGACATGCCAGTAAAAGGAAGGGTGTCGAAACATTATAGACATGTTTGTTACACCAAAAAATATTAACCTGCCAAATTTGCTTGATTGGTTCTCGAGCTGTGCGAAATTTGTGTTTCATTTGTATGGGACCCCTTCGAACCATTATGGACATATTAGTTACCTCTAAAAACATTCACATACCAAATTAAGTTGACAGACAGACAGACATACAGAGCTGCATTTTTATATGTTTAGAAGATTACTTGAAAAATTCACAAATATCCTGTTATCAGAAATAAACAAACTTGTTACTAAAAATCTATTTAATTGAAATGTGTTTTTTTAAAACAATCTTAATTTTTTATTTATTCACAGGATAAATCGACAATCAACAAAAAAAAGTACTTAAACACTTTGCTTCAAAATGCGGCGAGAGCGATTTAAATTGTTACTGAAAGAGAATCTTCTAACACTACTCACCATTACCGGTGTTATTGGTGGAATTGCCTTGGGTATTGGACTACGAGAAATCCCTGCCGAGGGAGGAAAATGGACTCCGCGAGAAGTCGCGTATATAAATTTTGTTGGAGACATATTCCTACGAATGCTCAAAGCTTTGATTCTTCCTCTTATTATTACGTCATTGATATCCGCGGTTGGATGTCTGGATTTATCGCTATCCGGGAAAATTGGTGGCAGAGCTGTACTTTATTATATTACAACAACGATTATGGCAGTTATTTTGGGGATTATTTTAGTGGTGACAATTCAACCGGGCAAAGGAGCAGAAGCAACCAGCACAGAAGTAACGGGCGAAACGAGAAATGTTACTACAACAGACACACTGCTTGATTTGGTTCGAAATATGTTTCCTCCGAATTTGGTACAAGCATGTCTTCAACAGTTTCAAACTGTCTTAGTCCCTCCGAAACACAATCCTCATGAGCAAGATCTAAATTTGTGGTCCGTTAGTGGAAAATATACTGATGGGATGAATATCATCGGCTTGGTGGTTGCAGCGATTGTTTTCGGAATAGCTTTAAGTTCACTGAAAGAAGAGGTACAAGTGGTATTAAAGTTTTTCCAGCAGTTATCTCATACTGTAATGAAAGTCACCGGATGGGTTATTTGGTAAGTTATCAGATATTGTATTCCTTTACAGGGTGTCACACACAGTGACACACACACATTTGAGTGACTCCCAATGCAAACTCTGCCCTACCCTGTTAATCAGCTATGTTTATTTTGATTGCGACACCTGTTTGTAGTTCATTTGTAAGAGATAAAGCCGGTTTTTCACTTTTTTCAGAAAATAATTTAGACCTGCTCAAATATAGTCGTAACGCAGCTACGCGTTACGATTTGGGGTGGGGATGGTATTGAGAAATGTTACGAATTTATACAAAAAAGCTGGGGGTCGTAAAAATGGAAATTTTCGCTTTACGTCATATTTGAATAGGCCCTTGCAATGGATTCAAGTAGAGAACGAACCTAGACCTTGTATCTTGCTGAAATGAGCAACATACAGATCAGAAGAAAGTTGTCACATTTGCATTTGAGCAGAATTTTTGTGTGCTGAGCCATCACACGATTCGAAGAAACTGAAACTGGGTAGAAACCGGAGTATGCGGAGAGAGATCAAAACAGTTCACGAAGGTCTCCAGGAAAATCCAGCTCAGACGGCAAGAAAAATGACTAATGAAGCTAAAATGAGTCATAAAACTAATAAATAGAGTTCTCAAGACACAGGATATCTATGGATTATACCGCAAAAATATAGCCGACAGAGTTTCAATCTCGATTGTTACTGAAGACGCACGCTGCTGACAACATAATTTTTCAGATAAAACCTAAATTAATCCACCTAGCGGTCAGACCCAGCCTTTCTCAATCAAACTTATTATTTGTAAAAATACTTTTACATGAACGCTTCAATCCAATAAATGTGTATTCACTTTTTGGGTTCTAAAATAATGATGTTGTAATAGAAGTATAAAATATGAAATTTGACGTAATGTAAATGCTCAAGAAATAGCGAAATAAAAGCAATGACTCTTATTTTGAACAATTCAATCACGAGCGAAACCAGGAACATTCGAATGGTACGATACCACATTTAAATTATATTGTGGCCACATAAATTGATCAAAGCAGGTATAGTTTTAAATAGCCTTTGAACTTCTTTCCTTTCTATAACTTTTGAACCACATATCAAATTGTTATGAAGTTTGTTATTTGTAAGTTTGAGAGATGACTCGTTCGTATGACACTAGTTATGTTCAAATAAGTCGTGTAATCTTTGAGATAATAGAATTTCGTTGTTTTATTAACAATTTAATACATGACGGTTGCTTAGTTCTATTCCCTTTGGATGGTTGATCTTTCTCGGTTGCTTAGTTCGATTATAATCAAATGAAATGGGAACGTATAGGGCAGCCAAACTTTGAAACCACGTGTTAAATTATAATTCATCAGTTAATCCTTAAATAGCCCGTTCATCTGATAATATTATTGATCAAATCGGTTGTGTACTTTCTGAGATAATGAAGTTTCGTGATTTTCACAATTCGGTACCTTACAGAAGAAGTTACAATTCGATTACAGTAAAATTCAATAGGGTGTTATGAGTCAGCTAGACCTTTCATTTGACACTAATTTCGTGAAAATCGGTTC
This sequence comes from Wyeomyia smithii, assembly GCF_029784165.1. NCBI lineage: Eukaryota > Metazoa > Arthropoda > Insecta > Diptera > Culicidae > Wyeomyia > Wyeomyia smithii. The sequence goes on from NC_073694.1 coordinate 85,921,996, forward strand.
AGCCATCTCTGAGAAAAGTGAGTGAGTTTATGTATTCTTTGGAATATGTTTCTTTTCATAGCTAGATTTCACATTTTTAAACATAACAGGCAAAGTAATAGTCCGATTGCAAAAAAATCGATAGGGTGTTATGGGGTAACTAGACTTTTCATATGACACTGATTTTGTGGAAATAGGTCCAGCCATCTCTGAGAAACATGAGTGAAATTAAACAGTCTTCAGAAGATATGTTCAATCTATATAAAATTCAAAAGTTAAGGGTTTTTAAGTTAGCCCGTTCATTTGATACCAATTTTGTTGAAATCGGTTGTGTGGTTTCTGAGATATTGATGTTTCGTGATTCTTACATTTTTAAACATAACCTCTACACTAAAAATCCGATTGCAATGAAATTCAATAGGGTCTTATGGGGCAACTAGACCTCTCATTTGCAATTAATTTCATGAAGATCGGTCCAGCCATTTCTGAGAAAATCGAGTGAGATTGGGAGAGCGTTACACACACACACACACACATAAGGAAATGCTCAGCTCGTCAAACTAAGTCGATTGATATACGAGATTCGACCCTTTGGAGCACTTTTATACTTTTGGTTTTTCCAGTTTTTCCAGATTGCTATACCTTTCTAGGAGAAAGGCAAAACATATTTATTTCGGAGGCTGTTTTGAGCAAGCAGCATGATCACGTGTATGGAGCATGTCTTCAGGATATAACAGCCTATTAGAGAGAAGTGGAACGATTCCAGAATGCTTCAGCTAAGATGGTGTGGGGAGCAATATCCAACAGAAAAAGGTTGCCACTGATATTTATCGACAAAAGCTAGAAAATCAACAAAAAGTACTATCTTCACGTCATCAAATAAAAGTTCCCGCTTTCAACAAATTCAGCCTCAGCGCATAAAGCTTTGGTTGTTTAGAAGTGGTGCAAGGAAAATTTACCGTGTTTTATCAGTTTCTGTGAATGGCCCACAACATCTTCTAATTAGACTCCATTGGAATTCAGCATTTGGGGTTAGCATTAGTAATTTCACTGGATCATTGAATACATCGTACACTGCATGTATTGCATGCATTTTCATTTTTGACTTTCTCCTAGAAAGGTATAGCAATCGCTGGCAAAACCAAAGGTATGAAATAATATATATCACTCGGCTCAGTTCGACAAGCTGAGAATTTTCTGCATGTGTGTATATATATGTGTGTGTGTATATGTGTGTGTATGTACAACTTTTTATTGTCACTCACTTTTCTCAGAGATGGAAATATTCTAAACTTTTGAATTTTATAAAGATTGAACTTGTGGTTCAAAATGAGAAGAAAAGTTTTCTGAAGACTGTTTAATCTCACTCATGTTTTTCAGAGATGGTTGAATCGATTTTCATAAAATCAGTGTCAAAAGGAAGGTCTAGTTACCCCATATAACCCTATTGATTTGTTTCGCACTCGGATTATTACTTTGCCTGTTATGTTTAAAAATGTAAAATCCAGCTATGAAAAGGAACATATTCCGAAAACTACTTAAACTCACTCACTTTTCTCAGAGATGGCTGAACCGATTCCCACGAAATTAGTGTAAAATGAAAATTCTAGCTGCCTCATAACACCCTATTGAATTTTATTGCGATCGTACTGTAACTTCGTCTGTGATGTATCGAAATGTGAAAAACACGAAACGGCATTTACTCGGAAACTACACAACCGATTTTTTGAACGGTAGTTAAGGGTTAACTGATGAATTATAATGATTGAACACGAAGTTTCGAAGTTTGGCAGCCCTATACATTTCCATTTCATTTGATTAATCGGACTTTAGCGGAAGCTGCAAAATACATCTCGAGTACCAATACGGTAAGAAAACGTTCAAAACAGTTTATTTTCAAGTTGTAATTGCTAACTGATCAAAACATCTTTGCCGTCAGCATAAAACTTCAAAATAAAAATATTGTAGAACGGAGCTTATTTGTATTAGTAACAATAAAAAATAGTGATTATGGCGTTTCGAATAATCAAATAAAAAACAATATTAGATCAACGTTTGGATGCTTGGAATACAAAGTTCTACGTGCGCGTCAAACTTCATGGTAACATTGTGTTTTACTTCTGAAAAAATCATGCGCCATTCATTGGATACCGTTTTCTATTTGTCAATCAGTGAAAAAAAAATTATGCATTACAGAATGTTCGCTGATTTATTCAATTGCGAAGAGTCAATTTAGCCCACCACCGCATCGGCTTAGTTCGTAAACAACTATCTGGCATCTCCTTCTTACATGCGTAGTAAATCGCAATGTCGTTTCTGTTTTCTTGGGTAGATCTGCACTGACCCAGTGGAATAAAGAAATTCGCGCATTCGTGGGTCAGAATCCGCCACAACAAAGCGCATGCGCAAATGCGTTGCTATGACAACATTTACCCAGCGCATGCGCAAATGTGGTGTTATGCGCAGTGCGACTAGATCGACAATCGTGTCGTCAATGGCATAAAAAGCAATGTACAGCCTTTCAAAATGGATTGTTTCTGTAGCTTGAATAATAAAATTGTTTTCGCATAGTTTCAACGTTATCTAGACTTAAAATATAACAAAACTAGAGAACATTGTTAGATATACGGCAACAAAAAATGAAGTGATATTGGTTGCACTGCAAGCGTTTTGTTTATCTTTTCATAGCACATTTTTACCCACCTCGAATAGTTTTATTGAAATGGTTCAAATATATTAATAACAATTTGATCAAGTAATTTTGCGTTGGTTGCTGAATACTAATATCAATCATAGGAAAAGCACTTTGTAGGTACGTAGTATTATTATTAGGCGTGTAATATTGAACAGGCGCGGCTGTCCCGGTATTTTATACACAGTTTTTCTAATAGTGCAAGCATCTGGAAGACAACTTGAAAACAAGTGCCATTCATGCAATAGTTATTGTTCGAGCTTGTTTTCGAAATGTGATTGAATCACTGGTGAAAAACAACTATTCGTAAATAATGTATTTTAAGTTGTTTTCTGTGCAGTTTTAATAGCATCATAAACATAAGTTACGGACAAACAGCGGCAGTTTATATTCAATAGTTTAGAGACACAATTATACTATGAAAGAACATCTCGAGAACAAAAATATAACAACATAAGTTTGCAATTGCGCTTATAGTACTCCTATATGACTACGGTCATTGTAAATTTTTGTCTAACATGTTTTGTGTGTTACTTGGGCGTTAAAAGCAGAACTTTTATTCCCAATAATTCCTTGGCACAAAGCAGTACACGGTATTCGATGACGAGAAGATAGTACTTTTATTTGATGTCGTGAAAATACTACTGTTTTTTTTTTTGATTTTCAAGCCGTGGCAACCATATTCTGTACGGGAAATAAAAATTTGCATTTTTTCTTATTTCCCGGGACCCCGGGAAGTCTCCAAATACTGTATGCTCCCAGGTACTACCGTGAGGTATTACTTCAGGGAATCGGCTTTTGTGCTCATGGTCCCTTTTTGAGGTTTGGTTAACACTTCTTTACCTGACCCCTCCAGAGCCTGAATAAAATGAAAATTCTTTTACCTGCCATTCCGCCAGATTTAAACCGAATTTGATCGAACCTTTTTCAAAATATCGCGAATTTATCATAGTTTTTTGGACAGTTGGAGACATTTCGAAATTTTCCGTTGTTCCGGATTCATCAAAGGGGAACCGTGGGGTAAGTACCCTTCCAGAGACAAGGGCCAGATTGAAAACGGTAGCAAAACCTTGCTCACGGCATATCAAACTTTAAGTTTTTGCAAACAACGTTGTTAGCGATCGGTATTCGGCCACTTGGATGACTAATGGTCGTTCCTGTCCGAATTCTTTGATAAGCCGCGAACTAGGTTTCGCAACCATTCACGGAACTCGGCCAGTAGTGGAAGGGTACTTACCCCATGGTTCCCCTTGATAAGTCCGAAACAACGGAAAATTTCGAAATGTATTCTACTGTCTCAAAAACTATGATAATTTTGCGATCTTTTGAAAAAGGTTCGATCGAATTCGGTTTAGATCTTGCGAAAAGGCAGGTAAAAGAATTTCCATTTTTTCGGCTCAGGAGGGGTCAGTTGCGTACCTGTTGTGTGACCTATCAAGAGGCATTGAGGCATTGAATATTGTATAACAAAGTGTCGTAACAAAAAAAAAACAAATACAATGAAAAAGATCACTTCAATCTGGATTGGATCTCCGAACTAATGAATTGAAAATCTTAAACAAAGTATCAGCGCCAACCTCTTCTAGCAAAACTGTTTCAGTATTGAGTAGAGCTAGATATGAAAATCCATTCTGCGTGCTGACCTCACCAAGCCCCGTTTTCAATCGCCGTATTACTTAAAAGCTTCTCTCCGCAGGTTGAGAAGAAGTATGAAATGGGCCTATGTAGAATACTTTCTGTGAAAAATTGAAAACGGTAGCAAAACCTTGCTCACGGCATATCAAACTTTAAGTTTTTGCAAAACAACGCTGTTAGCGATCGGTATTCGGCCACTTGGACGACTAATGGTCGTTCTTGTCCGAGTTCTTTGATACGCCGCGAACTAGGTTTCGCAACCATTCACGGAACTCGGCCAGTAGTGGAAGGGTACTTACCCCATGGTTCCTCTTGATAAATCTGGAACAACGGAAAATTTCGAAATGTCTCCTACTGTTTCACAAACTATGATAATTTTGCGATCTTTTGAAAAAGGTTCGATCGAATTCGGTTTAGATCTTGCGAAATGGCAGGTAAAAATATTTCCATTTTTTCGGCTCAGGAGGGGTCAGTTGCGTACCTGTTGTGTTACCTATCAAGAGGCATTGAGGCATTGAATATTGTATAACAAAGTGTCGTAACGATAAAAAAAAACAAATACAATGAAAAAGATCACTTCAATCTGGATTGGATCTCCGAACTAATGAATTGAAAATCTTAAACAAAGTATCAGCGCCAACCCCTTTTAGCAAAACTGTTTCAGTATTGAGTAGAGCTAGATATGAAAATCCATTCTGCGTGCTGACCTTACTAAGCCCCGTTTTCAATCGCCATATTACTTAAAAGCTTCTCTCCGCAGGTTGAGAAGAAGTATGAAATAGACCTATGTAGAATACTTTCTGTGAAAAATTCTGAGTGGGGGCTAGAGAATTACTTGTGTGAGATGGGAGCGCTCTTTGCGGCATTCGAAAGCTCTTGTGTCCGAAAGCGAAATAATACAATTTTTGGCGATTGACTAGTTTTTATCAAAATGAACAATACAGATTGGATTGGATTTCTCTAATGTAAACCTAAATCACCAAACATATGCAATACCGTTAACGAAAAGCAATGTCGAGCCATGCTTGAACTAAAAGTACAATTGAATAAAGCAACGTTAACAACAGATGTAGCGTCGATAATTTGCTTAAAACTTAAATGCAAATTACTGATATTTACTGATAGTAATCAGTAACGAGTAAAAATTAATGATAGTTATCAGTAAGAATTTTTAATGATAGTTTCCATGACTTACTTCGATGATTATCTCCCCTTGTAGTGCTTGGACTATCCGGAAAGCAGTCCAAAAAGTTCCAAAAGTACAAGTGAAATTTGGTTCACCAATAATTAACGAAAATTTTAAACTCCTAGATCGTTTGAAAAATTACCGTAGACGTTAATTTCAACGTTCCCGTAAATCTGCTTTTAAAACTATTTAAAAGATTTACAGAAAGAGATTTAATATAGACTTACTCTTTTGAGAAATCATAATTTTGAGACTGCTGTCTAGGGCGCATCCATAAATTACGTAACGCCCATAGGGGGGAGGGGAGGTATCCTTGAGCGTTACGATTTGTTACACAGGGGAGGGGGGGAGTGAGTTCAGCGTTACGTAACGAAAAATGTCTGGAGAGACTCTCAAAAAACGAACATTTGTATCAAGGAAAAGCTTCTGCAGCGTTACGTAATTTTTACGGAGGGGTAGGTGTTGGCGTTACGTTTCGTTACATATGAGGGGGTGGGGGTCCAAAAATCGGGTTTTTAGCGTTACGTAATTTATGGATATCGCCTAGGGAGACAGTAGAACTCGAAGTATCTGTTGCAGAAGCTGGAAAACAATTTACTGCTGATTTATTAGCATTTGCAATTCCCAAATAGAAATCTCAAAACGCTGCAGTCGCACCAATCCTATAATATGATAACATGCCTATTTTTTCTTTGTAGGTTATCACCACTTGGAGTACTGTTTTTAATAACTGCCAAACTTTTGGAAATGGATGATCTTGGTGTTGTTTTTGGGAAACTAGGGTTGTATTTTGCCGTAACCGCTGGAGGAATCCTGTTCCACGGCTTTGTAATATTGCCAAGTATATTATTCATTTTAACTCGGAAAAACCCCGCACGATTTATTGCCAATATGGGGCAAGCTATAGCTACTGCCTTTGGGACATCATCCAGTTCGGCTACGTTGCCTGTTACGATGCAGTGTTTGGAAGAAAAAAATCATATTGATCCTCGAGTCTCTCGATTCGTTTTACCAATAGGAGCAACAATTAATATGGATGGTACAGCGCTCTATGAAGCAGTAGCAGCTATCTTCATTGCACAATTGAGGGGTTAGTTTTAACGGTAAAAATCCCGTCATTTTAAAAATAAAATTGGCAATCTTTTGGTTAGATAGTTAACCAATATTGAATGTTCAATTACAGGTCTCCCGTTATCGTTCGGCGACATAGTTGCTATAAGTATTACTGCGACTGCAGCTAGTATAGGAGCGGCAGGCATTCCTCAAGCTGGACTGGTTACATTAGTTATGGTGTTGGATACGGTTGGACTGCCGGCCGAGGATGTTTCGCTTATTATTGCTGTTGACTGGTTGCTGTAAGGTTCACTAAAACAGACTACTAAGATATATATATATATATATATATATATATATATATATATATATATATATATATATATATATATATATATATATATATATATATATATATATATATATATATATATATATATATATATATATATATATATATATATATATATATATATATATATATATATATATATATATATATATATATACATATATATATATATATATTTTTTTTTTCTAGGGATCGGTTCCGAACGGTAGTGAATGTTCTCGGTGATAGTTTTGGTGCGGCCATAGTAGCACACTACAGCCAGAAAGAGCTTGCTGCTATCCCACCTAGAGAAGAAGCTCAAAAAGTTCCGCGAAATTCAATGGGAAATAGTGCAGAAACTGTTCTTTTTGAAGAGAGGCTATGATATTGTTTTGTAAATAATTGTATTTAATCGTTTATTAATATGTTTCGACAATGAAAATAAACGGTCTCACTAACAAACTGGAAGTTTTCGAAGATTGAATTGTAATAGTACTACAGTTACATATTGCGCGTTAAAAATGAGAAAGACATAAAGAGTAAGTATAAGCGCGGTGCTCCTGCAGACCGTTATTATCAAACAAAAAATACCATCAAAACGGTGAACGCCAGTTTGTTCGTTATGATGTTCTTCATCTCTGGGTAAATTTAAAAAACCTAAATTAATCCACCTAGCGGTCAGACCTAGCCTTTCTCATTCAAACTTTTATTTGTAAAAATAGATTCACATGAACGCTTCAATCCAATAAATGTATATTCACTCTTTAGGTTCTAAAATATGTTATCTATACATATTAAAATGCAGTCTGGTCTGTCTGTCTGTCTGATCCATACAAACTCAAAAACTACCGAACAGATCGTCGTGAAAATTTGTATGTAGGGGTTTTTGGTGCCGATAAAGGTTCTTATGACAATTTGAGAAGGGAGGGTAGGGAGGGGTCCCATACAAATGAAACATAAATTTCTGCACAACTCAAGAACAAACCAAGCAAATGAAACCGAGTTTGGTATGTGGATGTTTTAAAGGGTTACAAATATATCCATAAAAGTTGGACGCTCCTCCCTTTTTTGAAAGGGAGAGGTTCCATACAAATGAAACACAAATTTCTGCACACCTCGAGAACTAATAAACAAAATGGAACCGAATTTGGCAGGTAAATGTTTTCAGTGGTAAAAAATACGCCCATAATGTTTTGACACCCCTCCTTCATTTGGAAGGGAGGGGTGCCATACAAATGAAACACAAATTTCTGCACAACTCGAGAACTAACCGAGTAAATGGAACCAAATTTAGCATTTGAATGTTTTTAGGGGTAACAAATATGTCCATAATGGTTCGACACCCTCCCTCTTCTATGAGGGAGGGGTCCCATACAAATGAAACACAAATTTCGCGGAGCTCAAAAACTAATCAAGAAAATACAACCAAATTTGGTATGTGAATGTTTTTAGAGGTAACAAATATGTCCATAATGGTTCGACGCCCCTACCTCTTCTGGAAGCACATGTTGGCAGGTGAATGTTTTTAGTGGTAACAAATATGTTCCATAATCGACCTCAGGCAACATTTTGGATTGTAAGATGGCAACGTCCGGTTTCTGGAAAACAGGCAAAAATGGCCGATTTCCACTCAATATAGTAATATTCAGATCTAGAATGATACACAGAAGCTAAAATCGACCACAGATACCATTTTGAAATCTAAGATGGCGACTTCCGGTTTATTAAAAACAGCTGAAAATGATGAAATACCATCCAATATGAGTGTTTCTTTCTTTGTGGTCCCCGTGGCTCTGTGGTTAGCGATGTCGGTCGACTTGCTCTCCCACACGGTTGTGATATCGGGTTCAATTCTCGATCGAGTCGAGGATCTTTTCGAGCTGGAAATTTTATCGCCTCAGCACTGGGGAACGGTGTATTGTTGTACTCATCCTACACATGCAAAATATGCCAAAAACAATATCGATAACGAATTCTCTCAACTGATCTAGTTGATCGAGACCGGTATTAGCCCCAAGGCTAAGCGTGCGATATTGTTTTATGAGTGTTTCTTTAACCAGTATGACGTCAAAATCCAGAAATTGTCTCCAAATGCCAACATGATGACTTCCGGTTTCGGAAAAACAGTGGCCAACGACCAAATACCACCCAATATGGGTATTTCCGGAATTGTAATGATGCAGTGGAGCCAAAAATCGACTTCAGACAACACTTTGAATTGTAAGATGGCAACTTCCGGTTTCTGCAAAACAGCCTGAAATGGCCGACTTCCATTAAATATTAGTATCTCCGGAACCAGAAAGATGGACAGAAGCTAAAAATTGATCACAGACACAATATTGAATTTTAAGATGGTGGCTTCCGGTGTCTGGCAAACAGCCGGAAATGACCAAATACCATTCAATATGAATGTTTTCGAAACCAGAATTGCGCCCAGATGTCAGAAATTGATTTCACAGGCAATTTTAAAGTACAAAATGACGACTTTCGGTTCCTGAAAACCAATCCAAAGTGACCAAATACCACCCAATATGAGTATCTCCGGAGCCAGAATGTTGCAAGAAGCTGAAAATTTACCTCAGACACCATTATGAATTGTAGGATGGCAACTTCTGATTTCTGGAAAACAGCCAAAAATGGCTGATTTCTGTCTAACATGAGTATCTCCGGATCTAGAATGATACACTGCAGCTGAAATCGACCACAGACCCCATTTTGAATTCTATGTCGGCGACTTCCGGTTCCTGGGAAACAGCCGAAAATGATCGAATAACACCCAATATGGGTGTTTCTTCAACCAGAATGACGCTCAAAGGCCAGAAATTATCTTAAATACCAATTTTAAATCCAAGATGGCGACTTCCGGTTTGTGAAAAACAGCCCAAAATAAACCAATACTATCCAATATGAGTATCTCTGGAAACAGAATGATGCAATGAGCAAACAGTTGACCGCAGGCACCATTTTGAATTGCTAAATGGCAACTTCTAGAAAACATTCGAAAATGACCGAATCATACTCAATATGGATATTACCGTAATCGAGATGATGCATAGAAATCAAACATTGACTCTGGACAGCATTTTGAATTTAGAGACTACCACTTTTAGTTTTTGGAAAACAACCAAAATAACTGAATACCTCCCAATATGGGTATTTTCGGTGTACGATTGATGCCAGAAAATCTGCTGAAAATGACCGAATACAACCTTAATGACTTATTTGAACATAACTAGTGTCATACGAACGAGTCTTCTCTCAAGCTTACAAATAACAAACTTCATAAGCCACAAATCGACTTCAGACAACATTGTAAGATATCAACTTCCGGTTTCTAGAAAACGGCCTGAGTTTTCTAGAAACCGGAAGTTGCCATTTTACAATGTTGTCTGAAGTTGATTTGTGGCTCCAGTGCATCATTACGGTCTTGGAAATACCCATATTGGGTGGTATTTGGTCGTTTGCCGCTGTTTTTCCGAAACCGGAAGTCGCCATTTTGGATTTAATGATGGCATTTGAAAACAATTTCGATTGATTTTAGCTCCTGTGTATCATTCTAGATCCGGATATTATTGTATTGGGAGGAAATCGGCCATTTTTGGCTGTTTTCCAGAAACCGGAAGTTGCCATCTTACAATCCAAAATTTTGCCTGAGGTCAATTATGGAACAAATTTGTTATCACTAAAGACATCCACCTGTCAAATTTGGTTCCATTTAGTTGGTTAGCTCTCGAGATGTGCAGAAATTTGTGTTTCATTTGTATGGAACCTCTCCCTTCCAGAAAAGAGAGGGGTGTCGAGCCATTATGGACATATTTGTTACCCCTAAAACATTCACATGCTAAATTTGGTTCCATCTACTCGGTTAGTTCTCGAGATATGCAGAAATTTGTGTTTCATTTGTATGGCACCCCTCCCTTCCAGAAAAAAGAGGGGCGTTCAACTATTATGGACATATTTGTTACCCCTTAAAACTTCCACATGCCAAATTCGGTTTCATTTGCTTGGTTTGTTCTTGAGTTGTACAGAAATTCATGTTTTATTTGAATGGGACCCCTCCCTTCCAGAAGAGGGAGGGGTCTCAAACTATCATAGGAACCTTTATCGGCACCAAAAACCCCTACATACAAATTTTCACGTCGATCGGTTCGGTAGTTTTCGAGCCTATATGCAGGCCCTGTTTTAAGCGGGGCAAAGGGGGCAAATGCCCCGGGCCTCCCGATTCAAGGGGCCCCCATAGTCCTGGGGCGACCTTTTTTTTGCTCGTCACCTTTCAGAACGTTACTCATAAATGTTTTAAGAAAAGAGGGCCTCACAGACAAATTTGCCACGGGCCTCCCAGCGTTTAAATCCGGCCCAGCCTATATGGATTAGACAGACAGACAGACTGGACTGCATTTTTATATGTATAGATTACAACATCAATATTTTAGAACCTAAAGATTGAATATACATTTATTGGATTGAAGCGTTTATGTAAATCTATTTTTACAAATAAAAGTTTGAATGAGAAAGGCTGGGTCTGACCGCTAGGTGGATTAATTTAGGTTTTGCCTTTCTCCTAGAAAGGTATAGCAATCACTTGCAAAACCGAAAGTATAAAAGTGCTCCAAAGGGCCGAATGGCATATATCACTCAACTCAGCTCGACAAGCTGAGCATTTTCTGTATGTGTGTGTGAGTGTGTGTGTGTATGTGCAGAATTTTATTCTCACTCACTTTTCTCAGAGATGGCTGGACCGATTTTCATGAAATTAATTGCAAATGAAAGATCTTGTTGTCCCATGAGACCCTATTCAATTTTATTGTAATCGGATTTTTGGTTTAGAGGTTATGTATCAAAATGTAAAAATCATGAAACATCATTATCTCAAAAACTACACAACCGATTTGAACAAAATTGGTTTCAAATGAACGGGCTATCTGAAATACCCTTAACTTTCGAATTTTATAACGATTTGTAGCCAGCCCTGGTCGATCCCTAATCAGCGTGCAGCTTAAGCGCCACTCCGTTAGGAGACTGCACGCCACGCTATGTTTGCCCGGTGAGACTCCCCCAAGGGTCAGTCAAAGTTGCCATGAAGAAAAGGAATCAGGATCGGACCAGATAGGCTAATAAATTCAAGGCTCCAAATGCAGGTAGAAAACCCTTTTATCAGCCAGCAGAAATCTTCAATACCAAAGTGAACTCAATAAAAGCTTACGGTAAGGGATCACCCATACCTTGATGTTATCATCACGGGCAAAGTCGCTATTTGCCGCTAGATGGCGCAAACATCTCGAACAGTGAGCTTTGCTCGACATTCAAATCCCGCCACGCGGAAGACACAACGAACCAAACTAAACGAATACGAATGACGTGAACATATTAGAACGTGCTAAATCCTTCCAGTAAACACATTACATGATTTGTTTAACCAATAAACCATTTATTGGAGACTACAAAGAAACAGGTTTGTATTTTATATTAATAGCATGCTTGAATGTGTATTGTATCGGTATTGGTGTTTCTTAAATCTAGGCCTATCTTCTATTGTTCGTGTGCTTTTTATTCCCTACTGTGCTCGTGGACCCATGTGCTTTAGATTTCAATCAGCTGCTTCATTAAAAATCTACAGTGACGTCACCGGCTTAAGCAAGTGCTTGCACCCGGGTGTCTAATTCGGTAAGGTGGCGTTCATAAAATATTATCTATCATAATTGCGTGCACGTCAAAATTTGCTCACCTTATATTTTAGAGACACGGCGGTAGCATGCCGGTCGCGGCCGACTTAAGTCGGAAAAATTAAAACAGGATCTACAGGGCGTCCTTTAAGGAGGCCTCTTCAATAGAAAGAATGATACGACTCACCGAGACTGCTGCGACGGTCGCTGTTGTTGCTGCTATTGGTTGCTTTACTGGATACTGCTACGGCTGGCTGCTGATGATGATGTTAGTTGCTTTGCTGGCTACGGCTGGCTGCTGGTGATGACGATCACATGTGGCAACGGGCGTGCGATCGGTCGGCAAACGCCGACGGGGGATGAACTGCGGCGGGGATAACTCGCTTCCTTAGTGCCGCTTACAGGGAGATATCTCGACCTGAAACGGACACTAGCTCACCGGAGGGCCCCGGTCTACAGGATGTTACACGATGATGCGGATTTTGGGAATACCGGGCAGAGAAGGGGGTCTTCCGACGATGTAGCGCTGTCGGGAATTTCGTCCGATGGGGAAAAAAACCAGTGCGCGGTGCGCCTTTCGCTGCCCCTTTCCTCTCGTTCGTCTTGGCTGTCGAATAAATTGTGAGTAGCCGGCTGGCTATTGTACAAAGGGTCATTAGCACGTGAGCGGGTCATTGACATTATGAAATGAGCACATTTACCTATCTGAATTTTCTCGCACACTTCATTGAATTGGCGAAACTATTTGCACACGTTATTCGACTCTATCTAATTTTAAAATAAAGAAATTTAATACAACTCTACTATGTTCACATTATATGACTTACTATTAGAAACTTAAAGGAAAAACGCGGACAACAGACACACGCGCGACACTTCCGAAATGCTTGGCGGACTAGGACGAAATGAACGAGCAATGTAAGTCCTCAGATAAGGGAAGGTGATTCCGTACGACTTACAGGAAATACGTAATGTCCCGCCAACTTCTTCGGGTTACTTCGGAAATCTACGATTCTTTTGGCTGTTTCATTTTTGAATCTTAAATTAGCTTTATCTGTCCCTTTCCAACCTTTCTTCGAGGTTTCTTTAGAGACTATCGCGCTAAGTGAGTCTGAACGGGATTGTGAGCGGCTGACACTTAGAGAGAAATTATGCGATGGGATTGCGACAAGTGTACCGAAATAGCTAGCCTACATCTTGGCGCCAGCAGTTATGTTGATTTCGAAGTTACTAATAAATGCTACGGCTACATAACACCACACTTGTTTTACGAAAATTTGGTTGTTGGATAACAACCAAATTTTCGTAAGGGACCTTTTTATTCCCATACGAAAACAATTTCTCCACAAAAAAAAACTACATAGGGTAAACAATATACAATAATACTAAAGCTAATCCTTGGTTCACTAACAAAATCGAAAATACTGAACATTTTAAAACATTTCTGTCGACCATGTTGGTATTTAAGTTATTGCTGTTGAGACTTCAAACTAAATTCAAAAAAAGTCAAACATACCGACCATAAAATTCTCCATAATCCCAATGTGTTTCTTACGACTCACAAAGACATAATACACTACAATAATCCATACCTAAATACGGCTCATTGGACTTCAGGATTACTCCAATCCCAACGTTGGAAAAGTATCCCTATTCCCGAATTCGCCAACTGGTTTGCCTATCATGAGACTCCAAGGCTTCTCCCTGAAGAATTCTCTTTCTGACAAACCGTACATACATCATGAAACTACAGCGATTCCAACGCCGATATTTCGGCTAAGGCAAATCCTGCATAATTTTCCCTCAAACCCTGCATCGAGTTGGTCTGGTATAAACATACATCAAATAATCTTGATCAACAAATATATCTCCAAATCCCTCGACGCAATTATTTATTATATTTCCACACCGAACCACATCGGCAACATGAAATACAATTAAAAATTAAAATGTGAAAACCCCTATTAAAGCTCCACTCGTCTCACGCATACAACTCAATGAGCATAAAAGAGAGGTGAGGAGGAGAGCGCATTTTCCTAGGATTAGTAAATGCTTCAAATGTAAACAACTAGACGAACTCAATGGTAAACTCAAATAGCTACGTCACTATTTGGCATCATCTCTGGGCAGAAGGGGGCAAGCAGAGGGGCGCGTGCAAGTGTTAGTAGGTTTTCTCCTCACCTCTCTTTTATACTCATTGCATACAACTAACTACCAACACGAATCAAGAGAAACGTCAAAATAATGCTAGATTGAATACTGTAATGTGTGGTGTGCTAACAGGCACTGCAGCGGATCGGAATTTAAGCCGGTAAATATTCATTAATTTGGCTCTACATTTCGCAAAATTACTGGCCACAATATACCAGGTAAGTTACTGAATATATTCTGATTATTATTTTCTATTTGCAGACTGAATTTATGTCGACTGCAAAACGTAAACAATGTTTACGTTGCTGATACGACCGGATTGATAAACTGGACGAGCAGTAGCTGCATCTGCATTATCTCATGGCTAGTGGATGGACCTGCCAACTATCCCTCATTCGTTTGGAATTTGACGGAGGAAAGTTGACTTCTGGTGAAACAGGTTGGTGTGAACAATTCCGGACTACTTCGTGATAAGGGCGAATCCTTGCTTGTTTTCCTATCTGGTTTCGCCCTAATCACGAAGTAGTCCGGAATTTCTGATTGTGTTTTTTTTTCCTTTACTTTCAGGAACAATCGGATTGACGGCTAAACCCAAGGATACAGATTTTACCCCGACATCAAAATTGGCCGGTGGAACGAAAATTGCCATATTTTTATTTCTAAGTTTAACCCAAAAACCCAACCTCTAAATAACGAAACTAAATAATTTACCATGAATAAAAATAAATAGCAAAATAAATTAACATTAATTTAAGTAAATAGAAAAATAAATTAACATTAATATAAGTAACTAACAAATTAACATAAATATAAACAACAAATAAATTACTACTAATAAATAGAATAATATACAATATACTTTGATCAAATATACGATAATTTTAAGTACTATCATAGGATAAGAAACATTGTGAACTACAACTAACATTACTTATCCGATAATTTTTTTTAATATATTTTTACAATTTACATTGGGGTGATCCTGCACAGGCAACATCCCCCTTCCTCATTTTTCCAAAGTCTCGTCAGTTAGTTTAGAGGTCAGAGGTACGAACTCTTGTACTACAATGCATCAAACAAGGAGATTGCATATGCCATTTCACCTTGAAATGCCAGGTAGACTTGCTATACCTTTCTTGTTCAAGAAAATCAATATTGATTATATCCAACACATTCGTAAAGTTCTTCTTGGGCCTGAACGAGTCAATGTTCCAAGGATGCCCCCAGTAGATACATGTTATTGTGGGGGCGCACTGTCTAAAAGACAGTGCTAACTTCACGAATGGTGGTATAATGTTTCTAGCAACCAGAGCGAAAGCACCATGGTGCATTGTCCCAAACAGGTGAACTGAGAGGTTCATAGCTGAAAAAAATTTCGTTTAATTTTCCGGTGTCTGCAAAGCGAGTTTCTTCAAATACCTGCAGTGAAAAATTCCAATTCTTTTACCCTTTAGATCCTCAAGACAGTGGCAACAGTGGCTTCCGACCACTCTTTTCACCACTGCTGGGACGTATTTTGGTGCAAGCTTTGCACTGAAACCCTTGCCTTTATCCGATTGTTCTGTATTTTTCTTTAGGACCTTTTCTCCTACGGAGTAAGTTGGACAATTTGCATTCGACCGAAGATTATAGTGGGACGAATGTTTTTTATACGCAGCTTTTCAATTTTCACGGACATCTTCAAGAAGCTTTTCTCTCTCAACCGCATTAGGATGATTACTACCGACCGGTGTGGAATCCCTTAGGTGCCGGTATTCTCTACCGTCAGACACCATGTTTTGTCCGAACACTACAAAGTACAGAGAATATTTAGTAGCTTCGTGAACTGAGTTGCGGATGGCATTAGCAATTTGTTGTAAATTATTTGCCCATTCTTTATGGTCCTTACGAATTGATGCTCGTATTGCTGTCGTTATTACGCGGTTGACTCGCTCGGTGTCATTCACCTGCGGATGATAGTTCGGGGTGCGCCAGTGTGTTACGTTGTACTTTGCCAACAGACCTTGAAAAATTCCCGACGTGAATTGAGTTCCATTATCTGAAAGGATCACTTCTGGGACACCAAAAAGCAGGAAAATTGTGTTTTCCACAAACTGAACCAGTGTTTCAGCGGTTGCTTGCCGGA
The DNA here is from genome assembly GCF_029784165.1 of Wyeomyia smithii. Lineage (NCBI taxonomy): Eukaryota > Metazoa > Arthropoda > Insecta > Diptera > Culicidae > Wyeomyia > Wyeomyia smithii. The sequence continues at coordinate 85,938,811 of NC_073694.1, forward strand.
ATGGCTGCACTAGCACAAATTTGCTGAACAAGTCCGTCACAACCAGAAGGCATGTGCTACGCCCTTTCCCTGAGGCAGGAAGCGGGCCAACGTAGTCCATCGCTAAGAATTGCCACGGGTACTGGGCAATCTTTTTCTGTTCGGCCATCGGTGGGGTCGTGTTTTGGTTGGTGGCCTTGCTAGTCTGACACTGTAGACAAGTCTGGCACTTCTTTCTCACCTCCCCGTTCATTCGCGACCAGTAATACCGTTCCTTCACGGCGGCTAAAGTTTTTTCGTAGCCTAGGTGTGCCTGCTCATGGATCCTACTGATGATTTCGAGGCGTTCTGTTTTCGGTGGGTATCTTTTCCACTGAAATCTCTTATCTTCAACCTTATCGCCTCCCTTCACGTATTTCAGTATTTGTCCATCCACGATGCGAAAATCCGGATAATTTGCTTTGTCCTTCAAAATCTTCTCCATTAACTCTTGATGCTCCAAGTCCACGTTCACGGCGAAAATCGTTTCTACTGACCTAGACAAACAATCAGCGAGTATGTTGTTTTTACCTTTTCTATACTCTAACTCTATGTCATACGACTGTATCTTGAGTGCCCATCTCAATAGTTTTGAGTTACCCGATTCTACGCCGATCGTAAACAGCCATAGCAGACTACGAGCGTCAGTTATAACTCTGAACCGAGAGCCTTCGACAAAATGTCGAAAGTGTTCGATGGCCAAAAGAACCCCCAAGCACTCTTTCTCCACGCTTGCATATTTTCTCTGCGTGCTGCTTAGCTTTTTGCTGAAGTACGCGATGATTCTCGTCTGTCCTTCAATTTGCTGTGTCAGTGCGGCACCTACTGCATTATCCGAAGCATCAGATTCAATGGTGAATGGGTGACTGAAATCTGGATTCCCCAGAATCGGAGCGGATATCAGCGCGGCCTTAAGCTCTCCAAACGAAGTTTCCGCTGCTTCCGTCCACACAAACTTTTTAGCTTTCGCCTTTTTTAACAGGTCTGATATTGGTGCGACAATGCGGCTGTAATCACGAATAAACCGCTGATAGAACCCCGCTAGGCCAAGTAACCGCCGTACATCCTTCACACATTTTGGTCGAACGTAATCTAGGATTGGCGAGATCCGTGAGTTGTCGATCGATACACCATTTTCAGTCAACGCGTACCCCAGGCACATCATCATCTTTCTGCAACCAATTTAAGCAGGCGCACGTGCTCGCCAAACGTTCTCGTCGCAATGACTATGTCATCCAGGTAAACGAAAACATTCGGTTCGAGATCGAACCCGATCACGCGGTCCATCAATCGGCACATCGTAAACGGTGCGTTTGTCAATCCGAATGGGCAAACCTTGAACCGGAACAAACCTTTTGGTGTTCTAAACGCCGTGTAGTCTCGCGACTCCTCTTTGAGAGGAATCTGAAAGTAGGCGTCTTTCAAGTCCACTACCGAATAGTATTTTGCCTTTCCCAACCGATGAAAGATTTCCCCCATATTCCGCATTGGGTAGGAATCTTTTTTCGTCCAGGCGTTTATCTTGCGAGAATCTAAGCAAACTCGTAGCTTACCGTTCGCTTTCCGAACTGGGACTAGAGCGCTAGCCCACTCGCTCGAACACTCCTCGATAGCGTCCATTTTTTTGTATCGTTCAATCTCCGCTTCCATTTCCGCTTGAATGGCCGGTGAGCACCGGTACCATGGTTGTCTTCTTGGTCTCGCTTCCTCACTCAGTACTATCTCGTGTTGTATCAGCGATGTTCTGCCTAAGTGGTTTTCTGTCGTACAAGGAAAACATTTTATTGCTTCGACCAAATCATTCCGCTCTTTCCGCGTTAACTCGTGCTCCGTTTCAATAGTCTCTGGGGTTGTTTTAGACGGCTCAGGTAGCTCTAATCCTGGTATGTCTAACGTTGTGTCTGGTTCGACGTTTTTCAGCGCTGGCAGTGTTTCGATCGGTAATAACGTGAACTCAATGATTGCTGTCGGCCTCTCCTTGGCCTCCCATCCTATCGTCATGGCAGGTTCAAACCCACCTGTATTTCGCATCATTGGCTCAATTCCGAAAGACTTCCAAAAATTATATCCCAGAATCAGTTCACGACAAATTTGCGGTACTACTAGCGTTGGTATCACTCCTGTAATTCCGCGAAACTCCATCGGTAGCTGTACATAGCCCAAGCTCTCGTGTATCGTTTTGTCAGCCGTTACAATTTTCAGTGGACTATGCTGCAGTTTAAGTCCATGTTTCTCCGCAATATCCGTAATGCTCGTTACGCATACGCTCGCTCCCGAATCCAGTAGAGCGTCGTGCTCTATATCAAATATTTTTACCCTGACGTGTGGACAACTTGCCGTGTGGATTTTTACCTCACACACCTGCTTAAACGGGTCCTCATATGGACTAGAATTGGGAACTTTTCCCGCCGAAGGAATGCTCCTGTTCCCTAGATTGCATTCCCGTGGTAGTTTCCCGACAGATTTTCAGTTGTACGTCGGTTTCCTCTCTGATGGTTCTCACATGTCCATGTTGTTTTGTTCGGAGTACCGCAAAGGTAACAAAACATCCGTTTCTCCTCTCTGCAATTTCGCCAAATGTGTCCACGCTTCTGACAATTCCAACACATTGGACCTTGTCGATCCTCGTTAGGAGGTGTCTCCGTAATCGGTTGTTGACTTCGTGGTTTGGGTTGCCCTGGTGGCATACTTTACCGGTTTCTGTTGAACCGTTTGTCTAACGCGTTCAGCTCTTCTGTCTCGGAATATGAATCGTCAGATTCCTTTTCGGCTTCGATATTGTGGACATTAGTGTGACGGATTGGTCCTTCCCTTGATTGTCGCAGTGATGGGTCGTTGGCATCTATTCGGTATGTGTAGTACTCCAGTTTTCGAAGGTCTCTCACTGTTCTACACGCCAGCTTCGAGCGGTAGTGGGGACGCATGTTATCCCATATCACTTCAAAAATCCTCTGACTATCCAACGGAGTTGTTAGTGATTTATTCAACCGCTCAATTTCCATTTTAAACGATAGGAAGGTTTCGTTGCGGTTCTGCTTCCGTTCATAAATTCTACGACGGTTTCCCTGGTCCTTATTTGGATTGCCATACATGTAACGGATTCGCTGCTCGAAGTCTTGCCAGTCAATGAATTCGTCTGCGTAACACAAAGACCAGTCATAGGCTTCTCCTCGCAGTATCGTGTGTACCCTCTGTAACAGCGTGTCCTCACGAATCCGATCCATTCTTGCCAAGTGTTGAATCTTTTGGAGAAAATCTTCCAACGATCTTTGGCGCGAGTCTCCATTGAACGTTAGATGCCACTTTTCCATCCTTCTGTCCGCATTCTGGATTTCTCAATCCTCGATCTCTCGTTGTCTATGTTGCCCTGTTCTACTGTAATCGGAATCGTTATCTGTTCTTCTGGCTCTGTGGTCTTGTTCGTTCCTCCTATTATTTCGGTTACCACTCCGCCGCTCGTTATGTATTCCGCAATCATCTGACTCATCCCGATCTTCCCGATCGTTCCCAAGGGTTGTTCTCTGTCTGTGTCTGTCCCTTTGATAGCCATTTTGGCGATCTTGGTTATCACTTCGCCGGTCCATGCTGCGTCGGTTTGACGGTCGGTTCTCCTCGCGCTCAAACTGTCTTTCTGTACTTTTTCTCTGATGTGACTGCCTTTCTCCGGTTCTTCTGGAATGGTGCCCCAATCTATTTTCCCCTTTGACCCAGGAACTATCACTGTCTGAATCTTCAGATTCGGTAGAGATACAACTTCGCTGACGACCCCGACGTCTATCATTGTTATTTTCTGTCGCTCGCGCTGACGACCTTGCTTCAACTAGCTGTTGTTCTAACAATTTTAGCCTATGCCTCAAAAGTTGCAGTTCAAAATTCGTAGTCTCTTCCTTTTGGTTCTGCGGCGAATTCTTGGGAATTGTCCTGGTCGGTCTTTCCTGTTGGCCTTGAGATTCTGCTTGGTCTTGAGCAGATGCTCCGTTTTGCGCTTTTTCTTCGTCATTTTTCTGCTCCTCTACTTTCTTGTGATTGTCGTCAACTTTCCCCGTACGGTCCTCGTCTTTTCTAACACTATATTTGTTCAACACTTCCCGTATTTCACTCCCGAGTTCCCTACGCATTTTTTCAGAGTCGCGATCGTCCGCCAAACTCCGCGCTACCCTCAGTGCATAGTTCTTGAGGCGCGAGATACACCGGTCCGTATCTTTACCCCGCTCTAACTTCCCTCTCAAATCATTGACAATGCTAGACACCCGATCGTATTCTTGATCAATAGTGAACCGTGATTGATACTCCCGATTTTCCCTCAAGTCGTCCGAAAATAGTTTACGTAATAACCGATTTTTCGCATCCGCATCCGCGTTTACTTCATCAGCTCGACCACGAATAATCAACTCGTAAAGTCGCTATTTGCCGCTAGACGGCGCAAACATCTCGAACAGTGAGCTTTGCTCGACATTCAAATCCCGCCACGCGGAAGACACAACGAACCAAACTAAACGAATACGAATGACGTGAACATATTAGAACGTACTAAATCCCTCCAGTAAACACATTACATGATTTGTTTAACCAATAAACCATTTATTGGAGACTACAAAGAAACAGGTTTGTATTTTATATTAATGGCATGCTTGAATGTGTATTGTATTGGTATTGGTATTTCTTAAATCTAGGCCTATCTTCTATTGTTCGTGTGCTTTTTATTCCCTACTGTGCTCGTGGACCCATGTGCTTTTGATTTCAATCAGCTGCTTCATTAAAAATCTACAGTGACGCCACCGGCTTAAGCAAGTGCTTGCACCCGGGTGTCTAATTCGGTAAGATGGCGTTCATAAAATATTATCTATCATAATTGCGTGCACGTCAAAATTTGCTCACCTTAAATTTAGAGACACGGCGGTAGCATGCCGGTCGCGGCTGACTTAAGTCGGAAAAATTAAAACAGGATCTACAGGGCGTCCTTTAAGGAGGCCTCTTCAATAGAAAGAACGATACGACTCACCGAGACTGCTGCGACGGTCGCTGTTGTTGCTGCTATTGGTTGCTTTACTGGATACTGCTACGGCTGGCTGCTGATGATGATGTTAGTTGCTTTGCTGGCTACGGCTGGCTGCTGGTGATGACGATCACATGTGGCAACGGGCGTGCGATCGGTCGGCAAACGCCGACGGGGGATGAACTGCGGCGGGGATAACTCGCTTCCTTAGTGCCGCTTACAGGGAGATATCTCGACCTGAAACGGACACTAGCTCACCGGAGGGCCCCGGTCTACAGGATGTTACACGATGATGCGGATTTTGGGAATACCGGGCAGAGAAGGGGGTCTTCCGACGATGTAGCGCTGTCGGGAATTTCGTCCGATGGGGAAAAAAACCAGTGCGCGGTGCGCCTTTCGCTGCCCCTTTCCTCTCGTTCGTCTTGGCTGTCGAATAAATTGTGAGTAGCCGGCTGGCTATTGTACAAAGGGTCATTAGCACGTGAGCGGGTCATTGACATTATGAAATCTAATCTAAAATCTAAAATCTAAAATCTATCTAATTTTAAAATAAAGAAATTTAATACAACTCTACTATGTTCACATTATATGACTTACTATTAGAAACTTAAAGGAAAAACGCGGACAACAGACACACGCGCGACACTTCCGAAATGCTTGGCGGACTAGGACGAAATGAACGAGCAATGTAAGTCCTCAGATAAGGGAAGGTGATTCCGTACGACTTACAGGAAATACGTAATGTCCCGCCAACTTCTTCGGGTTACTTCGGAAATCTACGATTCTTTTGGCTGTTTCATTTTGGAATCTTAAATTGGCTCTATCTGTCCCTTTCCAACCTTTCTTCGAGGTTTCTTTAGAGACTATCGCGCTAAGTGAGTCTGGACGGGATTGTGAGCGGCTGACACTTAGAGAGAAATTATGCGATGGGATTGCGACAAGTGTACCGAAATAGCTAGCCTACATCTTGGCGCCAGCAGTTATGTTGATTTCGAAGTTACTAATAAATGCTACGGCTACAGATTCAACTCGTGGTTCAAAAGTTACGTAAAGAAACGTGTTATGTACACTGTTTAATCTCACTCATGTTTCTCGGAGATGGCTGAACCGATTTTCATAAAATCAGTGTCAAATGGAAGGTCTAGTTACCCCATAAGACCCTATTGATTTGTTTTGCAATCGGACTATTACTTTCCCTGTTATGTTTGAAAATGTGAAATCCAGCTATGAAAAGGAACATATTCCGAGGACTACTTGAACTCACTCACTTTTCTCAGAGATGGCTGACCCGATTTCCACAAAATTAGTGTCAATTATTAAGTCTAGCTGCCTCATAACATCATATTGAATTTAACTGTAATCGGAATGTAACTTCGTCTGTAAGGTACCGAAATGTGAAAATCACGAAACTTCATTATCTCAGAAACTACACAGCCCATTTGATCAATATTATTATCAGATCAGCGGGTTATTTAAGGGTTAACTGATGAATTATGATTGAACACGGGGTTTCAAAGTTTGGCTGCCCTATACGTTCCCATTTCATTTGAATATAATCGAACTTAAGCAACCGTTATGTATTAAATTGTTAATAAACAACGAAAGTCTGTTATCTCAAAGATTACATGACTAATTAGAACATAACTAGTGTCATACGAACGAGTCATCTCTCAAACTTACAAATAACAAATTTCATAGCAATTTTATATGTGGCTCAAAAGTTATGGAAAGAAAAGAATTTCAAAGACTATTTAAAACTATACCTGCCCTGATCAATATATGTGGCCTCAACAAAATTTAAATGTGGTATCGTACTATTTGAACGTTTCAAATTCATTGATTCTTTGCGATGTGTTTAAAGTCTGCAAATGCACGACGAATCGGCCAAAGGATATGATCAAAGTCAAGTAACAAATCGTTTGAAATGATTGGTTTTATCGAAATGACAACATCCTCGACTTTTGGCTTCTGTACATCGCCTCAATTCTGAATATATTCATTTATGGTGGTATTCGGTCGTTTTCGGCAGATTTTCTGGCATCAATCTGACACCGGAAATACCCATATTGGGAGGTATTTAGTTATTTTGGTTGTTTTCCAGAAACTAAAAGTGGTCGCCTTTAAATTCATAATGGTGTCCAGGGTCAATGTTTGGTTTCTATGCATCATCTTGATTACGGAAATATTCATATTGAGTATTATTCGGTCATTTTCGACTGTTTCCTAGAAGTTGCCATTTAGCGATTCAAAATGATGCTTGAGGTCAATTGTTAGCTCATTGCATCATTCTGGTTCCAGAGATACTCATATTGGATGGTATTTGGTTATTTTAGGCTGTTTTTCACAAACCGGAAGTCGCCATCTTGGCTGTTTCATTTTGGAATCTTAAATTGGCTCTATCTGTCCCTTTCCAACCTTTCTTCGAGGTTTCTTTAGAGACTATCGCGCTAAGTGAGTCTGGACGGGATTGTGAGCGGCTGACACTTAGAGAGAAATTATGCGATGGGATTGCGACAAGTGTACCGAAATAGCTAGCCTACATCTTGGCGCCAGCAGTTATGTTGATTTCGAAGTTACTAATAAATGCTACGGCTACAGATTCAACTCGTGGTTCAAAAGTTACGTAAAGAAACGTGTTATGTACACTGTTTAATCTCACTCATGTTTCTCGGAGATGGCTGAACCGATTTTCATAAAATCAGTGTCAAATGGAAGGTCTAGTTACCCCATAAGACCCTATTGATTTGTTTTGCAATCGGACTATTACTTTCCCTGTTATGTTTGAAAATGTGAAATCCAGCTATGAAAAGGAACATATTCCGAGGACTACTTGAACTCACTCACTTTTCTCAGAGATGGCTGACCCGATTTCCACAAAATTAGTGTCAATTATTAAGTCTAGCTGCCTCATAACATCATATTGAATTTAACTGTAATCGGAATGTAACTTCGTCTGTAAGGTACCGAAATGTGAAAATCACGAAACTTCATTATCTCAGAAACTACACAGCCCATTTGATCAATATTATTATCAGATCAGCGGGTTATTTAAGGGTTAACTGATGAATTATGATTGAACACGGGGTTTCAAAGTTTGGCTGCCCTATACGTTCCCATTTCATTTGAATATAATCGAACTTAAGCAACCGTTATGTATTAAATTGTTAATAAACAACGAAAGTCTGTTATCTCAAAGATTACATGACTAATTAGAACATAACTAGTGTCATACGAACGAGTCATCTCTCAAACTTACAAATAACAAATTTCATAGCAATTTTATATGTGGCTCAAAAGTTATGGAAAGAAAAGAATTTCAAAGACTATTTAAAACTATACCTGCCCTGATCAATATATGTGGCCTCAACAAAATTTAAATGTGGTATCGTACTATTTGAACGTTTCAAATTCATTGATTCTTTGCGATGTGTTTAAAGTCTGCAAATGCACGACGAATCGGCCAAAGGATATGATCAAAGTCAAGTAACAAATCGTTTGAAATGATTGGTTTTATCGAAATGACAACATCCTCGACTTTTGGCTTCTGTACATCGCCTCAATTCTGAATATATTCATTTATGGTGGTATTCGGTCGTTTTCGGCAGATTTTCTGGCATCAATCTGACACCGGAAATACCCATATTGGGAGGTATTTAGTTATTTTGGTTGTTTTCCAGAAACTAAAAGTGGTCGCCTTTAAATTCATAATGGTGTCCAGGGTCAATGTTTGGTTTCTATGCATCATCTTGATTACGGAAATATTCATATTGAGTATTATTCGGTCATTTTCGACTGTTTCCTAGAAGTTGCCATTTAGCGATTCAAAATGATGCTTGAGGTCAATTGTTAGCTCATTGCATCATTCTGGTTCCAGAGATACTCATATTGGATGGTATTTGGTTATTTTAGGCTGTTTTTCACAAACCGGAAGTCGCCATCTTGGATTTCAAAATGGTATTTAAGATAATTTCTGGCCTTTGAGCGTCATTCTGGATGAAGAAACACCCATATTGGGTGTTATTCGATCATTTTCGGCTGTTTCCCAGGAACCGGAAGTCACCAACCTAGAATCCAAGATGAGGTCTGTGATCGATTTCAGCTGCTGTGTATCATTTTAGATCCGGAGATACTCTTGTTGGACGGAAATCGGCCATTTTCAGTTGTTTTCCAGAAACCAGAAGTTGCCATCCTACAATACATAATGGTGTCTGAGGTCAATTTTTAGCTTCTTGCAACATTATGGCCCCGGAAATACTCATATTGAGTGGTATTTGGTCACTTTCTGTCATCTGGGCGTAATTCTGGTTACGGAAACATTCATATTGAATGGTATTTGGTCATTTTCGGCTGTTTTCCAGACACCGGATGTCACCATCTTAGAATTCAAAATGGTATCTGTGGTCGATTTTAGCTCCTGTGTATCATTCTAGATTCGGATATTATTATCTTGGGTGGAAATAGGCCATTTTTGGCTGTTTTCCAGAAACCGGACGTTGCCATGTTACAATCCAAAATGTTGCCTGAGGTCGATTATGGAACATACTTGTTACCATTAAAAACATTCACCTGCCAAATATGGTTCCATTTAGTTGATTAGTTCGCGAGATGTGCAGAAATTTGTGCAGAAACATGTGCTTCCAGAAGAAGGAGGGGCGTCAAACAATTATGGACATATTTGTACCTCTAAAAACATTCACTTTGGTTGTATTTTCTTGATTGGTTCTTGAGCTGTGCTTTGCACGTATTTGTTACCTCTAAAAACATGCACATGCCAAAGTTGGTTCCAATTAGTTGGCTAACTATCGAAATGAGTATAAATTTGTGTTTCATTTGTATGGAACCCCTCCCTTCCAGAAAAGGGAGGGATGTCGAACCATTATGGGCGTATTTGATACCCCTTAAAACATTCACATGCTAAATTTGGTTCCATTTACTCGGTTAGTTCTCGAGATGTGCAGAAATTTGTGTTTCATTTGTATGGTACCCCTCCCTTCCAAAAGAGGGAGGGGTGTCAAAACATTATGGACATATTTTATACCACTAAAACATTTACCTGCCAAATTTGGTTCCATTTAGTTGATTAGTTCTCGAGATGTGCAGAAATATGTTCCAAAAAAGAGAGGGGCGTCCAACTATTATCGACATATTTGTTACCCCTCAAAACATCTACATGCCAAATTCGGTTTCATTTGCTTGGTTTGTTCTTAAGTTGTGCAGAAATTTATGTTCCATTTATATAGGACCCCTCCCTTCCAGAAGAGGGAGGGGTCTCAAACTATCATAGGAACCTTTATCGGCACCAAAAACCCCTACATACAAATTTTTATGTCGATCGGTTCGGTAGATTTCGAGCCTCAGACTCGAACAGACAGACAGACAGACAGACCGGACTGCATTTTTATATGTATAGATTACAACATCAATATTTTAGAACCTAACGAGTGACTATACACTTATTGGATTGAAGCGTTCATGTAAACCTTTTTTTTTACAAATAAAAGTTTGAATGAGAAAGGCTGGGTCTGACCGCTAGGTGGATTAATTTAGGTTTTCATAAAATATATTTGCTATACCATTACACAATGCGAATTATTTTAAAAAGGAAAAAAAAACTACGTAGCAAATCTAGTTTTCATTGGCAGAACAATATTTTATTTTCAGTGGGATTGCGTGTAAGTTTCGCTTTTGATAGGATGTTTAGTATTATTGCATAGTATTTAGTTTTATTGTAGTTTATTGTATTAGAAATTACAGTGAATCTTGCGAAATTTTTGGAGTAACTCGGGAATCCCGGGAATCAATATTTCGTTCCCGGGATTGCAAACCCTATCCAGGATAGAACCTTGCGGAACTCCTGCAGTGATTGGGACGCACTTATGACCAATTTCCGTGTTGTAAACAAGCCCTCGATACTGATAATTCTCCAAAATCCTGTACAGCGACACCAGTACATGAATGCTCCTGACCGCAAGCGTTATAGCGTCCCAATTGGCGTCTTTGAACGCATTCTTCATGTCAAGCGTGACGATTGGGCAATAGTGTATGCCACTTCTCTTACGCTGGAGTGCTACCTCCGCCGTCTTGATGACGGAGGGGGGGGGGGGGGGGGCAAAAACTCCGGGCCTATATTTTGTCAAGGAGGTAGAATTCGAACAAGTCGATATATGATGCACTTGTAGAGTTACTCTATCTCTACAATTTGCCCAAACATTGTATTGTTGAAATTTCCATAGATACAGCGCAAAAGTCAGGCCAAGCTTGTAAAACCGGTACCTACGAAAATAAAACAACTCTGGCTATGGAACCATAGCAATTTTAACATTACAATGTTCAGACAAATTGTAAAGATAGAGTATATCTACAAGTTAATCATTGATGACTTGTTCGAATTCTGCCTTCTCGACAAAATATAGCCTAATGCGCATTCAAAGAGCAAAAGAGCGAAATTAAGTATGCCTTCCATGCATGCATGATGAAGTCATTTCAAAATTTTAAATTTTCTAACCTCTCAATTTTTCAAACAAAGGCCCTATGAAAATATCTGCCCCGGGCCCCCTTGCATCTCAATCCGACCTTGGATCAAACTTGACAACTAAAAAAAAAAAATATGTTTTAACATTTTTTATTAGGCTGGAAAGCTACATCGAAGAACTTCGTATCTTATTTGTGCACTTTATTAAACTTTTTTTATGAGTTTTAAACCCTTATTTTATGAGCTTGGAAAAAAATTTACTGCTCCTAAAACTTTGATAACAATTAACGACGTTGCGTTAATTACTATTATCGCAGTGATGATAGCTCATGGTATAGATAAACGGACAAACCTCATCGAGCTATAGCGATTCGCATTGCTCTGTCTTGACAACAAATGCATCAGTTGACGAGTCGTTTGAAGTTCACAAGAGAAGAACAGTTTAAGATTAAATTGAAATACTTTAGTTGACGATAATGGCAAAAAATAATAGTCGTATAGGCCGTCTTATAAGACAAAATATATTGATTCTATTAACAATAGGAAGTGTTGTGATTGGAGTGGCCTTAGGGTTAGGGCTCCGCTACATAGGCGAAGATATATGGAACCAAAGGACTGTGATGTATGCCAATTTTGTCGGCGATCTGTTCCTTCGATGCATTAAAGCGATTATTTTGCCTCTAATCATAACATCCCTAATTTCTGCGGTTGGTTCCATGGATCAAAGTTTGTCAAAAAAAATTGGTGGATTATCAATATTATACTATATGACCACAACTATTTTGGCGGTAATAGAGGGTATCGTCTGGGTTACAACAATTAAACCAGGACAATGGATGAACGATGAAAACACTTCTGCAAACAAACCAATTGCAAACATTACTACGGTGGACACGTTTTTGGATCTGATAAGGAATGCAATCCCTCCAAATCTAGTACAAGCGTGTTTGGAACAATACCAAACTGTCTTGACACCTCCAACTACATACCCAACAGAAATTAATCTTGGAAAATGGGATATTTCTGGTCGGTATATCACTGGCACTAATTTAATTGGAATAGTGGCTGCATCTATCGCTTTTGGAGTAGCATTGAGCACGTTAAAAAGTGAAGTACAAGAGGTTCTTACTTTTATACAGCAATTATCGGTTACTGTTATGAGAGTCACTGGTTGGATTATTTGGTAAATATATATTCAATCCACATATAACATATATATATATATATATATATATATATATATATATATATATATATATATATATATATATATATATATATATATATATATATATATATATATATATATATATATATATATATATATATATATATATATATATATATATATATATATATATATATATATATATATATATATATATATATATATATATATATATATATATATATATATATATATATATATATATTTATATATATATATATATATATATATATATATATATATATTTATATATATATATATATATATATATATATATATATATATATATATATATATAAATATATATATATATATATATATATATATATATATATATATATATATATATATATATATATTTAGTCTGCAATTTGGAATAAGTCGATACGATAAAATAAAAAAAAATTCAATCTACTATATAAAAATGGAATTCCGTAACGCTTGATCTTATTGATGTTATTCCCTCCGTCTCTGTAGTGTACAGTAATCATTATCATTTGAAATCGTTCAAAATCAGAAAAATAAGCGGTGACATACAGGTTCTTTAACCGGAAAATATTCGCTGATGTTCAGGAAAGACATTTTGAGAAAAATAATTAGTATCTGATTACTACAATTTGAGATATTATTCACAAAACTACGTAAAACATGCAAAATTATGACTTTCTAAGCTGAATTTGCCTCTAAATCAAAATTCAAAGCAATGATATATGATTATTTTTTCATTAAAATGTTTGTTACGTTCAGAAAAGACATTCGAGGAAAAATAATTAGTATCTGATTACTAAAACTTGAGATATTATTCATAAACCTACTTAAAACATGCAAAATTGTGACTCTTTGTGCTAAATTCACCTCTAAACCAAAAATTCATAGCGATGACATGAGATCCTCTTTCATTAAAATGTTCGTTAATGTTCAGGGGAGACATTCGAGGAATAATAATTAATAGCTAATTACTAAAACTTGAAATATTATTCACAGAACTACGTAAGACATGCAAAATTATGACTTTTTATACTCAATACTCAATTTGTCTCCAAATCAAAACTCAAAGAGGTGACATGTGATTTTTTTTTTCATTGAAAATTTCGTTGATGTTCAAGAAAGACATGGCCAAAGACATTTGCCTCTGAATCAAAATTCGAATCTATGATCTGTGATTTTTTTTAAGATGAAATTAACCCTCTAATGCCCAATACCGCCATTTGGCGGGCTTTAGTCAAACCTTTAAAAAGCTTCAATAAATACTTAAAAAATGTTTATAATGATCCATAGTGATTTTAACGGAACCCGTCCAGAAATTAATTTGGGCACTAGAGGGTTAAGGGAAAATAATAAGCACCTGATCATTTGAAATTTAAATAATTTCAATAAAACTACGTGAAAAATGCAAAACCAAGATTTTTAAGCTTAATTTGTCTCTAAATCATAATTCAAAGCGACGACATGTGATTTTTTTCAATGAAATGTTCGTTCATGTTCAGGAATGACATTTGAGAAGAAATTATAGGTATCTGATTACTGAAAATGTAGATATTATTCACAAAACTAAGTAAAACGTGCAAAATCATGAATATTTAGGCTCAATTTATCTGCAAATCAAAATTCAAAGCTATGATATGTGACTGTTTTCCAATGAAATGTTAGTTAATGTTCAGAAAAGACATTTGAGAAAAAATAACACGTATCTTATTGCTAAAAGTTGACATATTACTCAAAAAAACTACGAATGTTCAAAGCATTTTTGAAAATGATTTTCTGCATACAAAAAAACACCTTAAAATGCTTTCTTCGATTTTTTTTGAAAAACATATAATACAAGCAAAACTTTGACTTTTTAAGCATAAGCTCAAATCGCATCTAAATCAAAAATCAAAACGATGACATGTAATTTTTCTTTCTATAAAATGTTCGTTGTTTTTTTAACATTTCCAAATATTTTTTTTGCAGAAAAATCCATTCTTCTTACTTACTTCAATTTCCTAAAAGAGGTTTTACTGTGAACGATTGTCAAATAGCCCGAATATCACCCAGTATAGGTATATTCGAAACTGGGATGACTCCACACAACATTTTCCAAAACGGCGGCTTCCGGCTTCAGAAAAATAACCTAAAGTGGTATTTGGCCAACCATTTCAATAATTCCGAAAGTGGAACACCATACGTCGTTTGAAAATACGATATGGCGACTTCCAGTTTATGTGTGTTCTGTTCTAAAAATATTGAAGTATTTAAAGTGATGATGAACGTATAAGATGAGAAATATTTTTTAAGTAAGTTGTGCCAAAGCCGTAATGATTTATAAAAAATGATTCTTAAACTTAAAACCTTTGATCCCGAGCATCGGGAACGTTCAACTTGTTTAAAATAAATAGATTGGTAATAGATATTTTCCGTCATAAATTGTATTTCGTGTGCAAAAATGATTCTTAGCTTTTTTGGTTGGAATTAAAATTTACACACGTTTTTTACTGAAGGAGAAAAAGAGTAGGGTATCCCAAAAAAAATCGATGTTAAAAAAGTCAAGGTGCTCAGCCCTAAATTGAAAGATAATGTTATTTATAGTATTTTTGTAGTACATTTCGACTTTCTAAAAAATCGTTTTCAGGTTGCCCAAACGTGATTTATGAAAAAATGACTTTTTTAAGCTACGAAACCACTCTTTGGCACTTTTTGCAATTCTGTGAGATTCCCTCATTTTTCCACATTTTTCCATATATTTTTTTTTTGTAGGGTTGATTTTGAATATTTTACATGGTTTGGTTCAGCATTGCATTTTGTTATTCGACTCACAGAGCTCATTAAATATCGCAGAAAAGTTTTTTTTTCCCATAATATTTAGGTAAAACCCTTTGAAATACATACAAAAAAAATTGTAAGTCATGAACTGAAATTTTTACTGACGAAAATTTACATAAAAAAAGATCCTTGATATCTCAACGGGAAGCGTTGATATTGACATTTTTACACTTGATTACTAAGCATTAGGGTGTCCCAAAATTGCACATGTCTGGGGCTCACCCTCCAGATGATAGAAAATGGTGTTACGAACAAACTTTCGTTCGGCGGCAGCTCTAGTAAATGATGTTGTCAACTGGCCCCGATGACTTTTTTCAAAAAATCGGTTTTTCTTATGTTAAATCCAAAAAACTTGTTCAGTTATTCAATTTTCCATGAAACCTGATCCTTTCATATTTTTTAAAGGTTCTTTAGGGAGTTTGGAAAAAATTCGTTTCGGATTGATTATCGTCAATTTATTTTCCTAAAAAAATTTCTATCATTTGGAAAAGAGATTTTTCAAGTATACTTTGACATTCAATCAATAAAAGTGGGTATTAAACCAAATGCTCTCACCAAATGAATACCATTAAAAGTTGAGAAATTTTATGGGGAAGATCATTGCCAAAGACTACATGGCTCTAAAATTACTTAATTTTGAGTTATTCGTGATTTACTGTGAAATAAAAAGTTGAATTTTAATATTTTCCTACAATAATCAAGGTCAAGTGAGAAAATTGAATAAATATTATCAAGTTTACTAAAGAGGAGGAAATGTATGTAATGTATTTCACAGTAAATCACGAATAACTCAAAATCAAGTTATTTCAGAGCCATGTAGTCTTTGGCAATGTTCTAACCCATAAAATTTCCCAACTTTTAATGGTAATCAGTTGGTGAGAGCATTGGGTTTAATACCCACTTTTATTGATTGAATGTCGAAGTATACTTGAAAAATCTCTTTTCCGAATGATAGAAATTTTTTTAGGAAAATAAATTGACGATAATCAATCCGAAACGATTTTTTCCCTTACAGTTTGGACCCTAAGGAACCATTAAAAAATATAAAAGGATTAGGTTTCACGGAAAATTGAATAACTGAACATGTTTTTTGGATTTAACATAAGAAAACCCGATTTTTAAAAAAAAGTCATCGGGGCCAGTTGAAAACATCATTTTCTAGAGCTGCCGCCGAACAAAAGTTTGTTCGTAACACAATTTTCTATCATCTGGAGGGTGAGCCCCAGACTTGTGCAATTTTGGGACACCCTACTAAGCATTTGTATAAAAATGCCACTAAAGCTTAATATCTCCATTGCTCTGTGTTTTATTTTGCCGTTTGTGAGATTAATTACCTAAATAGTGATTTAAATTTTGGTTATAGCCATAACATATATTCGGAGAAGTTTCAGGATATTCGAAAATGCATATTTTTATGTAAAATGATGGGTGATTAATCCTATGAGTGAGATAGAAAATTTATTTTTTAAACCAATTGACATAGACGCAAGGTGTCTTCGACAAAGTTTTAGGTTATCTAAGATCTGGGAGGGAGAAACGGATACGGAGCTGTGTAAGTGTCAAAATGAACCAGAATGAGCTGTCATCGACTGTCAATTTGAACCAAGGAAAAAAAAGCATTTTTTGCGATAAGTATTGTTATAACTGATACCTTTCAGTTGCTCGAAAAAATATTCATCGCTAACAGTTTTTGCGTTCATTGTCGTTTCACAAAATATTTTGGTTTGTTTTTACGTAAAATAATAAATTTCATAAGCTTTAAGCAATAATCATGCTAGCTTACTTCGATTCTTAAACTCGCGCTTCTCTGTATTTAAAGCTTTGGTTACAATTTCGAACATACTTCACTACGGTCGAACTCAAAACTCTGAAAGAACTTTTATACAACGGCAAATTGAAAAAAACACAGATTCGAAAAATTAGTCTGTAAAATTTGCACATTATTCGCGTTGAAAAAGATTTTGAAGGCTGTTCGCACTTATGTGAGCTCTCATATGTGATTGTCAAAATGTGTGTGATGACAAAAGTAAAAATATTTCCTTCCTTCTTTTTCGCACGCAAAAACCAGCAACAATATCAGCAACACCGTCAACGCGAATTCCTGATGTTACTAAACTGTATTGGCTAATCTGAGGCAACTGTCCCTCAGGCCAAAAAAATCAAACCGAAGAAAAAGAAGAGATGTTACTAAAAACTTTGTTCGAGTCATGCATGCGTTACAGCAAGAAGATAGTTACACGCTATCAGAAAACGACGCATGTGCGTGTTCTCTGTTTCGATTGTAGTATTCGTTTCTCCCTCCCAAACTAAGACCAAGAAACTTTGTCAAAGACAATATGTTTCTATCTCTCACATATTACGAGCAACATAAAGTTTTCTATGAGAAGACACTGAAAATCTCAATTTTCGTTCTAACATTTTTCCTAGATTTTTCCCAATTTTCAAACCTTCTACTAAGTTATGAGCCACCCAAAAATGCATATGTTTTCTGAACGTTGTCATTTTTAATCTCGAAAAGTAAAAAAGTTATTTGAAATATTTGTAAAATTGCTGAGTTGTCCATCACATATAAAAATGGCAATATCTCAGCCCCCCGATAAGATATCAAGGGTATTTTTTTATGTAAATTTTCGTCATGAATCCCGCTTTCTAGTAAAAGTTTCTGTTTCTGAATGACAATTTCATTTGTATGTGTCTCGAAGGGTTTTGTCTAAAAAATATGGGGAAAATTCACTTTTTTGTGATGTTTAATGAGCTCTATGAGTCAAATAACTGAATGCGATGCAGAACCAAACCATGTGAAATATTCAAAATTAACCCTACAAAAATAAGAAAAATATATGGAAAAATGTGGGGATCGCACGGAATTGCAAAATGTGCCAAAGAGTGGTTTCGTAGCTTAAAAAGTAATTTTTTCATAAATCACGTTTGGGCAACCTGAACACGATTTTTTAGAAAGTCAAAATGTACTACATAAATATTGCGACTTTTACGCCAAATTGGACTACCCCGAAATACACGATTATCACAGTCGAATCTCGCACACGATTTCGCAGTTTGGGTGATAGGTATCGATACTAGCGATATCGAAACGCTGGACAGAAATATTTTATTATATAGACAAAGATACTCTATCATGATTGCTACCTTGGTAGGTTAATAAGAAATCACTCCAGCAATGGTCAGTGCTTGATACCTATATATATATATATATATATATATATATATATATATATATATATATATATATATATATATATATATATATATATATATATATATATATATATATATATATATATATATATATATATATATATATATATTAATCTAGTATACTTGAAACCGTGAAGTCTAGTATCGATACAATGACAATTGAGAAAGTATCGATACTCAGTATCACCCAATCAATCATGTAACACTTAGTTTTGTTTTGATAATTCAACCTAATTTTCAACTAAAGCTACTCAAAAATATGTACTTAATGTTGCAAATGAACAACAAAACCAACAATGAACCCAAAAAAACTGCCACTGCGCTACTGAGGTGTCAATTTGATAGAGCGAAATAAGAAGTTGGGCAATGAATGATTATCACAGAAGTCTAAATAGTCATGCAAGGGGCAATACTATAAATAACATTATCTTTCAATTTAGGGCTGAGCATCTTGACTTTTTCAACATCGATTTTTTTTTTGGGACACCGTAATAAAGAGTATTTTTTTGGAAGGGCATATGCATTTTTGCATCGGCTTAATTTGGCATGAAGCTCAGATGTCAAAATCAACTTTTATCGAAATTCCTTTTTTCAATAACTTATTTACAAAAAGTTTATCATTTCTTTCATTGTAATTATTTCTTGCTGCTGTATTTTTTTCCGAATTACATTAGATGAATTACACTTGTAATTATTGCGGTAGTGCTAACGTAAGAGCTTCACAATACTGATAAAACGGACACGTAAACGTAAACGGGACCAGACAACAACACTTATTGCTCTTACTTAATAAGATGAATTAATTTAACTTTTTATTATATTATACTAACTGTGTATGAAATAACTGATTAAAAATACCATAAAGCCGTTTTGGATGAAAATGATATAAAAACTGCTTCTGAGACTAACTTCGAAACTTCGTTCTGTTAAATTTGGTTGAGTTTCAAATTTAAAATTTCAAATTATGCTTCAATAGGCTTTTAGAAGAGAATGAACGAAACAGTGAAATCATAACATTTTAGTACAGATATTTAATAATCGCTGTTTACTTTCCTTTTAGGTTATCTCCCATTGGAGTTCTGTCACTAATCATTGCGAAATTTTTGGAAATGGATAACATTGAAGAGGTTTTCACTAAATTAGGAATGTATTTTACTGTAGTGGTCTGCGGAATAATTTTCCATGGGATCATTGTTCTTCCAACAATTTATTTTTTACTCACTAGGAAGAATCCATATAAGTTTCTTATTAATATGGGTCAAGCAATAGCAACAGCTTTCGGAACTTCATCCAGCTCGGCAACAATGCCAGTTACGATGCAATGCTTAGAGGAAAAAAATAAGATCGACGTACGTATAACTCGTTTTGTTATCCCTATTGGAACAACTATCAATATGGACGGAACTGCTCTCTATGAAGCTGTTGCTGCAATATTTATAGCCCAACTGCGTGGACTAGAACTATCATTTGAAAAAATTGTAGCAGTTGCGATAACAGCAACCGCAGCTAGCATAGGAACAGCAGCAGTACCACAAGGGGGTTTGGTGACGCTCGTAATGGTTTTGGATTCTATCGGTCTACCGAGTGAAGATGTGTCGTTGATTATTGCTGTTGATTGGTTAGTGTAAGTATTTCCACAGTTTTAACGAGATGTTTTAGAGCAGAATCATCTCAAATGACCTGCAAATACGCAAAAATTCAATCGACCATTTTTATTTGAATGTAACTTTGCACAAGTATTTGTCTTAGCAAATTGAGAACTTTTCACAGACACAGAAATTTTTCAGACCCATGAGCTATTTTCTAGAAGGACGTATGCGTTTTGGCTTGTGTTATATTCCAAGCATTGAAGCTCAGAAATAGTTGGTTGTATAGAAAAATTTTCTGCGAATGAGTTGTAGAGAATTAATAATGCCTCATAAAAAAATATACACCGTGAAAAAAATTTTTTTTCCGGTTGAAAATATTGGAAATAAACATTAAAATTCGATTTAAAAATTAGAGTTGATTTTTTTTAAAATTGTGTTTTTTAAAAGAAACTAACTTCAAGTTTCTTTTAAAAAACACAATTTTAAACTTTTCTAAAAGTCCAGGATGGGAAAATAAAAATCAAATTTTTATGGAAGAATAAATTATTTGAAAAATTTCTAATTTCAACATTTTTCAAATGTTTTTGTGTTTTAATGATTTTAGAAGATTCAGACTGTCATTCAAAAACAAAAAAGCTTTTGGTGGTTAACATTTTGAATACATCGGTTTCTGAGTTATTTTGAATTTGAGCTCACGAAATTTTAATATTTAGGAAAATACACGTTTGTCTTAATTTGGCCGTAGTTTTTTGAATAACTTTTGAATAACTATTATGCTGCTAAATTACACGATTCAAATATTGTTATCTCTGCAAATGAGAACATTGCCTAAGCCATTTAGATTTTGAAAACAGTTTTTTTTTGTAAGAACCAGAAGAAAGTTGTGTGAGTGAAATACCTTTCGAACAGTGGATGAAACCAGCAGCGTTGCAAAGCGAGTGAGAAAACCTTTCTCCTCCTTTCTGCTTGAGAACGAGACATATGCTAAAGTCACACACACGCTTATAAGATACTCTTTATTCTACATGCATTCCCCTGAGTAGCAGCCTGTAAAAGAGTACGCAAGATCCTGCTAGCGAGTAGGAGTATTCGACTACAATTGCATGACTGGTGCTTGAAAAACTGTGCTCGAAAACGAAAATGTTTTCTCCATCTACCCGGTTCTGCTTCACGCACCGACAGCCGACAGTGCACCGTGGGGAATCGCTGGCCATCGATCCAAAATTGAAAATGCGAATTTCATTTCAATTATATTTTTCCTATAGTTGTATGATATTGAAGTGTCAGAATCCAAATTTTTAGAGTAATACAACAAATTTTGAATTTTCTATGATTTTTCAAAGTATACTGAGTCAGCGTTTTTTGTGTTTTTCTTGAAAAAAATGCAATGTTGCGAAATTTGCTGGAGCCTCAAGGGTAAATTGAATATTGATGACGTCTAAGAAAAAGTTGTCTGTAAAATAGTGGAAAATAAATCCTCATCATTCGATAATGTATAATTTCATTGTAATACTCAAAAAAATTAGGCGAAATCAAAAAATTACGTATTTTTTGCATAAAACAGCGTTTAAAGTTGCCGTCCAGGGTTTGGCACTATTGGCACTAGTTTTAAAAGATAGCTTGGAAAAAATGCTTTCAAATGCATCTAGTCCGATGCTGCGCAGAGTTGCGCAGAGTACCCTTCTTTTGAAGAGAAACAACGAGTGTTCGGCACATATCGGATTTTATAAATGTAAATTTAAATTGTACACTGCAAACCGTCAACAGAATAACAAATGGCTCGCATTAGTTTGTTAATAACAACGTTTTCAAACATGTTTCAGTATAATTGATCACACTATTTTCATATTTACAAGTTAAACTCATCTATATTACGTTTTTAACGCAGTATCAAAAACTAATCATTGTTTATGTTTTGGATCACCAGCACTGAGTACCAAAACCATGTTTTAGGTTGGTATCATACCAGTCACATGTTAAAATAATCGTGTAAACCCAAACCAAGACATAATAAATCGCCTGCTAATTTCTACAATGCAAATAGTGAATTATTATTTTGATTTTAGAAACTTTTCTTGAATATATTAAAACTGTATTGAAAATGAACACAAATATGAAGATGAAGGTGGAAGTGAATAAAAAAAAGAATGCGGTGAAAAAAGCAATGTAATATAGTCCCTTTTGTAACCGTTGTTACAAATTGTCCTTAGTGTTTTTTTAAAATGTGCTGTATGTTTATATGTAACTATTGTGTTTCTAATTTATTTTCATGTAGTTTGTTAGTAGGATTAGTGAATTAAAATGAAAATAATGTTATTAGTTAGGTTAGTAAGATACATAAACACAAAAATTGTTATACATACTAAAATGGGCCAAGCTAAACGCGGAACTGTTATACACAATCAGAAAATTACAACCCTGGGGAGGTGGGCATAATCAAATGCAGGAAAAGGGAAGAAAATGGTGGGTGGTAAAAGGAGGGGAAATCAAGAGTTGAAAAACCGCCAAACGGGGAGAAGTACCGCGGCGTTCGTGTGAGTAACAAGTGAGTGAAAAGTTGCAAGAAGGAAGCTAAGTAAAGTGAGCAGATTGTTGCACTAAGCATGGCAAACATATTCAGGACCTTTTTTTTGCTATTTTATCGAATCCATATTCGATCGTCGGTTCCTCACTTCGCACGAGTCGGCCTAGGTGGTGAAATCCGCCTACGCCTAAGCGTAAAGGAGTTCGGGCAGCGACGAGCCCGCTTAATCCTCGGGCGACCGGCCCTAACCGTAAAAGTGGACCCTTCTCGGTGAAGCCAATACGGTATCGTCCGTGGCCCATCGATCGAGCCAAGGAAGGAAGACGCCGAAGGACCCGCATTCCCGCCAAACCACGAATCCGCCATCGCGATAAGGCATATCCAGTGTTCCAGTCAGCGCAGAACAGCAACGAGTTTCCCCCTCCCCCGCAACCATCAACGTGGCATCGCAGCAACAGCAACGCAGCCCAGCAGAACCAGAACCCTTCGAGATAGTCGGTACGTACCGTGAGAAGAGAAGTGATCTGCTAGCGCCCGCCCCTCACACACACACGCACACCCTTTAGATACGCAGTTAATTATTAAAGTAAAAACTCAGAAATCGAATCAAGTTATCAATTAAAGGTAAAAAGAAACCTCCTAGGAATACAATAGTTGTTGCACACTTTTCCGCGCGTAGCCCCTCCGATTACCCCGCAGCAAGCCGACCCGGTGATCCAAGATCCACGGTCTCTTGCTCGGTGAGCTTTCTCGGGAGTACTATCTGCCCATCTAGTAATAATTGGCGCCCAACGTAAATTTCGTTAGTAATCGGAGGATCGAGTAGAATTTAAAAAAGTCTAAGGATTTTTTTTTAGCAAGGCGGCAGGTGAGTACACATTTTAACTTTGGTTGAATGTGTATGAGAACCAAGCGCTGCAAAGTACGATTTATTAAGCAAAGTTGCAAGACATTGGCCTAGGAACGGAAACGAAAAGAGTAGAAAAGTAAAATACTTACGGTAAAATCTTTGGTACAAACATTTGGCGGGTGGAACAACAAAATTTGGAGAAATAACACCGAGACACAAAAGGTCCTGAATGAATAAAACACAACACAACCAACACACAAAATATAGCACGATTTATTATATCATTTGATTTTACAAAAGCATATAATTATTGGTTCAACATATTTATTTTGCATTGTTCTTTGATTATTAAAAAAAAAATATTATTGATAAAATTTTGAAAACTATTCATTTTGCAGTTTTAAATTATAAGAATCAATTGGCACGATGAGTTCGGAATACACACTCCAATATCGTTCCATGAACGTAAATCACTTTCTGGACGACGAAGTGGAGCACGAATTATTTATCCGCGATGTTCAATTTGCTAGTGGTGAATCTAGAGTTGTAAAGAAGAGGAAATTGCGAAGCGTGATGAGGAAAGATAAGCAAAGAGCAGATTTTATCATAAATTCGATAGAAAACGATAGATGTGAGGAAGAGTTCCGTCTGATAGACGAGAAACTCGCCAAAATTAGATACGCGTTAGAGCATAGGAAAGTAAAGCAAACAGAATTAGCCCAGTTACAAACCAGGCTGGTGCATTTGTATTTCCGGTTGGTACGATTAAAACAGAATTTTGACACTGAGGGATTGGAAGGAACAGCATTGATGTTGTTAAATGACCATTTCTCTTTGCTGTCCAATGACCCGGACGCAGTAAAAGAAACACAGAAGAGACTATTGAAAGATTTGAGCCAACTGAGCGTCCAAGAACTGGAAAATGAAAGTAGTGATTCCGTTGAAGAAGATGAACCATGTAAAGAGAATGAGGAATTACTGAAGAACACTAGCACTCCGCGAGATAGGCAGAATGAAAAACAGAAACCGAATGACGATCTCTTTCAAAAGTTGATTGATCACATGGACAAAATGATTACAGCCAAGTTTAAAGACTTAGTCGTTTCGACCAAGCGCGAAAAAAAAGGTTTACCTGTGAAAGGAAAAGGAAAGGAAATTAGAACAGAAGTACAGAATAGAAAAGAGAATAACAGAAAACTAGAGAGAAAAATGTCAGAGAAAAACCAACCGAGGATTAGAAAAAGTAAAAGACCGAATTATAATAGGAATAGCACCGAGGATGAGTCAGAATCATCTGGAGAGGAATCTGAAAATAGAAGTTTTTCAGCAGATTCCGAGGAAAGCGGAAATGAAAGTCAAGATGAGCTTGAAAAGGAAGAGAAAAATAGGAAACGAAACCCAAGACCCGTGTCAGATTGGAAGCTTAGGTACTATGGAAGAGATGATGGCAAAAGTTTGAATAAATTTGTAGCCGAAATAGAATTCATGACAGAGGCTGAAAATTTAAGTAAGCATGACCTCTTTAGGGAAGCGATACATTTGTTTGCCGGAGATGCCAGAACATGGTTCATTGAAGGCAAAAAGAACAATGAGTTCAGAAACTGGAGGGAATTGATAGCGGAGTTGAAACCGGAATTTCAGCCTCCCGATATGGACTTTCGCTATGAAGAGCAAGCGTCCCAAAGGAGACAGAAGTATAACGAAAAATTTCAAGATTTTTACAACGCCATTAAAACCATTTTTGATCAGATGGCTGTGCCACCTTCAGAGCAGCGGAAGTTCGATATTGTATTCCGAAATTTAAGACCGGACTACAAGAATGCGCTGCTGGTGAAGGGGGTACGAATGCTTAGAATGCTTAAGGTATGGGGGCGAAAATTAGATTCGGCAAATTGGTTTCTGTATAAGAAAGATGGAGGGCAGCGAGTCAGAATTACACAAGTACATGAGATAACGGCAAATATGCCGTATCGCGAGTCGAGATGGAATCAGAGGAACTGGAATGACGGAGAGCAGAAAAAGCATAACCGTTGGCAGAATGCAGATGAATGGAAAAGGAACCCAACTACAACTTGGAAGCAAAGTGGAAATTCGGGTCAATCAGGAAAAGCCAATGGAAAATATTTGCCAAGCCGACAGGACCCACAAGAAGGAAGCAGTAGAGGAACCATGGAGCGAAGGTTAGCCGAGTATAAAATTCCGGGGAAAACAGTTTGTTTTAACTGTCGGGGCAATTATCACCACCATAGCGCGTGCCTGATGGAAAAGCAAATATTTTGCGAAAAATGTGGATTTCACGGGGTCACCACAGCTAAATGCTCATTTTGTTTAAAAAACGAAAGAACGTCGGCGTGAGAGGTCGTCGATTGGTCAACAAAAAGCCTCTAACTAAATTCGTCTCGACCAGAGCAGAAGTCGACGAGTTGATTTTGCGAGTTGAGGGAGATAACCGGCCATTCGTCAAGGTGGATGTAATGGGTGTAGAGGTGATAGGACTGCTAGATTGTGGGGCACAAATGACAGTGTTAGGAATCGGTAGCGGTAAGCTCATACGAGACTTAAAATTAAAATTACAGCCCACAAATCTAAAACTTACAACAGCAGGAGGATCCACCTTAGAAGTCAAAGGTTTTATTGACTTGCCCGTAACGTTCAACGGCGTGACCAGAATGATAACCACGATCGTGGCACCAACACTCAGCCGTCGCCTTATTTTGGGGATGAATTTCTGGAATAGAGGTGGGCAATCCGCTCACAAACTGATCTAAAGAGCTGGTTCTTCAAAGTGAGTGATCTATCGCTCTTTTTTAAAGAGCGGTAACTCACCTCTTACTTCAAGCAAAAAGCTGAAGCCGATTTTGTTGATTAGACACCGCAAGCGAGAGCCATATGAATGTTTTACACCCCAAGCGCAAAGCGGCGTGCGACACTGCAATAGAACTCCTAGAAAATAGCTACCGCCGGCTGCCTGCTCTCCTATGCATAACCATCCACCCGCCGCGGGAATAAAAAATAAAATCTACTTGCCACAGTTCACACACAGCACACGGGCTGGCTAACGCCGGGACGCAAACGAAAAGTGGAACGAAAAGAGCGAAAGAACTGGTTCACTGATCTTTTGAATCTATGCAGACAACCCGCTCCCGAGCTGATCAGAAAATCAGTTCTTTGAAAGATCGAAATCTTCTGATCGCGAGCGGATTGCCTGCGAGCTGAACAAAAGAGTCATCGGAAGAACCAGTTCTTCTGAGAGCGAAAGATTTCGCTCTTTCAAAGAACTGAATCTTTTGATCAGCCTGCGAGCGGATTGCCAGATCAGTGAATCAGTTCTTTCGTTCTTTTCGTTCCACATCCCTTCGTGTGCGTACTCGGCGTTAGTCAACCCGTGTACCTGTGTATGGACTGTTGCAAGTTGTTTTTTTTGCATGCTCTTGCGGCTGGCTGGTGGCTGGGTGATGAAAAATGCAAGTCATGCATATCAGGGCAGACGTTTGGTTGCAGCTTGTTTCTGGGAGTTCTATTGTAATTTTGCGCGTGACCTTGCGCTTGGCAAATCGGTTGTAAAGCTTTCACCTGGCTCTCGCTTGCGGTGTCTGATAATTAGCTACACTGATGAAAACCAAAAATTATGTAGGAACGAAAAGAGCGAGTGAGCTGTTAAAAAGAACTAGTTCATCTTAGTGAGCGGAACCGCTCTGATCCGCTCACTATAGTGAACCATTTTTTCCACCTCTATTCTGGAAAGTTTTCAATATCGAACCAACCGTCACTTCAGAAATCGCTATGCTATGTGAAGCACCGGGAGCAGAAGTTGAGCATGAAGAGGAAGTTTTAACCGATAGTCAGAGAAAACAGTTGGAGGAAATAAAATTGCAATTTAAAGCTTTTAGAGAGGGAGAAAAATTAGGGGTAACCCCACTCAACCTCAAGGTACCAATGTGTCTAGACGCAAGAAAGTTGAATTTGCGAACTCGCAGAGACGCGTACCCCCTTCCGCATCAGGATCGCATATTGGGAAGGCTTGGAGCATCCAAATATCTATCCACCATCGACTTGTCAAAAGCCTTTTGGCAGATTCCACTGGATCCAGAATCTCGCAAATATACAGCTTTCCGAGTCTTTGGAAAAGGACTGTTCCAGTTCACTAGGTTGCCCTTTGGGTTGGTGAACAGTCCGGCGACGTTATCCAGATTAATGGATCAAGTTCTGGGTTATGGCGAGCTTGAGCCAAACGTGTTTGTTTATCTTGACGATATAGTCATTGTAAGCAACACGTTTGAAGAGCACATACAGAGCCTTACAGAAGTGGCTAGGCGATTGAGAGAGGCCAATCTTTCGATAAATTTGGAAAAATCCAAATTTTGTTTGCCGGAGCTACCCTATTTAGGCTTCGTTTTGTCGAAGTCGGGAGTGAGACCGAATCCTGATAGAATTGAGGCCATAGTTAATTTTGAACGTCCCAAATCGGTCAGGTCACTGAGACGATTTTTGGGGATGGTAAATTACTATCGGCGGTTTATCGAGAGATTCAGTGAACTGTCGGCGCCCCTAAAGGATTTGCTAAAAGGTAAAGCGAAAGTCGTCAAGTGGGGAGAAGCGGCCGAACAAGCGTTCTCCACCTTGAAGGAAAAATTAATATGTGCCCCGATTTTGGCGTGCCCAAATTTGGAAAAGCCGTTCACTATTCAGACCGATGCTAGTGATTTGGCCATCGCTGGAATATTGACACAAGAAGACGAAAACCAGAAGGAGCATGTGATTGCCTACTTCTCGCGCAAGCTGTCGACATCACAGAGGGCATGGAAGGCAGCAGAGAAGGAGGGAGTCGCCGCCCTAGAGGCGATAGAGAAGTTTAGACCATATGTGGAAGGGACTGAATTTACTCTGATTACAGATTCGTCAGCACTCTCATTCATCATGAACTCTAAATGGAAACCCTCATCCAAGCTAAGCCGCTGGAGCATGTTGTTACAACAGCACGACATGATCATAAAGCATCGCAAGGGTTCCGAAAACGTGGTTCCGGATGCCCTGTCGCGTGCTGTAGAAGCGATAGATTTTAGCCAGGATGATTGGTACACCAAAACCTTTCAAAAAGTGCAAGATAATCCACACGACTTTGCTGACTTCAAAATAGAAAACAACAAAATGTATCAATTCGTTGCATCCCCTACCGATGTAATGGATTACCGATATGAATGGAAGCTTTGCTTACCAGACCAGGTTAGAAATGAAGTTTTGTTTCAGGAGCATGATCAGGCACTGCATCCTGGATACGAAAAATTCATTCACCGCTTGAAATTGCGATACTTTTGGCCAAAAATGGCCCTGCAAGCCAAACGCTATGTGCAGTCTTGCGAGATATGCAAACAGTGTAAGCCGTCAACCTTTCCAACTGCCCCAACAATGGGTAATCAAAGGATGAGCAACAAACCTTTCCAGATTCTAGCTTTGGATTTCATTCAAAGTCTTCCTCGTAGCAAAAAGGGGAATGGCCATTTGATGGTCATGATGGACCTGTTCTCGAAATGGATTCTGCTAGCGCCAATAAGGAAGATTGAGAGTAAAGAAGTCTGTAGGATCGTGGAAAGTCTTTGGCTCAGACGTTTCGGTACCCCAGAAGTTGTGATTACGGATAATGCTACAACTTTTGTGGGAAAGGAATTTAAGTAGCAAATATGTAATATACAGCATTGGCTCAATTCCCGCCACCACAGTCAGGCAAATCCAGTGGAACGGGTGAACAGAACAATCAATGCTTGTCTCCGTACCTATATACAGGAGGATCAAAGACTATGGGATACGAGAATTGCTGAGGTAGAAGAAATGTTGAATACAACCATCCATTCATCTACTGGCTACACCCCTTACCGTATACTCTATGGGCACGAGATGGTCACGAAAGGTGACGAACATCTACGCGATAGAAAAGTAAGGGACATCCCAGTCAGCGAACGGGACGAGCTACGCGGTGAAGTGAACAAAAAGTTGTTCCAGATCGTGAAGAAAAACTTAGGCAAAAGCCATGAGAAAACCACTAAAGCATACAATTTGAGGCATAAAAGGTTTTGTCCAACTTACCAGATAGGGCAAAAGGTCCACAAACGTAACTTTAAACAATCCGTTGCTGTCGCAAAGTATAATGCGAAATATGGGCCAGTATATACTCCGTGCATAATCATTGCCCGACGGGGAACGAGCTCATACGAGGGTGCAGACGGAATGGGAAATCCTTGGGGATATTTGAATAAACGTTGTGTACATTCTATAATAATGCAACGCGTTCATTTTTTATTTCATCAAGCAAAGCACTCGACGTTATGTGCAATAAATACATCACTCGAAAACAACACATAAACACACTGCCGCTAAACACCGATACTGTATGCACGTATGAACACTGCTTTTTTTTCGTGTTTCGATGAATCAGCTGTCATGTAAAATTGATCCAGTGATCCAGCTAATGCTGGCTTCACTTATGTTGTACGTAAATGTCAGTGATGCCACCGGGTTGTAGTCAAGCCACCATTCCACTGTGGTTCCGTTTTCTAAGAAGGGCGGTCATAAATATTGTTTTCCTATGTCTTGAGTTCAAAACGTCAATCTAAGTATATTTTTCGATGCTGAATTAAAAAATCATCACATCTATTTTGATTTTTTTTTTATTCTCGCTTATTTTCCGTCGGTCTAGTTCCGCCACTGTTGTGGCCAATCACCGACGCTCAGAGAGGCGACTCCACACCCAGGACCCTAACTCACGACCCGTTTATCAACGGACCGGTGCCAACGGCTTTACTTCCTCATGCGATGGAAGGCGTGATCCCAGAGATTTTTCGCCTCAGAAAATCTCCCGGTGTCGGCTAGGATTGAATCTAGACCAGTTGGGTTGGTTGTGAGTGGATCACGCCACCTCACAACCATCGACACCTATGTCGGCGGTGGGATTCGAATCCAGGCGTCGAGCGTGGTTGGCGGAGACGTTACCAACCACGCCAGGCCCCCGCTGAAAGTACTGGTATACTTTACCAACATTTTTTTCAATAAAGAAGGGATTGTTAGTAGCTTAAATATTTATGATAAATATTAGTAAGTATGTGTGTCCAATCACAAATAGTGACTTCTAAACACTGTTAGAAAATTGTAATTTAATTTGTTAGGATTTGTTCGCTTTCGCAATTAGGACTAATCATTCGTAGGGATTTAAACCTACTTGTCAAATAAGGGAAATAAACTTACAAACAACTTAATTCCTAACTTATTGGCTATAAAGAGACCTGATGATTGCAACGATTTTTGTCGAAAATTGGTAATAATTTTACGTCAAGCTTCCAATGTTTCAACACCAGAAAGTCTATGTAAATCGAGTGTACCAAACCAAGAAGGACGTTTCAAAATCATTTTCAGAATTTTATTCTTAATCCTTTGAAGCTTTTTCTTCTTTGTTAAACAACAACTTTACCAGATTGGTACCGCATAGAGCATTGATAGTCTAAGAATTTGTTTGTAAATCACAAGTTTATTATTTGTTTAATCTATTGGTGGTAAATTGGTGAATCAAATTTCACTTGAGCCTTTGGAACAGAATAATTCCTGTCATCAATACTTGCACATTTTTAAGCTTCCAAAGCGGAATCAATATTCACTTCGTTTTGCAAATATAGCTCATTATTAAAATTATTTTCAATATGAGTCTTATATATTTTTCAATTGAAACATATTTATTTTATATTATTTGCATGCGTTAATGCATGTTCATATGTGTTTTGTTATGTTTCAAATGTTCAGTATAGTTTCACTGTTGGTTACCGAAAGTTTGTTATTCAGAGTGAAAAAAGAAATCCAGCTGGCCTCTCCTAGACCATACGCTTGCATGCCGATAGCGTGGACCTAAGTGGAGGAAGAATGCTCTAACCGCAGAAAATTATCAAAACTCTTCAGGTCTTGAAAAAGACAATTGATTGCAGCTTGGAGCGTTAAGTAGGAAGGAAAAGACGCGAATAATCTTAAACTTTTATTCCGATATGTATTGTACAACGTATAAACTTTGAATGAAAATATCCTTTTGACTTGACTTAAATTATCTTTTATTTCGAATTTGTCTACAAAGGTATTATTTTTTGACAGGATGATTGCTCACCCCTAATGGCTCATAGTCTTTGTTCATAGTAGTGCTTATAGATTAATTATTGAATCATCTTGGAGATTAATTATACATCTTTGCCTTAAGGGCATGGTAAGTTTATGAAATAAAATTAGATAACCTACCTAACTAATACTAACTTAAAACTAAATTGGCAAAGTTCGAATAGCTTCGTGAATCGACCTCTGGCAAGCTTTCCTGAACCTAGACAGTATCGCCTGTTTGCGCAACAAAAGTGTATCTAGACCGGCTAGTTGGTGGATCTCAGAATTTCGCGTTCTTGGAAGACTGTTAAGGATCATCCGAAGGATCTTGTTTTGGGTAACCTGTAATTTATTATGGTGACATTTGGCACAACTTTCCCAGATTGGCAAACCGTATTCTATCACTGGTAGGATTATCATTTTATGGACAGCAAGCTTGTTCTTAAGTGATAATTTGGATTTTCTGTTTATCAGTGGATATAAAGAGTTTATTAGGAAGTTGCATTTGTTTGATGTTTTGTTCACATGCGATCTGAATATGAGCTTGCTGTCCAGAACCAGACCGAGGTACACCACCTCTCTGGCCCAGTCTATGGGTGTATTGTTAATTTGAACCCTGACGTTAATAGGCGGAACGAGTCGGGGTGAGTTCGAGTGGGGAAACAGATTTGCCTTAGTTTTAGCCGCATTGCTGCAAATCTACCAGTTTTTGAAGTAGTCGGATAGAACATCCAGACCCGCCTGCAGATTTCTTGTCAGCGAACGAATCACTCACCCTTTGTACATGATAGCAATGTCATCTGCGAACATAAACAGGACACCACTACCCGGAAGGGGAGGGACGTCTTACGTGAAAATATTGGAAAGGATAGGGCCCAGTAGGCTACCCTGTGGAACTCCAGCGTCAACATTGAATGTATCAGACTGGGAATTGTTCAAGCAGACCCTAAATGATCTACCCGATAGATAGTTTTTGATGATCTTCACGAGGAAGATCGGAAAGTTGCAACGATGCAGCTTATAAACAAGGCCATCGTGCCAGACGTTGTCGAACGCTTTTTCAACGTCTAACAACGCCATGGTAGTTGTTTTGGAAACGGATTTTTTTCGCCTTGGAAACGGACGATAGGAGGCTAATGGGCCTGTAGCTTTTAGCGTCGGTGGGATCTTTCCCAGGTTTGTGGATGGGAATAACTTTAGCAAGCTTCCAACGGGAAGGGAAGTAGCTCAGTTCCAAACACTTGTTAGAGATCTTTGTGAGGTGATGGAAGAAGTCAATGCTCAAATTTTTCAACTCGAGATTTACCACACCATCGACACCCGCGGCCTTCATATTTTTACAAGATTTAATGGTAGCCAGTAACTCATCAGCAGGAATTTTTGATTCATCAGGGATGTCTAAAGTTGTGACAGAGATTCTATACATTGCAGCAGCCACATCAGGTTCAAAGGAACTCACCAGGGAACGACCAAGGTTATGTGAATTTACAAAATGCTGACCAAGTGCATTAGCTTTTTAAGTTGGTGTTATTAACTGAGCTTGGCCTGCGTGTTGATCAAGATGGGAGAGAAGGGGAATCGGCCTGGTCTTGTTTTTCAATAATTTGGTAAGTTT
This sequence comes from Wyeomyia smithii, assembly GCF_029784165.1. NCBI lineage: Eukaryota > Metazoa > Arthropoda > Insecta > Diptera > Culicidae > Wyeomyia > Wyeomyia smithii. Next base: position 85,972,245 of record NC_073694.1, read on the forward strand.
CCAGAAGGGGTTTGCACAATATGGGAGGGAGCGAATGTGATTTTCAAAGCTTTTGTTTCTGAGATCCACCAGCCGGGTCTTGATAATTTTATTCAGACGGTTACAAAAAGTTTTTAAATGGGGCAGACCAGTGCGTTGGTAATGGCGTCTAGTTGTGTTACGGAGTCTTACATAGGATTTAGTCAGGCTGTCTAGATTCAGGGTGTTACTCACCAGGTCGGAAGCAGGAACATGTTGGTCTCGGGCTGTAGATAGTGCTTCGTCAATGGATTGCAAGCACTGATCGATGTCGTCTGTTGTCTCTGGCTCGATGTTGTAGCGGATGTTGGTGTCGACACTCTGTTGGAACCGGGCCCAGTCGGCACGATGATAGTTGCGACGACGAGATCTAAATCGGTTGGCGGAGAACCCCACTTCGGCCACCACTGGATAGTGGTCGGAGCTCAGTTCTTGGTAGGCGATTGGATTCGAGATGTTTGCCATGTTGGTGATGAAGAAGTCGATGGTCGAGTGTACACCAGAACGGTTCAACCAGGTGGGAGAGTCTGGGCTCATAATGCAGCTTGCAGGTTATTGTAAACGATTCTACCATTTGGATTACTCCTCCTATTGCCCGTGGCTTAATGTTTGGCATTTAGGTCTCCAGCTAAAATGAAGTTTCGCCGATGTCGAGTCAGTTTGGCAAGATTGCTTTGTAGATTACTAGAAGAATCATTCCTAGAGTTGACTTGCGATGGACAATAGGCTGCCATGACGATGATAAGGCCGATAGGAGTAGAAACCTCGACACCAACTGCTTCAATGATTTTTAAGTTAAAGCTGGACAGCAGCTTGAAGCAGATGTTCCTCCTCAATGCGATGGTTACGCCACCACCCGTCGTGAGGGCTCGATCGAGCCGAACAACTCGGAAATCGGGAAGATAAATGTTGATGTCGGGTTTAAGTTGCGTCTCGGTGATGATGGCAATGTCGATATTCCGCTCGTTGAGGAAATCGGCAAATTCGATGATTTTGCTCTTTAGCGAGCAAGCGTTCCAATTAGCGATGTTGATGTGTTCACGGTCCATACTTGGTGAGAATGGAAATCGCCGCTTGCAGCTGTTCTGCTCGGGTTTTGCAAGTACGAAGGGCTACGTACGCTTCGGCCAGAAGATGTACAAATTCCTCTGTAGTAAGCAGGGAGTCTGCGCTGGTTTCATCGGTGTCTGTTCGTGTGAACTTCATTCCAGTAGCAGCGGTTGAGAGCCCTGGAAGTCCTTGAAGTCCTGGTGAAGGCGAGGAACGGTTCGAAGCCGTGACATCAGCAAACGAGGTTGTTAGGCGATTCAGTGGAAGAGGTGCGAGCACTGGAATCTGGTGTCTCGAAGTGATAGCGGGAAAATTTTATTCGTTGCTCATGGGGACCTTTTTTCGACCGGGTTGGTTGTTGGTCGAGGCTCTTTTGCGAGTTTCTATAAATTCCGCCCGCTTCGGGCAGGTTCGACTGGTAGCCTTATGTCCAATCAGCGACCAATCAGAAATTTTGTGATGGGAGTAAATCAGCCTACTGCCACTTCCCCTCGACGGGAAACTATAAAAGGCCTATTGTTGGTGGCATCACGTCATTAATGCGACACGACGCTAGATGTGCGTTGATCAGCATCGCCTCCTTTCACACCACACATTGTATTGTATGAATTGCGACCCACAATTTGCGGAAAGTGTCTTAAAGGATGATCGATTGCAAACACCAGCAAATATTATCAAGGGTAATTTTTTCTGAAAACTGAATTCTTCGTGTAAACCTATTATAACAAATAATAAGTGCGAATGAGAAAGGATTGGTCTGTCCTCTAGGTGGATCAATTTGGGTTTTTTATTTGGAATCTGGAACACTAAAAAATACAAACATGGAAACAACTTTGCAAACATTTGTTAATTCAAAACAAAATGAAACGTATATGCAGAGTGGCTTTTCTGCGGTAAGGGCCCATGCTAACGAACAAAAATATTCCATTAAAAACGCAAAAGAATTGTATGATCAAACTAAGCAGAAAAGTAATGATCTTTTATCAAAAATGTCATCAAAAATGATACTCAACAATATCATATAAAAACCTAAATTAATCCACCTAGCGGTCAGACCCAGCCTTTCTCATTCAAACTTATTATTTGTAAAAATAGATTTACATGAACGCTTCAATCCAATAAATGTATATTCACTCTTTAGGTTCTAAAAAATTGATGTTTTGATCAATACATATAAAAATGCAGTCCGGTCTGTCTGTCTATCTGTCTGATCCATATAGGCTCGAAAACTACCAAACCGATCGACGTGAAAATTTGTATGTAGGGGTTTTTGGTGCCGACAATGGTTTCTATGATAGTTTGAGACCCCTTCCTCTTCTGGAAGGGAGAGGTCCCATACAAATGAATCATAAATGTCTGCACAACTCAAGAACAAACCAAGCAAGTACAAATCGAATTTGGCATGTGGATATTTTAAGGGGTAACAAAAATGTCTATAATAGTTGGACGCCCCTCCCTTTTCTGGAAGGAGGGGTTCCATACAAATTAAATACAAATTTCCGCACATCTCGAGAACTAATCAACTAAATGAAACCAAATTTGGCAGATAAATGTTTTTAGTGGTGAAGAATATGTCCATAATGTTTTGACACCCCTACCTTTTCTATAAGGGAGGGGTCCCATACAAATGAAACAAATTTCGCACAACTCAAGAACCAATCAAGAAAATACAACCAAATTTGGTATGTGAATGTTTTTAGAGGTAACAAATATGTCCATAATAATTCGACGCCCCTCTCTCTTCTGGAAGCACATGTTTCTGCTCAAAATTTCTGCACATCTTGCGACCTAATCAACTGAATGGAACCATATTTGGTAGGTGAATGTTTTTAGTGGTAACAAATATTTTCCATAATCGACCTCAGGCAACATGACTTCTCAGTGTGAGAGATAGAAACGTGCCAGCGAGTTTCCATCTATACCAGCAGCAACATCGACTTGCGTCACCAACTTTGTTACTTTTCTTTTTTCGACTTTAAGCAAAGTCATGCTATTTTTAATTTTTGTTTAAGGAGTAAATGTAGTAATGAAGATAGAAAATTGAATTGACTGAAAATGTCGAGATCTAGAATGATACACAGGAGCTCAAACCGACCACAGATACCATTTTGAATTCTAAGATAGCGACTTCCGGTTTCTGAAAAAAAAGGTGGAAATGATTAAATACCACCCAATATGAGTGTTTCTTTAACCAGTATGACGTTCAATATCCCCAAATTGTGATACACAGGAGCTCAAATCGACCACAGGTACCATTAAGAAAACCAAAATAGCGACTTCCGGTTTCGGAAAAACAGCGGCAAACGACCAAATACCACCCAATATGGATATTTCCGAAATCGTAATGATGCACTGGAGCCACAAATCGACTTCAGACAACATTTTGAATTGTAAGATGACAACTTCCGGTTTCCGGAAAACAGCCTGAAACGGACGATTCCCATTGAATATGAGTATCTCCGAACAAGAAAGATGCACAGAAGCTTAAAATTGATCACAGACACAATCTTGAATTTTAAGGTGGTGACTTCCGGTGTCTGGCAAACAGCAGGAAATGAGCAAATACCATTCAATAAGAATGTTTTCGGAATCAGAATTACGCCCAGATGACAGAAATTGATTTCACAGGCGATTTTAAAGTCCAAAATGACGACTTTCGGTTTCTGAAAAACAGCCCAAAGTGGCCAAATACCACCCTATAGAGTATCTTCCGATCTAGAATGATACACAGCAGCTAAAATCGACCACAAACCCCATTTTTGATTCTAGGTTGGCGACTTCCGGTTCCTGGGAAACAGCCGAAAATGATCGAATACCACTCAATATGGGTGAAGCAACACCAGAATGACGCTCAGAGACCAGAAATTATCTTAAATACCATTTTGAAATCCAAGACGGCGACTTCCGGTTTGTAAAAACAGCCTAAAATAACCAAATACCATCCAATATGAGTATATCTGGAACCAGAATGATGCAATAAGCTAACAACCTCTAGGAAACAGTCGAAAATGACCGAAAAATACTCAATATGGATATTTCCGTAATCGAGATGATGCATAGAAACCAAACATTGACCCTGGACACCATTTTGAATTTAAAGACGACCACTTTTAGTTTCTGGAAAACAACTAAATACCTCCCAATATGGGTATTTCCGGTGTCAGATTGATGCCAGAAAATCTGCTGAAGATGACCGAATACCACCCAACATGAATATATTCAGAATTAAGGCGATGTACAGGAACCAAAAGTCGAAGATGTTGTCATTTCGATAAAACCAATCATTTCAAACGATTTGTTATTTGACCTTGATCTCATGGCCGATTCGTCGTGCATTTGCAGACTTTAAACACATCGCAAGGAATCAATGAACTTGGAACGTTCAAATAGTACGACACCACATTTTAATTATGTTGAGGCCACATATATCGATCAAAGCAGGTATAGTTTCAAATAGTCTTTGAACTTCTTTTCTTTTTACAACTTTTGAGCCACATATCAAATTGTTATGAAGTTTGTTATTTGTAAGTTTGAGAAATGACTCGTTCGTATGACACTAGTTTTGTTCAAATAAGTCATGTAATCTTTGAGATAATAGGCTTTCGTTGTTTTATTAACAATTTAATACATAACGGTTGCTTAGTTCGATTATAATCAAATGAAAAGGAAACGTATAGGGCAGCTTAATTTTGAAACCACGTGTTCAATCATAATTCATCAGGTATCCCTTAACTAGCCCACTCATCTGATAATAATATTGATCAAATCGGTTGTGTAGTTTTTTGAGATAATGAAGTTTCGTGATTTTCACATTTCGGTACTTTACAGACGAAGTTACAGTTCGTTTACAGTAAAATTCAATTGGATGTTATGAGGCAGCTAGACTTATTAGTTGACACTAATTTCGTGGATATCGGGTCAGCCATCTCTGAGAAAAGTGAGTGAGTTCAAGTAGTCATCGGAATATGTCCCTTTTCATAGCTGGATTTCACATTTTTAAACATAACAGGCAAAGTAATAGTCCGATTGCAAAACAAATCAATAGGGTCTTATGGGGCACCTAGACCTTCCATTTGACACTGATTTTATGAAAATCGGTCCAGCCATCTCTGAGAAACATTAGTGATATTAAACAGTCTTCAGAACACGTTTCTTTTCATAACTTTTGAACCACAAGTTCAATTTCTATAAAATTCAAAAGTTAAGGGTGTTTTAGGAAGCCCGTTCATTTGAAATCAATTTTGTTCAAATCAGTCGTGTAGTTTTAGATATAATGATGTTTTATGATTGTTACATTTTTATACATAAGCTCCAAACTAAAAATTCGATTACAATAAAATTTAATAGGGTCTTATGGGATAACAAGACCTTTCATTTTCAATTAATTTTATGAAAATCGGTCCAGCCATCTCTGAGAAAAGTGAGTGAGAATAAAAATCTGCACACACACACACACACACATACAGAAAATTCTCAGCTCGTCGAACTGAGTCGAGTGATATATGCCATTCGGCCCTTTCACACCCTTCAAACATCTTCACACCTTTAAAAATAATAACCTGCATACAAAAGTAATACTCCCTCATTCCCATTTCAGAGAATAAGATATAATCGAAGCAGTTTTTAAAGGATGATGTATCAATCATTCATGATGTACAGTCCCTCTACAATTATGGGTCAGTCAACGTGTTGTCTAAATGTTCAAAAATGGATGTAAAATCGGAAAAATTATCAACTACGAATATTTTACTATCTATCTCTGTGTTCTGATGTGTACTTCCGATCAACAATTAGTTTCAGTGCAGTAGATGCGTATAAATCGGTTGGGAAGAAAAATATCACTTACATAGCCAATGACACAATTACTTTTGGCATTCAAAATCATTTAGTCTATAAAATCGTCAAAATACAAAACGCAAGTTATTTTTTTGTTGTAAAAGCTTGATAACAAGTTATTTTATTCAATCTTGATGCATTATCATGTACAAGTAATAAATATTGCCAAAATATGGACTGACCCACAATTGCGTACCGCAAAATGTAACATTACTACAATTATGGGTCACTTTAGTGACATTTTCAACTTTAGTGTGGAGGCACTGTATATGAAATAAGAAGTAAACTTAGTTCTGTAAAGTATCCATGGCATGAAAAATATTTTCTTAAGATGATAAAACCTATATTTACTTCATATATGAATATATCATTTGAAACATTTCAATCCTTTTCTTGAGAACCGTTCGCGTCTAGTTGTCGAAGAATAAACTATATAATTATCTATTGATCATACATTTCAATAAACTAATGGTAGTTGCTGGAGAACAACGGACAAATGAAGAAAAACGTGTATTTTCCTATATATTAGAAACTTTTCGAAATTAAATTCAAAACAACTCTAAAACCAATGCATTTAGAATGTTTACTACCGAGAGCATCTCGATTTGAAATGACTGAATCTTCCAAAATCATTAGAGCACCAAAATGTTAAAAATGTTGAAATTGGAATTTAATCTTCCATAAAAAATTTGATTTTCATTTCTCCATCCTGAACTTTATTTTTAAAGTTGCGTAATAACTTCAAGTTTTTCAAAAAAACAACTCTTTTTTCAAATCGAAATTTATTGTTTTTTTTTTCAATTTATTTTTGTCAAACAAAAAAAAATTTACTGTGTATATTTTTTCATGAGGCATTATTAATTTCCTACAACTCTTTTTCAGACATTCTATAGAACCAGCGATTTCCGAGCTACAATGCTTGGAATGAAACATATGCCAAAACGCATACGCCCTCTTAAAAAATAGCTCATGGGTCTAAAAAATCTGTAGTACTTTGTGATAAGGTCTTATGTCTAAACGTAAACAAAACGAGTGAGAGATGATTTGTGCTTGTGAAGTACAAGAGATATAACTCTCACTCGTTTTGTTTACGTTTAGCGTTTAGACATACGACTTTATCACAAAGTAGTCGAGAAATCTCTCATATGCTGAAATCAGTTTGCTAAGCTGTATACGTGTGCAAAGTTCCATTCAAATCAAAATTGGTCGATATTCGACCATAGGTCATTTGGCGCGATTCTGCTCAATAAAGAACAAATTTATTTTGTACGAGTTTCTTTTTCTATTGCTAAACTTAAAAAAAAGTTCTACCTTATTCAATCGACATTTTTACCATTCGTTTTACACTATAGTGAGCCCAAGCCAAGCGGAAATAAAAAATCTTAGGGCATTTTCAGCAGTGGTCCAAATCGTTGTTTTGTTCTATTTTTTTTGGAACAAACTCAAATTCACTACTGCACCGGTGGTGTAAATTTTGTTTTATACCAGATCTAAATTGAAAAAATTTGAAACTGGTATACGTTTTGGTCTATTTTTGTCACTTTTTGGAACAAGAAATAAATCGTTCTAAAACCCTTTGTACGCTGCCAATAGGTGGGTAAAATGTCATTTTAATTGAATACCTCATTTTTATCTATTTCCATATAAGCGTTTTGCAAGTGTTGGGGAATAAACAAAACAAAGATTTTTTATGACAATTCCACAATTCATTTTTATGGCTTTTCTGAAGAAGAATATGAACAGGTTTGTCGTTTTTGGCTTCAAGGAAACCGACCAGCAAATGAGGGAATTCTGAAAGACCATACCCGTAGGTTCAACTGCTTGCTTTGCAACCTTCAGCCACCAGGATGACAAATATGTTGGCTATTTGTTAATCGCCTTAATTGTAGTGGGACTAGAGGAGACCTTAAGAGGCCAGAAAAATATTTCTCGAAGACACTGAACTGAAAACGTTTAAAATGCAGGCTTGTTTCAATATCCTCAAAACCAGAGCCGGATTTACGTTAGTAGGATAGTATATAAGGGCCCTCACTATAAACTGGGCCCGGGGCCCAGTTTATAGTGAGGGCCCTACAATAAAACAAAATCGTTTTTTTATCGTACGAGTTAAAAATATTTATTTGTTATAGAAAAGTTACCAAAAATTTGTAAGAATTTTTTCTTACGAGTTTTTTTTTTGTTTTTTTTTTCTTACGAGTTTTGTTTTCTTGATCAAATAATCAACATTTAACTTCTTCGAATATTGTTCTCTCAACTTAACAATGCTAAGTTTGACAGCTTTTCATTCTTCATAGTCGCACGCAACCTATTTTCAATCAGTTTCATCTTCAAAAAAGACCTTTCTCCAGTTGCGTTCGAGATCATTAGGCTCAAATAAATCCTTGAATAATATAATTTTTGCAAGGCATTAACATTTTTTTCTTCATGTAATCTTTTTTTTTTTGAGCTCCACTGTGGCGATCGCTCATTTTGAACAAATGTAATAATGAATTCGGTTCTAGTTTACAGCCAGATCTAACTGTCGAATGATTTGGACCAGAGGTGCCAGATGTTATCGAAATATGTCTGCAACTACTCGAAATCCGAAATTTGTTCCTTGATATCTGAAAAAAAATCTACCGCAATTTGAAAAAAATTCGATCAACTGGCAGAAATTTGCACACAATTTGAGAAAAACTGCGCAATGAGTGAAAGTTACCCACTTTTGCAATTCAAATATTTTTAGAGGAATTATTTCAGATATCAATTAAAATGAAAAACCACCAATTAAGCGCAAATCATCAATTGTTTATTCATAAATGATAAAAAGTAGTCCAATGAACATAGTTCAAACAACTTCAACATCTTCTGCCTTGGCGGCTTCTTTTAAAACAGCAGCGATACGGTTAACAGTTACTCGGGAACTGTTGTTTAATCTTTTATATAAGGTACTTGACATGAAGTCCGTTATCATGTGCAAATCTGTTGGAATTTTGATTCCGAACATTGATTTGAAGGCCTTCTAATACAAGCAATGTGAGGTTGCTCTTTCTCGAGAGATGCCAGATACATTTTAAAATCTTCGACGCCGTTAGTGGTTCGGCCTCGAACCAATTTACAACTTTGACTAACACTTTAGAAATAACTGATAAAACGTCGAATATTAGCATCAGAATAAATACTGCTTTTACTACTTGAAAAGTTTTGACATTCGCACATATTACGCAAAAATGAGTAAATACGGCTATGGAGAGAATCTGAGTAAATATTACTCAGTTCAAACAATCAGTGTTACTCAGTTTCTGACGTTTAGCATAGAAATATAAAACAGAGTAAATGTTACTCAGTTTAGGGTAAAATTGAAGGAGCGTGTAGAGCTACTCTAGACATAAAAAAGCATTTGACAGTGTTTGGGATAAAGGTTTGATTGCGAAATTATTGACACCTAATTTTCTATTTTTTTATAAGATTTAAAAAAAATATTTTTACTGATCGAACCATAATCTGGTCCATCCGCATAATCTGGTTGATTTCGTGTCAGAGGAGGCGTGTCTTGAAACAGGGAATTGATAACATGGATCGACAAAAGGGAAAAAAATATCCCAGACTATATATCATTACACGGTGACGTCACAAAAAAAGAAGTAAAAAACGATTTGACAGTTTGTGCGGATTTGTTTACATGAACTCGTAAAATTATCGGCTTGGGTGAAACGTATGTTGTTATAAACTGCATTTCCAAGAATAAACCAAAAGATAACAGTTATTTTAACTCTCCATCCAATTTCCACAATCGGTACTTTAACAATCTAAGTGCCAAACGAAAAAAACTATGGTTCAATGCCCTCCAGCTGGAGGAAAACTTTCGGTGGAAGTGTAAATATGTTTGTTCTCTACATATTATTTCTCCAGTTTCTCCCCAGAAACTTGATTGATGGTGGCCTACGGTCAACAAAGATGTGACGTCGTCCAATATTTTTTATCATAGGGCAGTTGGTAATAACGAATTCGCGTAAGCGGAGAGTTATCCGATCTCTTTCGTACTCGTATAATTCATTTTCGCTTCTATCGCTAAACGGTGAATGAAAAAAAAAACACCTTGTAAACAAACCCGTGGGAAGTGTCAATAAAGTGAGGTTATTTTTGTGTGCAATGATCTATAACTTTTTAACCGTTTAACCGAGATAACAATTGGGTCCTAGAGCTATTCCGGTTTTTATATATCATTTAAAAAAGCCGCGTTGTCTAAGCAAAACGTGATTGTTAAAAAACGTCTATCGTTTTCCTGCGATTTTAAATAAAGAATAAAAAAAACTGCTCGAATGGTCTTAGATGACGTTTCGTCTATGTACGGTATATGAGAAAACTGTCATTTAAGGCATTTCGAGCAGATTTTTAAACTTCATTTAAAAATCAAAGGTAAATGATAAACATTTTTTAAAAATCACGTTTTGCTTAGAAAATTGCACTCTTCTAGCTGATATATAAAAATCAGAAAACCGTTTAGAACTTTAGGACACCAACGGAAAAAAGGGCGAACCCTGCGAGCAATTACTCTGCGACCTTTTGATGTTTTTAGAGGCGGCTAGGTGCGTCAAAATTCACAGGGCAGAGGAAAAGTTAAAAGGCTATTATCTTTCATACTTGTTTGCAGTTTGAGGTGTAGGGTAAAACTTGCGTTGGTTTCTGTTTATAATGAAATAAATAAATTACGAACAAACCCCCCAATCAAGAAAAGCTTAGCAGAAAAATCGCTTCAGAATGACTGCTACCAGTATAAAACTAAATATCAGCAGACAGCGATTTATCTAAGCCAGAAAAAATGTCATCAATGGCATCTTTGACAACATAGTGTTTACTTGAAAAATTTGTGCAAGTGATATTTTTTTGCAGTGAAGAAATGTTGCAGAAAAAGCTAAACGAAACTATGTAAGAAAATGCGAGTAAGTTTTTTTTTTAATGGGGGGGATTTGTTAGTAGCTTAAGTATTTATGATAAATTTTAGTAAGTAATGAGTATGTGTGTCCAATCACAAATGGTGACTTCTCAACACTGTTAGAAAATTAGTAGCTTTAATTGTTAAGATTTGTTTGCTTTCGCAATTAGGACTTATCATTCGTAGGGATTTAAACCAACTTGTCAAGAAAGGGGAAGTAAACTTACAACTAACTTAATTGCTAACTTATTGGCTATAAAGAGAGCTTATCGTAGCAATTGAGGATTGCAACGATTTTTGTCGAAAATTGTTAATAATTTTATTTGACATTGCTTTTAATGGTTCAACACCAGTAAGTCTATGTAATGCGAGTGTACCAAACCAAGGAGGAAGCTTCAAAATCATTTTCAGAATTTTATTCTAAATCCTTTGGAGCATTTTCTTCCTTGTTGAACAACAACTTGACCAGATCGGTACAGCATAAAGCATTGCTGGTCTAAAAATTTGTTTGTAAATCAAAAGTTTGTTCTTTAAACAAAGTTTAGAATTCCTGTTAATGAGAGAATATAAACATCTCGTATATTTGATGCACTTGGCTTGTATACTCTCAATGTGCTCTTTGAAAATTAGTTTTTTATCGTAAATTAGTCCCAAGTACTTAACCTTGTCAGACCAACTAAAAATAACCCCATTCATCTTGACAACGTGATTATTGTTTGGCTTGAGGAAGAGTTCGTCTTGAACTGTCCTACAGATCAGACGTGTTTTCGGTTGCTTGTGGACTGGTCTTTGACTGCCTATAGCTTCAAAGTTTGTGTTTTGTCAGTGTGTCTTTTAAAGACTACCTGAAAGTTATTTCCCATTAGTCTTTCTCAAGACTACCTTTTTAACATTTGTTTTAACTTTTTCGTATCCTGAATGACAGGACGAAAAAAGAAACCACGCAGCACTAAAGACTGGAACGCGCAAAAATTGGTCGATAAAAAAATCGTTTCTTTCAGCCAAAATTCATGAAACAAAAAACTTCCTATGTTTATTTTGGTAGTTCAACTCACATATTTAAAGGAAAAAATGTACGTTTATTATTTTGGTTTGCCAAATCCAAACTGCCGTGCCTTTCGCATAACCCCTTTCATTAAATTTTGTACAGTGGTCTTATCGACCTTATTCGTCGCCAAACGCCAGCTTGATTTATTCTGCTGCATGTTTTCAATGGATTTATTAATTTTTTTGATATTTCGTGTGATCAATTCTCAACACTGTTCGAAAGGGCGGAAATCTGGGCTGTTAGGAGGATTGTGGTCGTAGGGAACCATAACCATGTTGTTCGATTCGTACCACTCGATCGCCTTTTTCTCATAGTGACAGCTTGCCAAGTCCGACCTGAACAGCACAGGCGTATTATGTTGTTCTAGAAATGGTAGCAGCGAATTTTCCAGGCACTCCTGGACGTAGATCTCTTGATCGACGGTTTCATAGTGATGGAAATGCCGCTTTTTAGACAACACGTGCATATGGCCTGCCAAACGAGGTATTTTTTCGGGAACTTAATAAGTTTTTTATCATAAATTAGTCCCAAGTACTTAACCTTGTCAGACCAACTTAAAATAACCCCATTCATCTTGACAACGTGATTATTGTTTGGCTTGAGGAAAGAAGCCCTAGGCTTATGCGGAAAAATTATCATTTGAGTTTTAGAAGCATTGGGAGAGATTTTCCACTTTTGCAAGTAGGAAGAAAAAATATCTAAACTTTTCTGCAATCGACTGCATATGACACGAAGACTTTTTTCAATTATTTCTGCAGGTAAAAAAATTCTGGGAAGAAATTAAATCAAATTGACGTGTGACTTCATTTTCAATTGGACTCACAAAATTCAAATTTGAGTTATGAACACTCTCAAACTGCTGAGCAAGTCTTTGAGCCTTTTGTTCATTGGATACTAGAAAACGTTCACCATCTTTTAAAACTGGAATAGGCTTTGAAGGTTTCTTAAGAATCTTCGACAGCTTCCAAAATGGTTTTGAATATGGTTTCAATTTTTCAACTTTAGTCTCAAAATTTTGATTTCTCAGAAGAGTAAATCTATGCTTAATCTCTTTCTGTAAATCTTTATAAATAGTTTTAAAAAACAGGGTCACGAGAACGTTGATATTGACGTCTGCGGACATTTTTCAAACGAATTAGAAGTTGAAGATTTTCGTCAATTATTGATGAATCAAATTTCACTCGAGCCTTTGGAACAGAATAATTCCTGGCATCAACAATTGCACATTTTAATGCTTCCAAAGCGGAATCAATATTCACTTCGTTTTGCAAATCAAGCTCATTATTGAAATTTCTCTCAATATGAGTTTTGTAACTTTCCCAATTAGCCTTGTTATAATTAAAAACAGAGCTCATAGGGTTTAAAACTGATTCATGGGATAAAGAAAAAGTTATTGGAAGATGGTCAGAATCAAAGTCAGCATGTGTGATCAAATCACTACATACATGACTTTGATCTGTTAGCACCAAATCAATTGTTGAAGGGTTTCTTACAGAAGAAAAGCATGTAGGACTATTCGGAGACAAAATAGAATAGTATCCTGAAGAACAATCATTGAATAAAATTTTGCCATTGGAATTACTTTGAGAATTATTCCATGAACGATGTTTAGCGTTAAAATCGCCGATTATGAAAAATTTCGAACGATTTCTGGTGAGTTTTTGTAAATCACCTTTAAAATAATTTTTGAGCTCGCGTGTGCATTGAAATGGTAAATATGCTGCGGCAATAAATAAAATCCCAAGCTCAGTTTGAACTTCAATTCCCAAAGTTTCAATAACTTTCGTCTCAAGATGGGGAAGAGCACGATGTTTGATTCGGCGATGAATAACAATTGCAACTCCACCGCCGGAACCCTGAATCCTATCATATCTATGAACCACGTAATTGGGATCATATTTTAATTTTATGTTAGGTTTCAAAAATGTTTCAGTAATAATTGCAATATGCATATTATTTACTGTTAAAAAATTAAAAAGCTCATTCTCATTGGCCTTCAATGAGCGAGCATTCCAATTTAATATTTTAATTGTTTTATTTAAAATCATTGCTAAATTTTAAATTAGAAACAATTTTAATAGTAAAATTTGTGCCTATTTGAATGGCTTCAAACATTGATTTTGCCTGCAACATGGCGTTCATAAGATCGAACATTGCCTGTTGCAAAAAAGAAAGTTTACCTGCCGTAATAGGCCCCAGGCAGTTGACATTAGAAAAAATATTTTCGGCATATTTCGTGTGATCAATTCTCAACACTGTTCGAAAGGGCGGAAATCTGGGCTGTTAGGAGGATTGTGGTCGTAGGGAACCATAACCATGTTGTTCGATTCGTACCACTCGATCGCCTTTTTCTCATAGTGACAGCTTGCCAAGTCCGACCTGAACAGCACAGGCGTGTTATGTTGTTCTAGAAATGGTAGCAGCGAATTTTCCAGGCACTCCTGGACGTAGATCTCTTGATTGACGGTTTCATAGTGATGGAAATGCCGCTTTTTAGACAACACGTGCATATGGCCTGCCAAACGAGGTATTTTTTCGGGAACTTAATAAGTTTTTTATCATAAATTAGTCCCAAGTACTTAACCTTGTCAGACCAACTTAAAATAACCCCATTCATCTTGACAACGTGATTATTGTTTGGCTTGAGGAAAGAAGCCCTAGGCTTATGCGGAAAAATTATCATTTGAGTTTTAGAAGCATTGGGAGAGATTTTCCACTTTTGCAAGTAGGAAGAAAAAATATCTAAACTTTTCTGCAATCGACTGCATATGACACGAAGACTTTTTTCAATCATTTCTGCAGGTAAAAAAATTCTGGGAAGAAATTAAATCAAATTGACGTGTGACTTCATTTTCAATTGGACTCACAAAATTCAAATTTGAGTTATGAACACTCTCAAACTGCTGAGCAAGTCTTTGAGCCTTTTGTTCATTGGATACTAGAAAACGTTCACCATCTTTTAAAACTGGAATAGGCTTTGAAGGTTTCTTAAGAATCTTCGACAGCTTCCAAAATGGTTTTGAAAATGGTTTCAATTTTTCAACTTTAGTCTCAAAATTTTGATTCCTCAGAAGAGTAAATCTATGTTTAATCTCTTTCTGTAAATCTTTATAAATAGTTTTAAAAACAGGGTCACGAGAACGTTGATATTGACGTCTGCGGACATTTTTCAAACGAATTAGAAGTTGAAGATTTTCGTCAATTATTGATGAATCAAATTTCACTCGAGCCTTTGGAACAGAATAATTCCTGGCATCAACAATTGCACATTTTAATGCTTCCAAAGCGGAATCAATATTCACTTCGTTTTGCAAATCAAGCTCATTATTGAAATTTCTCTCAATATGAGTTTTGTAACTTTCCCAATTAGCCTTGTTATAATTAAAAACAGAGCTCATAGGGTTTAAAACTGATTCATGGGATAAAGAAAAAGTTATTGGAAGATGGTCAGAATCAAAGTCAGCATGTGTGATCAAATCACTACATACATGACTTTGATCTGTTAGCACCAAATCAATTGTTGAAGGGTTTCTTACAGAAGAAAAGCATGTAGGACTATTCGGAGACAAAATAGAATAGTATCCTGAAGAACAATCATTGAATAAAATTTTGCCATTGGAATTACTTTGAGAATTATTCCATGAACGATGTTTAGCGTTAAAATCGCCGATTATGAAAAATTTCGAACGATTTCTGGTGAGTTTTTGTAAATCACCTTTAAAATAATTTTTGAGCTCGCGTGTGCATTGAAATGGTAAATATGCTGCGGCAATAAATAAAATCCCAAGCTCAGTTTGAACTTCAATTCCCAAAGTTTCAATAACTTTCGTCTCAAGATGGGGAAGAGCACGATGTTTGATTCGGCGATGAATAACAATTGCAACTCCACCGCCGGAACCCTGAATCCTATCATATCTATGAACCACGTAATTGGGATCATATTTTAATTTTATGTTAGGTTTCAAAAATGTTTCAGTAATAATTGCAATATGCATATTATTTACTGTTAAAAAATTAAAAAGCTCATTCTCATTGGCCTTCAATGAGCGAGCATTCCAATTTAATATTTTAATTGTTTTATTTAAAATCATTGCTAAATTTTAAATTAGAAACAATTTTAATAGTAAAATTTGTGCCTATTTGAATGGCTTCAAACATTGATTTTGCCTGCAACATGGCGTTCATAAGATCGAACATTGCCTGTTTCAAAAAAGAAAGTTTACCTGCCGTAATAGGCCCCAGGCAGTTGACATTAGAAAAGATATTTTCGGCAGCAATATTAGCTGGAGTAACAGGTGTACAATTATTTTCTAGCGTGTTTTGCTTACCCATATTAACGGTCATTTTCGAACTACCAACACTAGGCGGTATAATGTTCGAACTACCTGTAACCTGTGCATAAGTTAAACGGGTATGCAAAGGAGTAGGTAAACTATGCGTCACTGGTACGCTTGGAGAATTTTGTTTTGAAGTTGGTTTTAATTGAGAAATTGAATTTTGTTTACCTTGCCTTGCCTTAACAATTGCTAAACGGACTGGGCATTGATAAAAATTTGACATATGGTTGCCGTTACAATTCGCACAGCGAAAATTTTTACTCTCTTTCACAGGACATGTGTCCTTTTTGTGAGAAGAGTCTCCACAATTAAGACATTTTTGGTCCATGTTACAGAATTTGGAACCATGGCCATAACGTTGGCAAGTACGGCATTGGGTGATATGCTTTTCACCTCCGCCATACTTCCTATAAATTTCCCACTTTACACGCACATTATACAAAGCATGTGCTTTTTCAAAAAATTTTAAGTTGTTAACCTCATTGCGGTTAAAATGAATTAAATAATTAACAAGGGAAATTCCAGTTCTCTGACTGTTTTCGCCTCGTGATTTTTGTTTCATTAGAATTACTTGGGTAGGGGCTATGCCAAGTAATTCTGTTAAAGTAAGTTTGATCTCATCAACGGTTTGATCGTTGGTGAGACCTTTGAAGACAACCTTGAACGGCTTGGCGTTCTTGTTGTCATATGTAAAAAATTTGTACATCTTTTCAGTTAAATACTGAACAAGACGATCACGACCCTTTACTGAGTCGGCTAATAAGCGGCATTCACCTCTACGGCCAATTTGATAGGTAACTTTAACGTCAGAAACAAACGTTGAAAGTTCCTTTTTAAATCTATTAAATTCAGAAGAAATAGTTACCACAATAGGTGGAACTTTCTCCTTTTTTAAAGATTTCATATTTTGTATAGTTTCATTATTGGTAACTTCCATTTCACCAGCTTCTTGCTCAGGCAAAATATCAAAAGGATTGTCACTACAGACACTCGAAGTGTCAGAAAGAGATGCCTCTCTTTTCCTCCCCGCAGCGATGCGAGGTTTCTTTTTCCGTCCAGCCATTTCAGGTGATACGAAAAAAGTTGAAACAAATGTTAAATTCAAAAGTAGGTAGTCTTGAGAAAGACTGATGGGAAATAACTTTCAGGTAATCTTTAAAAGACACACTGTGTTTTGTCAAACTTTGAAGCTATAGGCAGTCAAAGACCAGTCCACAAGCAACCGAAAAAACGTCTGATCTGTAGGACAGTTCAAGACGCACTGACGATTTTAGCAACTATTGTATATACAATCAACTTCCAAATGCAACATTTCATGGTTTTTTTCATGCATTTTTAACAGAAATACACCAATTTAAAGTCGACCAATTTTTGCGCGTTCCAGTCTTTACGAGGAGAAAGAGAGAGCATTCTCTCTCAGACAATTCGAGTGTCTGTAGTGAGCAAGAAGCTGGTGAAATGGAAGTTATTAGTAATGAAACTATACAAAATGTAAATTATTTAAAAAAGAAGAAAGTTCCACCTATTGTGGTAACTATTTCTTCTGAATTTAATATTTTCAAAAAGGAACTTTCAACGTTTGTTTCTGACGTTAAAGTTACCTGTCAAATTAGTCGTAGAGGCGAATGCCGCTTATTAGCCGACCCTATAAAGGGTCGTTATCGTCTTATTCAGTATTTAACTGAAAAGATGTATCAATTGTTAACATATGACACTAAGAGCGCCTAGCCGTTCAAGGTCGTATTGAATGGTCTACCAACGATCAAACCATTGATGAAATCAAACTTATTTTAACAGAATTACTTGGCATAGCAATTCTAATGAAACAAAAATCACGAGGCGAAAACAGTCAGAGAACTAGAATTTCCCTTGTTAATTATTTAATTCCGTTTAACCGCAGTGAGGTTAACAACTTAAATTTTTTTGAAAAAGCACATGCTTTATATAACGTGCGAGTAAAATGGGAATTATATCGAAAGTTTGGCGGGGGTGAAAAGCATATCACCCAATGCCGCATTTGTCGACGTTATGGCCATGGTTCAAAATTCTGTAACATGGACCAAAAATGCCTCATTTGTGGAGACTCTTTTCACAAAAAGGACACATGTTCTGTGAAAGAGAATAAAAATTTTCGTTGTGCGAATTGTAACGGCAACCATATGTCAAATTTTTATCAATGCCCAGTCCGTTTAGCAATTGTTAAGGCAAGGCAAGGTAAACAAAATTCAATTTCCCAATCAAAACAAACTTCAAAACAAAATTCTCCAAGCGTACCAGTGACGCCCAGTTTCTCTACTCCTTTGCATACTCGTTTAACATATGCACAGGTGACAGGTAGTTCGAACATTATACCGCCTAATGTTGGTATTTCGAAAATGACCGTTAATATGGGAGGTAGGCAAAACACGGTAGAAAATAAAAGTACATCTATTACCCCAACTAATATTGCCACCGAAAATATTTTTCTAATGTCAACTGTCTGTGGCCTTTCACGGCAGGTAAACTTTCTTTTCTGCAACAGGCAATGTTCAATCTTATGAACGCTATGTTGCAGGCAAAATCAATGTTTGAAGCCATTCAAATAGGTACAAATTTTACAATTAAAATTGTTTCTAATTTAAAATTTAGCAATGATTTTAAATAAAACCATCAAAATTTTAAATTGGAATGCTTGCTCAATGAAGGCCAATGAGAATGATCTTTTTAATTTTTTTAACAGTAAATAATGTGCATATTGCAATTATTACTGAAACATTTTTGAAACCTAACATCAAATTATAATATGATCCCAATTACGTGGTTCAAAGATATGATAGGATTCAGGCTTCCGGCGGTGGAGTTGCAATTATTATTCATCGCCGAATCAAACATCGTGCTCTTCCCCATCTTGAGACGAAAATTATTGAAACTTTGGGAATTGGAGTTCAAACTGAACTTGGGATTTTATTGATTTTATTGCCGCAGCATATTCACCATTCCAATGCACACGCGAGCACAAAAATTATTTCAAAGGTGATTTACAGAAACTCACCAGAAATCGATCAAATATTTTTATAATCGGCGATTTTAACGCTTAACATCGATCATGGAATAATTCTCCAAGTAATTCCAATGGAAAAATCTTATTCAATGATTGTTCTTCAGGATACTATTGTATTTTGTCTCCGAATAGTCCTACATGTTTTTCTTCTGTAAGAAATCCATCAACAATTGATTTGGTGCTAACAGATCAAAGTCATGTATGTAGTGATTTGATCACACATGCTGACTTTGTTTCTGACCATCTTCCAATAACTTTTTCTTTATCACATGAATCAGTTTTAAACCCTATGAGCTCTGTTTTTAATTATAACTAGGCTAATTAGGAAAGATACAAAACTCATATTGAGAGTAATTTTAATAATGAGCTTGATTTGCAAAACGAAGTGAGTATTGATACTGCTTTGGAAGCATTGAAATGTGCAATTATTGATGCCAGAAATTATTCTGTTCCAAAGGCTCAAGTGAAATTTGATACACCAATAATTGACGAAAATCTTCAACTTCTAATTCGTTTGAAAAATGTCCGCAGACGTCAATATCAACGTTCTCGTGACCCTGTTTTTAAAACTATTTATAAAGATTTACAGAAAGAGATTAAAAATTGATTTACTCTTCTGAGAAATCAAAATTTTGAGATTAAAGTTGGAAAATTGGAACCACATTCAAAACCCTTTTGGAAGCTGTCGAAGATTCTTAAGAATCCTTCAAAGCCCATTCCAGTTTTAAAAGATGGCGAACGTTTTCTTGTATCCAATGAACAAAAGGCTCGAAGACTTGCTCAGCAGTTTGAGATGTTCATAATTCAAATTTGAATTTTGTGAGTCCAATTGAAAATGAAGTCACACGTCAATTTGATTTAATTCCTTCACAGAACTTTTTACCTGCAGAAATAATTGAAACTAACTTGAATGAGATTAAATCAATTATTAAAAATTTCATAAATATGAAAGCACCTGGTGACGATGGAATCTTTAATATATAAATCAAACATCTCCCTGAGAGCACAATGGAATTTTTAGCGAAAATTTTCAATTGCTGCTTCAAAATTGCATATTTTCCCAAATCCCAAATAAGAATCCAGCTGAGGTTTCAAGTTATCGACCAATCAGTTTGCTTTCTTCAATAAGTAAACTGTTTGAGAGAATTATTCTTAACAGAATGATGTCACACATCAACGAAAATTCAATTTTTGCAGATGAACAGTTTGGATTTCGCCATGGGCATTCCACTACTCATCAATTGCTCAAAGTTACTAATATGATAGGAGCTAATAAATCTGAAGGTTATTCCACTGGAGCTGCTCTTTTAGACATAGAAAAAGCCTTCGACAGTGTTTGGTCGGGTTTGATGTTTTTCAAATCTGTACCCGACCCGAACTCGAATTTTTTTCCGGTCGAAACCCGAGCCCGAAACTTTTTTTTTTCGTTCAAACCCGAACCCGACCCGAACCCGAAAATTTTATTTCCATGAAACCCGAACCCGAAATTGTGAAACCCGACCCGAACCCGTCGGGTACGGGTCGGGTTCGAGTTTCAGGTTCGAAAACCCGAAACCCGACCATCTCTACTGTACAACATATTCACTTCCGATCTTCCTGATTTCCTCCAGGATGCACAAAGTCATTGTTCTGCAATGACACAAGCATTTCCGTAAAAGGAAAAAGTCTTCGTGTCATATGCAGGCGATTGCAGAAAAGTTTAGATATTTTTTCTTCTTACTTGCAAAAGTGCAAAATCTCTCCCAATGCTTCTTAAACTCAAATGATAACTTTTCCCCATAAGACTAGGGCTTTTTTCCTCAAGCCAAACATTTCTCCGATTGGCCTGAAATTTTCAGCGTTTGTTTGTCTGTTCAAGGTAGGAAGTTTTGCAAAATTTTAATTTTTTTCATTGAGGTTAAGTGAGGAAAACGGCCCTTGAAAATGATAAGTCCAAAAACGTCAAAATACTAAAAAATGCAATAACTCCTGCTAGACTTGATGGATTTTTCTAAAAATTTGTGGTATTATTCTACACTAAGAGTACTTCAAAATGCAATATATGGCAAAGAGGTAACATGACGAAAAAATGCATTTTTCTTTTGAAAATTGTTAATTTTCAGGGTCATCCTACTCTTCTCAACATCGCTGGAAAAAATATCTGAATATAGCGTTTTGTAGAGCTACTAAAGAGCTTTAAAGTCATGTATAAGCCAAGTGTGCCAAATGGGGTAAAACGTCCCTAAAAGGTTTTTTCAAAAAACCGTCAAAATCACTAAAATCACTATATTTCCTGCTAGATTTAATAGATTTTGCTGAAAATTTGGATAATCACTCTACCTTACCAGAATTACCTACTTTACCAGAAAGTAAGCCATTTGGGATAAAACGTTCCTTGAAGAAAAATGCCGTCAAAATCACCAAAACGGCAAGAACTCGGGTTAGACATGTTAGATTTATTGAATAATAATCGTTTGATCGGGTACCCCACTTAACCTCAATGAAAAAAATTTAAATTTTGCAAATCTTCCTACCTTGAATAGACAAACAAACGCTGAAAATTTCAGCCCAATCGGAGAACATCAAAACAACGTCCCTTAGAAAGGTGGTTGCGGTTCTCGCGAACTGGCTCTTAATTGGTTAAGGATGCTCCGAAATACATTATTCCAGCGATTTGTAAAAGGTGGTTCACGTTACTCTTCATAGTTGACAAAATAAGAATAAATTGTGGTGTAATTGTATAAAATAAACAAAAACAAAAAATTTAACATCTTCACGCTTGTTGTGGCGGAATATAGCGACCCTCCCAATCTTCCAGATCAGATCAGCAAAATAAAATCAAATGATATCGTATAATAAAATCAAATAAAACCAAATGAAACTTCTATTCTTTCCATGTTCATACAATACCATATATCGACTTCTATTTTTTGAGGCTACTTATCTTGTAGACTATAAAAGAAGGCGAAATTTGTGAGACCAGTTACAATAAATTTCTCGAATACACTAGGGTCTTTTTTTACGCGGTTGGTTGTACCGCGTTGAAAAAAATCCGCGTATAGAAAAACCGCGTAATTTTAAAAAATCGCGTAAAAAAATCTTTATTCAACAAAAAGATCCGAGTAAAAATAATGGCACGCAAGTAAATATAAGCTTGAAAAATGATATAAAAATGGTAACGAAACACACAAAATGAGTTTATAGTGCTTCTAAAATGAAAATTCATTGAAGAACATGACAAAAACATTTTTTATAACAATTTTGCCACATGTTTAAGCTTTCGTTCCTTAATCGGAAGTTAATCGCAACGACCCTGACTCGTATCGTTATACAATTATTAATGTATTTTTGTTCCTTTCTCCCGAATCAAGAAAAATTATTTGAAAATAACAGCAAATATATTAAAAATATGCATTATTTAGATCATTAAAACAGAATATTTTATTGTCATGAACCATACGATTGATTTTTTACTTTATTGGATTAACCTATACTAAACTTATTTAATCGCGTAAAAATAATCTTCCAAATAGCGTAAAAATAATCCGCGTTATTTCGAAAAACCGCGTAAAAATAATCCGCGTTATTGTAAAAAATCGCGTGAAAGAAGTCGTGTATAAAACAACCGCATAAAAATAACCCGCGTAAAAAAAGACCCCAGTGTAGTTAACATCGTTTTTTTATACCACGCATTTCGCCCGTTCACTGTCACTCTGTTGGAATCCACATTAACAACGATTTTAACAAAATTTCACGATGCATTTCGACATTCCTTTGGACGAGAACTGAAAAAGTCAGTCAACATTGCATTTTGAGTTAGGTTCTGGCACCTCTAACATATGGAAAATTTACTTTTTTCCACGGCTCATATCTCTCTCTCTTTCTCATTCATTTTCCCGTTGTTTTTTTCTCATTCTCTTTCTCTCTCTGTTCCTTCTTCTGTTTTCTTTTTCTCTCTCTTTTCTTTTCTCTCCGAGTATTTCCTAAAAGAAAAGAGGCTTAGTGGTTTCAATGTGTGACAAAATGTGACAAGGGGGAGAGAAATTTAATCAAAATTTACGTGAAGTACTTCATGGATGTCGCCCAATTAAAATAATCGTTTGTTTGCGGCGATATTCTGACCGCAATGAAAAATGTGCATAAAATAAGAAAAAATAACAAAATATAATCTAATTTCAGGAACCGATTCCGCGCCACCGTAAACGTTCTAGGTGATTGTTTTGGAGCTGGCATAGTGCAGCATTATAGTAGAAACGATTTGCTAAGTATCAATTAGAATGGCCTTTTTAAAATAAATAAACGCAAACTGCAATTCACTCAAAACTCTACTTTTATTGACATACAGATGTATTCTATTTTCTAAGCTATTCAAGTAATGAGAGCAATTGCCTTTCTCTCTATCGGAGTAAAAAAAATGCACTCGCAAGGGTGCGATTTACCATCATTTTGTGTTGCTGAAATTAGAATTCTACGAAAATGACAAGTGCACACTAAGAGCAAGCCCACCAGTGGCTAAATTGAAGTTTCTAAAGCTAGTTTGGCAACTCCCACCATAACGCGGCAACCGCACCGGGCGTTGCTATGTTGGTTTGGGAAATAGCAATCCTCACCTCGGGTAGTAGCGAGTTATTAAATTTGGCAACGCGATAGCAACGTGCCGCATCGTTGCTATTTGATGAACAATGTCAAACTGTTGTTTGTTTTGTTGTGCTCGATAGTAAATGTTCGTAACAATATTATGAAAATAATGAGTGTTTCGAACATAATTGGTCGGCCCCGGAAGACGAAGCGCTTTGCCTTGGTTAAACACGTCGTAGGACGCAAGAAACGACGTGAACCAGTGAGCCACTTCATTTTAATTTCGATTGAGCTGAAATTTTGCACAGTGTTTTTTTCGGGCGGGTAAATATTTATAGTATTTTTTAATTCGAGATGACCAATCTAATGTTTGGCACTCTAATCTACACGAAGCATAAAGCTCAAGTCCTCACAAGATAAGTCAACCATGTCATTATTTCAATAAACGTGGAAGGTTTGAGCGAATTGCTCGGGAGTATTACCGACTATTGCTGCTGACTCTTGAAGGCATGCTAGTCTCAATTTTCATCCTACTCTTCTCAACATCGCTGGAAAAAATATCTGAATATAGCGTTTTGTAGAGCAACTAAAGAGCTTTAAAGTCATGTATAAGCCAAGTGTGCCAAATGGGGTAAAACGTCCCTAAAAGGTTTTTTCAAAAAACCGTCAAAATCACTAAAATCACTATATTTCCTGCTAGATTTAATAGATTTTGCTGAAAATTTAATATAATCACTCTACCTTACCAGAATTACCTACTTTACCAGAAAGTAAGCCATTTGGGATAAAACGTTCCTTGAAGAAAAATGCCGTCAAAATCACCAAAACGGCAAGAACTCGGGTTAGACATGTTAGATTTATTGAATAATAATCGTTTGATCGGGTACCCCACTCAATGAAAAAAATTTAAATTTTGCAAAACTTCCTACCTTGAATAGACAAACAAACGCTGAAACTTTCAGCCCAATCGGAGAACATCAAAACAACGTCCCTCAGAAAGGTGGTTGCGGTTCTCGCGAACTGGCTCTTAATTGGTTAAGGATGCTCCGAAATACATTATTCCAGCGATTTGTAAAAGGTGGTTCACGTTACTCTTCATAGTTGACAAAATAAGAATAAATTGTGGTGTAATTGTATAAAATAAACAAAAACAAAAAATTTAACATCTTCACGCTTGTTGTGGCGGAATATAGCGACCCTCCCAATCTTCCAGATCAGATCAGCAAAATAAAATCAAATGATATCGTATAATAAAATCAAATAAAACCAAATGAAACTTTTATTCTTTCCATGTTCATACAATACCATATATCGACTTCTATTTTTTGAGGCTACTTATCTTGTAGACTATAAAGGAGGCGAAATTTGTGAGACCAGTTACAATAAATTTCTCGAATACACTAGGGTCTTTTTTTACGCGGTTGGTTGTACCGCGTTGAAAAAAATCCGCGTATAGAAAAACCGCGTAATTTTAAAAAATCGCGTAAAAAAATCTTTATTCAACAAAAAGATCCGAGTAAAAATAATGGCACGCAAGTAAATCTAAGCTTGAAAAATGATATAAAAATGGTAACGAAACACACAAAATGAGTTTATAGTGCTTCTAAAATGAAAATTCATTGAAGAACATGACAATAAATTTTTTTATAACAATTTTGCCACATGTTTAGGCTTTCGTTCTTTAATCGGAAGTTAATCGCAACGACCCTGACTCGTATCGTTATACAATTATTAATGTATTTTTGTTCCTTTCACCCGAATCAAGGAAAATTATTTGAAAATAACAGCAAATATATTAAAAATATGCATTATTTAGATCATTAAAACAAAATATTTTATTGTCATGAACCATACGATTGATTTTTTACTTTATTGGATTAACCTATACTAAACTTATTTAATCGCGTAAAAATAATCTTCCAAATAGCGTAAAAATAATCCGCGTTATTTCGAAAAACCGCGTAAAAATAATCCGCGTTATTGTAAAAAATCGCGTGAAAGAAGTCGCGTATAAAAAAACCGCATAAAAATAACCCGCGTAAAAAAAGACCCCAGTGTAGTTAACATCGTTTTTTTATACCACGCATTTCGCCCGTTCACTGTCACTCTGTTGGAACCCACATTAACAACGATTTTAACAAAATTTCACGATGCATTTCGACATTCCTTTGGACGAGAACTGAAAAAGTCAGTCAACATTGCATTTTGAGTTAGGTTCTGGCACCTCTAACATATGGAAAATTTACTTTTTTCCACGGCTCATATCTCTCTCTCTTTCTCATTCATTTTCCCGTTGTTTTTTTCTCATTCTCTTTCTCTCTCTGTTCCTTCTTCTGTTTTTTTTTCTCTTTCTCTCTCTTTCCTTTTCTCTCCGAGTATTTCCTAAAAGAAAAGAGGCTTAGTGGTTTCAATGTGTGACAAAATGTGACAAGGGGGAGAGAAATTTAATCAAAAT
The DNA here is from genome assembly GCF_029784165.1 of Wyeomyia smithii. Taxonomy (NCBI): domain Eukaryota; kingdom Metazoa; phylum Arthropoda; class Insecta; order Diptera; family Culicidae; genus Wyeomyia; species Wyeomyia smithii. The sequence continues at coordinate 85,998,501 of NC_073694.1, forward strand.
TTACGTGAAGTACTTCATGGATGTCGCCCAATTAAAATAATCGCTTGTTTGCGGCGATATTCTGACCGCAATGAAAAATGTGCATAAAATAAGAAAAAATAACAAAGTATAATCTAATTTCAGGAACCGATTCCGCGCCACCGTAAACGTTCTAGGTGATTGTTTTGGAGCTGGCATAGTGCAGCATTATAGTAGAAACGATTTGCTAAGTATCAATTAGAATGGCCTTTTTAAAATAAATAAACGCAAACTGCAATTCACTCAAAACTCTACTTTTATTGACATACAGATGTATTCTATTTTCTAAGCTATTCAAGTAATAAGAGCAATTGCCTTTCTCTCTATCGGAGTAAAAAAAATGCACTCGCAAGGGTGCGATTTACCATCATTTTGTGTTGCTGAAATTAGAATTCTACGAAAATGACAAGTGCACACTAAGAGCAAGCCCACCAGTGGCTAAATTGAAGTTTCTAAAGCTAGTTTGGCAACTCCCACCATAACGCGGCAACCGCACCGGGCGTTGCTATGTTGGTTTGGGAAATAGCAATCCTCACCTCGGGTAGTAGCGAGTTATTAAATTTGGCAACGCGATAGCAACGTGCCGCATCGTTGCTATTTGATGAACAATGTCAAACTGTTGTTTGTTTTGTTGTGCTCGATAGTAAATGTTCGTAACAATATTATGAAAATAATGAGTGTTTCGAACATAATTGGTCGGCCCCGGAAGACGAAGCGCTTTGCCTTGGTTAAACACGTCGTAGGACGCAAGAAACGACGTGAACCAGTGAGCCACTTCATTTTAATTTCGATTGAGCTGAAATTTTGCACAGTGTTTTTTTCGGGCGGGTAAATATTTATAGTATTTTTTAATTCGAGATGACCAATCTAATGTTTGGCACTCTAATCTACACGAAGCATAAAGCTCAAGTCCTCACAAGATAAGTCAACCATGTCATTATTTCAATAAACGTGGAAGGTTTGAGCGAATGGCTCGGGAGTATTACCGACTATTGCTGCTGACTCTTGAAGGCATGCTAGTCTCAATTTTCCCGTTGCTTCCGGTTGTTGAATAAAAAAACATTTTTCGCATCTACAGCTGTTTTAATCTTCGAAAACAACGTAAGACGAATTCGAAAGTGGCGTCGGAATTGGTCATCGGTATAGACCGGTGTTTACGAAAAAACCTAAATTAATCCACCTAGCGGTCAGACCCAGCCTTTCTCATTCAAACTTATTATTTGTAAAAATAGATTTACATGAACGCTTCAATCAAATAAATGTGTATTCACTTTTTGGGTTCTAAAATAATTATGTTGTAATAGAAGTATAAAATATGAAATTTGACGTATTTGACGGTTGCTTAGTTCGATTATAATCAAATGAAATGGGGACGTATAGGGCAGCCAAACTTTGAAACCACGTGTTAAATCATAATTCATCAGTTAACCCTTAACTAGCCCGTTCATCTGATAATACTATTGATCAAATCGGTTGTGTATTTTCTGAGATAATGAAGTTTCGTGATTTTCACAATTCGGTACATTACAGACGAAGTTACAGTTCGATTACAGTAAAATTCAATAGGGTGTTATGAGTCAGCTAGACCTTTCTTTTGACACTAATTTCGTGAAAATCGGTTCAGCCATCTCTGAGAAAAGTGAGTGAGTTTATGTATTCTTCGGTATATATTTCTTCTCATAGCTAGATTTCACGTTTTTAAACATAACAGGCAAAGTAATAGTCCGATTACAAAAAAATCAATAGGCTCTTATGGGGTAACTAGACTTTTCATATGGCACCAATTTTGTGGAAATAGGTCCAGCCATCTCTGAGAAACATGAGTGAAATTAAACAGTCTTCAGAAGACGTTTCTTTTCATAACTTTTGAACCACATGTTCAATCTATATAAAATTCAAAAGTTAAGGGTTTTTAAGATAGCCCGTCCTTGTGATACCAATTTTTTTGAAATCGGTTGTGTGGTTTCTGAGATATTGATGTTTCGTGATTTTTACATTTTTAAACATAACCTCTAAAATAAAAATCCAATTACAATGAAATTTAATAGGGTCTTATGGGGCAACTAGAACTTTCATTTGCATATAATTTCATTAAAATCAGTCCAGCCATCACTGAGAAAAGTGAGTGAAAATAAAAATCTGCACATACACACAGACACATACATACAGAAAATGCTCAGCTCGTCGAACTGAGTCGAGTGATATATGCCATTCGGCCCTTTGGAGCACTTTCATATCTTCGGTTTTGCAAGTGATTGCTATACCTTTCTAGGAGAAAGGCAAAACATTGTTAAAATGCTGAATGGCAACTTCCTCAGCATAGCAGTCAATATTTTACCGTTTTCCAGGCTGAGAACCACCCCCAATCTTTCCAAAAATCCTTTTCATACTCGTGTATAAAAACATTTGTTCCGCGAAATCATTTTCTTCGTCACTAGAATCAACCAAATACTCGATAACAATTTCCGCATTTTTTTGGCTGCAAGTTTGCAAATATTAATAGCAAATTGTAGGAATCGAGACAGCACAAAGTACAAAATACAATTAATGACAGTTCGCCAATTTTAAATATAATAGCCCGAAAAAAAATTTACGATGTATTTTGCGGTGAGAACAGTAAACGGACAATGTTTTTTATTGTAACCAGAAAAAACATGGTATTTCTACTGTAAGCTTGCGAACGATTTTTGTCATTACCATGATTTAACAATGTTTTTCGTTGTTGCATCTACCACCGACAATATTTTACCATGGAAAACATTGTCAGTGACTTCTAAATGTATCGGGAAAATGCCTGAAAAAATGCTGTTAAGATACATAACAACACCCCTTTTTCATGGCAAAAATAACAAAAACAATGTTTTTTATTATTCTGGACAATGATATTTGATGTAAAATTGATGTATTTATAATGAAAAACGTAGTTAAATTATGGTATAATTATGTAAAGTTACAGCAACTTTTAAGGTTTTTTAGATGTTATTTTTTTCGGGAGTTTTTGAAGGCAACGTTGCGGAACGTGCCACGGTCTAACGCAATTACTCTAATTAAACATACAAGGATAGAAAAATCCATGCACGCACAAACGAAGAAACCTGCAGCAGAATTGTGTTATCGATAATTTGGGAAAACGGAAACAAAGTTAAAAACAGAGTTGCTTGAAATAAAGAGGACATTTTATGAAGCAGAAAGAACGCAGATCATTCCGGAAACAATTGACGGACAGATAAATTGGTTAGGCGTCGTACACAAATTACGTAACGTAAGTACGTGGGAAATACAACACACACAAACATTTTGCCAACGCTAGCTAGTGACGGTCTTTAGGAATTGGCAACTGCTGGCGGTAGAAAGAAATAGATGAATTGGTAATCCCCAATAGCAACGACCGGTGCGAACATCGGTTGCTATCCAAAATAGCAACGGCCAGCGTTGTTAAAATAGCAACTCAAATGGCAACTCACCGGTGCGCTTGCTCTAAGGAACATATTGTTTGATTGTTTTTTTTTTTTTTTTCAAAATAAAACGCACCGAAATTGTCGCCATACAAATTGAGAATATCCAATCAAAGTGTAATAAGTACCGTCGTGCAGGACTTCTTTCGACATTTTTTTTCAAGTTTTTCTACTTTAAGTAGTTTAAGTTCTATTATAATAAACAGTACTCAATGATTTAGACACATCTATATGTCTTAGTTTTGCCTTTTCTGTGATGTAGTATGATTACACGTAATGATATGATAATCATATGATATGTATGATCATATGACGGTGAAATCACATCTATAAAACATATGTAACACACAGAGTAGTTTTTCTAAGCGGTGTACCGGCGCAGTTTCGTTCCCACTCGAACAATGCGGCATTGATTTTGTGAAAAACTTTTTGACAGTTCCTTATGGGATTTTCTTTGGGGCTCGATAAAGCCGAAGAAGAAAATTCATTTCGTTCATTATCTGTATTTGCACGGGGTACTGTGGGGCAATATGTATCAAAAATACGCCAGTGTTACATATGACTTATGTATGTAGTGAAACCACATACATAGGGCATACGTAAGGCGTCGTACACAAATTACGTAACGCTAAAAACCCATATTTCAGACCTCCTCCCCCCCTTTTTAACGATAAGTAACGTTCGATATGACTCCCCCCCCTAAAATTACGTAACGCTGGACAACCTGTACCCCCCCCCCCCAAATTTGCAATTTTGAGCAAACATGACAGTTACGTAACGATCTCAACAACCACCCTCCCCCCTATGTAACAATAAGTAACGCAGACTTAAGCCCCCCTCCCCCCCCCCTTCATGCGTTACGTAATTTGTGTACGACGCCTAACACCCAGGAAGAAATCTTCCAAAGAAGTTTGTTCGGATCATAATGGATCCGATACGGTGGACTGTATTTTCTATAGATCGCTGAGCCAAGGATGGATGAAGGGCATTTCGAATTTGTTTTTCGTATCGATCGGCACACAATGTAAAAACAAATCGGTGTAATGTTTATTCTCGAAACAACACAATTTATTCGGAACTTTTATTTTTTATCTCGGAACACGTAATTTTAGGTTTAGATTGTACTTATCCTTGCAACGGTCAAAGTAAAAAAAGAGAGATTGACTAGATAATTCTTTGGTTTTTATAGAAACGTTTAACAAAGGATTCACATATATTCACGCATCTCATCTAATATTAATTGCGATGTTTTCTCTATGGGTCGTCAATAGATTTCGCTGCGTTGAACATTGATCGGTACTTAGCTTCGGCACGAACAAAGTTGGTACAAAATAACTACTCAAATGGTACCATTGTCCGAATAAAATCACTGTTTGAGTAGTTCAAGAAGGCAGTGTAACTGCGCAGCCCTGCATTTGTCTCGTTCCCACTCGAAAATGCTGCATTGATTTTGTGAAGAAATTTTTGGGGGGAGAGGGTTTCGATTTCTTTCTTTTCTTTTTCTCGGCTTTATCGAGCCCCAAAGAAAATCCCATAAGGAATTGTCAAAAAGTTATTTACAAAATCAATGCAGCATTTTTCGAGTAGGAACGAGACAAATGCAGGGCTGCACAGGTATACTGTCTTTAAAAACAACTCAAACAGTCAAATCTAGAAAATCTATAACGAGCGTCTTAGCAGAGTGATTGAGATCAATCAAAGAAATAGTTATCGGTTTCCGTTATACTCTACTCAATTTTTTGGAAATAAATATTGAAATTCAGTCCGCAAATATATATTTCGACTGTGACGTACAGTCTTCTTCAGTGCTTATGTGGACTGGTACCAGTCCACATAAGCACTGAAGAAGACTGTACGTCACAGTCGAAATATATATTTGCGGACTGAATTTCAATATTTATTTCCAAAAAATTGAGTAGAGTATAACGGAAACCGATAACTATTTCTTTGATTGAACTCAAACAGTGATTTTATTCAGAGTGTGGTACCATTCGAGTAGTTCATTTTGTACCAATTTTTTTGGAAAATTTCTTCTTGAAATATGTCATTTGTATGTGGTAAAACTATGTCAAAGAAAATGAACTTTGCTTATCTGCCTTGCTGCTGTAGTAAATATTTTATGTATTTGGTCAATACTTTTTCATACAAAAAATCCAACGAGAAGCAAAATGATAAAGCGCAAGCTCATCACTCTGCTTCTTGCCTAAAAAATGGATATTTCCGGTGACGGCGTTGAGGAAATAAAAGAACAAACAACCGAACAGTAAACCTCTGAATTACACACAAAATGTTGTAAATTTATATCATATACTTTTCAAATTACGCGATTGATTATGCCAGATATGATCTGCATGGAGTGTCCAGTTAATAGCGCTGAGAAACAAACTTATTAGTGCTGAATGGATTAAGCGTGATAACTAAACATGTTTACAATTTTTTTACAACAATAAAAAATATTTTATTTTGGTAATAGTTTTTTCACTTTTCGGACCCCTGAAATGCAGTTGAATTCTGACATTAGAGTGCTTTTTAGTTGGGTCGCAACCCAACTAGCGAACACCCAACTAACGAACCTCCAACTAACGAACATCCAACGAGCGAATCATAACTGTATTTGCATCATTCATTTTCCGATCCAGTTCTACGATCCCTTTTTTGCTTAAGATAAAATAAATGACTTTTTTTTCTCGTTAAAAACGCACAATGTTCGTTAATTCTGTTTTACCGTGCATGTTCGTTTATGAATGACAGCGCAATTTCATTAATGTTTAGTGTCTCTCAATCCAATCAATACAAAAATTGTGACAAAACGTAAATAAGAATGCTTGACTATTGCAACATGTGGAGAAGATTTGGATTGCGAAATGATTGAAGAAGAGGAAATAAATATTGATGGTCTTTCAAAAATCAGCAATGATGCTGCAGTTACTGTCTCGGCTTTTTATGTCGTCGATATGCGAATCCATCAACAGCATCCTTGGACTAAGAAGTAAACGCCTTTTCTAGTTATCTTCTTTAATCTTCTTTTCCTTTTAGTTTCAGTTTTTCTTTCAGTAAAATCGTTCGTATTAAGAAAAAATGCATTACTAACAAATTTCTCGATTTTTAATTAATTATTACTAAAGAAGGGGGAAGGGGGGGGGGGGTAATGTGATGTAATTAAGGGGGGGGTCAAGAAAGTTGTGACAGCTTGTGACAAAGGGGAGGGGGGAGTAATTTTTTCCAAATTTTGCGTGACATCATTAATGGATCGTCCCTTTTGGAATTTTCATTGAGGCTCGATAAAGCCGGAAAAAAGAATATTCATTTTATTCATCATTTGTCGAGCAGTTGGACAGGACAGGGTACTGTGGGGCAACATGTATAAAAAAAATCGCCAGTGTTACGTATGTGGTATGTGGTGGAACGGTGATTGTATCTGACCTATTCAAATCATAAATCTTCCTGGGATAGTTGCATTTAGTGCCGGATTTAAGGAGGAGGGTGGGCGCATTTTTGGGTCCCCCACAAATCGAGAAAAAGTTTTTTTTCTCTGTCAAAAATGAGATTCATTCAAAAGTTCGATTTACAGCAAGAAGATTTGAATAGACAATTTCAATCTGAAACTTTCCTTCAGTGTTATTTTTTCGCGTGCGCCAACATTACAACTACATTCATAAGAGTTCACCTTGGATTCTCTTGAAATGACACACATTAACACACCATTTGAATCGAACCAGCGTTGTCCGAATCAGGGATACCAGATGTGCTTTGCAAAACGCAGATTTTCAGATGTCGTTTATTGACCTGCAAATGTGTGTAATTTTTTCCTGGTTTCCGTAGATAACACGGTGCAACAAAAATTTACTTTTTTCTGCCTTGGTTTCAATATATGATTTTTTGTGTATTTTGAGACAAAACCAAATTTCCCCGAGTTTGAACTTATTTCAAATTAAGGGGTAACAATGGCGCCATTTTGAATTTTTTAAAAATCGGAAATTTTCGTTGTTTTTTCGACGCCATTTTGTTTTAAGACTTAATATCAAAATTCTAAGAGTTTGTCCACATATTAGCTTCTTCTTACCCATCTTTAAGAAAAAACCTAAATTAATCCACCTAGCGGTTAGACCAAGCCTTTCTCCTTCGTACTTATTATTTGTTAAAATAGGTTTACACGACACACTTCATTTCAGAAAAAAATACCCCTTGATAATATTTGCTGCATTCATTTATCACTCTAAAATAACAGATCATTGGTAGCAGTGAAACCATACCGAACATTTAAAACATAATCTTCAAACATATATGAACATACATTCACACAAGCGAATAACATGAAATAAATATGTTTCGAATATATGACGCGAATTTTTTTTTTTGATAGTGGTATAATCGAAACGTCACTGTACTCATATATAGGTTGGACTCGATTATATGTAGGCTTGATATATCATTCGTTAAAATATAATTTTTGATTCGATTGTTTATAGTAAGATTTTTTTCTACATCAAATATGACTTGCTTTTCACAATTTTTGAACCACGTGTACAATGATAATAATTCGTCAGTTAACCCTTAGCTCGCCCGTTCATCTGAAATCAGTATTGTTCAAATCGGTTGTATAGTTTCTTAGATAATGAAGTTTCGTGATTTTCACATTTTGATTCATTACAGACGAAGTTAAAGTCCGATTACAGTAAAATTTAATAGGGTGTTATGAGGAAGTTAGACCTTTCAATTGACACTAATTTTGTGAAAATCGGTTCAACATTCTCTGAGAAAAGGGCGTGAGTTTGAGTAGTCTTCGGAAAATTTTACACACACCCATACACACACACACACACACACACACACACACACATATACACACACACACACACATACAGAAAATGCTCAGCTCGTCAAACTAAGTCGATTGATATACGAGATTCGACCCTTTGGAGCACTTTTATACCTTTGGTTTTTCCAGTGATTGCTATACCTTTCTAGGAGAAAGGCAAAACATTGTTAAAATGCTGAATGGCAACTTCCTCAGCATAGCAGTCAATATTTTACCGTTTTCCAGGCTGAGAACCACCCCCAATCTTTCCAAAAATCCTTTTCATACTCGCGTATAAAAACATTTGTTCCGCGAAATCATTTTCTTCGTCACTAGAATCAACCAAATACTCGATAACAATTTCCGCATTTTTTTGGCTGCAAGTTTGCAAATATTAATAGCAAATTGTAGGAATCGAGACAGCACAAGTACAAAATACAATTAATGACAGTTCGCCAATTTTAAATATAATAGCCCGAAAAAAAATTTACGATGTATTTTGCGGTGAGAACAGTTAACGGGCAATGTTTTTTATTGTAACCAGAAAAAACATGGTATTTCTACTGTAAGCTTGCGATCGATTTTTGTCATTACCATGTTTTAACAATGTTTTTCGTTGTTGCATCTACCACCGACAATATTTTACCATGGAAAACATTGTCAGTGACTTCTAAATGTATCGGGAAAATGCCTGAAAAAATACTGTTAAGATACATAACAACACCCCTTTTTCATGGTAAAAATAACAAAAACAATGTTTTTTATTATTCTGGACAATGATATTTGATGTAAAATTGATGTATTTATAATGAAAAACGTAGTTAAATTATGGTACAATTATGTAAAGTTACAGCAACTTTTAAGGTTTTTTAGATGTTATTTTTTTCGGGAGTTTTTGAAGGCAACGTTGCGGAACGTGCCACGGTCTAACGCAATTACTCTAATTAAACATACAAGGATAGAAAAATCCATGCACGCACAAACGAAGAAACCTGCAGCAGAATTGTGTTATCGATAATTTGGGAAAACGGAAACAAAGTTAATAACAGAGTTGCTTGAAATAAAGAGAACATTTTATGGAGCAGAAAGAACGCAGATCATTCCGGAAACAATTGACTGACAGAATAATTGGTTAGGCGTCGTACACAAATTACGTAACGTAATTACGTGGGAAATACAACACACACAAACTTTTTGCCAACGCTAGCTAGTGACGGTCTTTAGGAATTGGCAACTGCTGGCGGTAGAAAGAAATAGATGAATTGGTAATCCCCAATAGCAACGACCGGTGCGAACATCGGTTGCTATCCAAAATAGCAACGGCCAGCGTTGTTAAAATAGCAACTCAAATGGCAACTCACCGGTGCGCTTGCTCTAAGGAACATATTGTTTGATTGTTATTTTTTTTTTTTTTTTTAAAATAAAACGCACCGAAATTGTCGCCATACAAATTGAGAATATCCAATCAAAGTGTAATAAGTACCGTCGTGCAGGACTTCTTTCGACATTTTTTTAAGTTTTTCTACTTTAAGTAATTTAAGTTCTATTATAATAAACAGTACTCAATGATTTAGACACATCTATATGTCTTAGTTTTGCCTTTTCTGTGATGTAGTATGATTACACGTAATGATATGATAATCATATGATATGTATGATCATATGACGGTGAAATCACATCTATAAAACATATGTAACACACAGAAAGAAATCTTCTAAAAAAGTTGGCACAAAATAAACTACACGAATGGTACCATCCTCTGAATAAAATCACTGTTTGAGTAGTTTTTCTAAGCGGTGTACCGGCGCAGTTTCGTTCCCACTCGAACAATGCGGCATTGATTTTGTGAAAAACTTTTTGACAGCTCCTTATTGGATTTTCTTTGGGGCTCGATAAAGCCGAAAAAAGAAATTTCATTTCGTTCATTATCTGTATTTGCACGGGGTACTGTGGGGCAACATGTATCAAAAATACGCCAGTGTTACATATGACTTATGTATGTAGTGAAACCACATACATAAGGCATACGTAAGGCGTCGTACACAAATTACGTAACGCTAAAAACCTAGATTTTAGACCTCCTCCCCCCCTTTGTAACGATAAGTAACGTTCGATATGACTCCCCTTCCCTAAAATTACGTAACGCTGGACAACCTGTACCCCCCCCCCAAATTTGCAATTTTGAGCAAACATGACAGTTACGTAACGATCTCAACTATCCCCCCCTCCCCCTATGTAACAATAAGTAACGCAGACTTAAGCCCCCCCCCCCCTTCATGCGTTACGTAATTTGTGTACGACGCCTAACACCCAGGAAGAAATCTTCCAAAAAAGTTTGTTCGGATCATAATGGATCCGATACGGTGGACTGTATTTTCTATAGATCGCTGAGCCAAGGATGGATGAAGGGCATTTCGAATTTGTTTTTCGTATCGATCGGCACACAATGTAAAAACAAATCGGTGTAATGTTTATTCTCGAAACAACACAATTTATTCGGAACTTTTATTTTTTATCTCGGAACACGTAATTTTAGGTTTAGATTGTACTTATCCTTGCAACGGTCAAAGTAAAAAAAGAGAGATTGACTAGATAATTCTTTGGTTTTTATAGAAACGTTTAACAAAGGATTCACATATATTCACGCATCTCGTCTAATATTAATTGCGATGTTTTCTCTATGGGTCGTCAATAGATTTCGCTGCGTTGAACATTGATCGGTACTTAGCTTCGGCACGAACAAAGTTGGTACAAAATAACTACTCAAATGGTACCATTGTCCGAATAAAATCACTGTTTGAGTAGTTCAAGAAGGCAGTGTAACTGCGCAGCCCTGCATTTGTCTCGTTCCCACTCGAAAATGCTGCATTGATTTTGTGAAGAAATTTTTGGGGGGAGAGGGTTTCGATTTCTTTCTTTTCTTTTTCTCGGCTTTATCGAGCCCCAAAGAAAATCCCATAAGGAATTGTCAAAAAGTTATTTACAAAATCAATGCAGCATTTTTCGAGTAGGAACGAGACAAATGCAGGGCTGCACAGGTATACTGTCTTTAAAAACAACTCAAACAGTGATTTTATTCAGAGTGTGGTACCATTCGAGTAGTTCATTTTGTACCAATTTTTTTGGAAAATTTCTTCTTGAAATATGTCATTTGTATGTGGTAAAACTATGTCAAAGAAAATGAACTTTGCTTATCTGCCTTGCTGCTGTAGTAAATATTTTATGTATTTGGTCAATACTTTTTCATACAAAAAATCCAACGAGAAGCAAAATTATAAAGCGCAAGCTCATCACTCTGCTTCTCGCCTAAAAAATGGATATTTCCGGTGACGGCGTTGAGGAAGTAAAAGAACAAACAACCGAACAGTAAACCTCTGAATTACACACAAAATGTTGTAAATTTATATCATATACTTTTCAAATTACGCGATTGATTATGCCAGATATGATCTGCATGGAGTGTCCAGTTAATAGCGCTGAGAAACAAACTTATTAGTGCTGAATGGATTAAGCGTGATAACTAAACATGTTTACAATTTTTTTACAACAATAAAAAATATTTTATTTTGGTAATAGTTTTTTCACTTTTCGGACCCCTGAAATGCAGTTGAATTCTGACATTAGAGTGCTTTTTAGTTGGGTCGCAACCCAACTAGCGAACACCCAACTAACGAACCTCCAACTAACGAACCTCCAACTAACGAACATCCAACGAGCGAATCATAACTGTATTTGCATCATTCATTTTCCGATCCAGTTCTACGATCCCTTTTTTGCTTAAGATAAAATAAATGACTTTTTTTTCTCGTTAAAAACGCACAATGTTCGTTAATTCTGTTTTACCGTGCATGTTCGTTTATGAATGACAGCGCAATTTCATTAATGTTTAGTGTCTCTCAATCCAATCAATACAAAAATTGTGACAAAACGTAAATAAGAATGCTTGACTATTGCAACATGTGGAGAAGATTTGGATTGCGAAATGATTGAAGAAGAGGAAATAAATATTGATGGTCTTTCAAAAATCAGCAATGATGCTGCAGTTACTGTCTCGGCTTTTTATGTCGTCGATATGCGAATCCATCAACAGCATCCTTGGACTAAGAAGTAAACGCCTTTTCTAGTTATCTTCTTTAATCTTCTTTTCCTTTTAGTTTCAGTTTTTCTTTCAGTAAAATCGTTCGTATTAAGAAAAAATGCATTACTAACAAATTTCTCGATTTTTAATTAATTATTACTAAAGAAGGGGGAAGGGGGGGGGGGTAATGTGATGTAATTAAGGGGGGGGTCAAGAAAGTTGTGACAGCTTGTGACAAAGGGGAGGGGGGAGTAATTTTTTCCAAATTTTGCGTGACATCATTAATGGATCGTCCCTTATGGAATTTTCATTGAGGCTCGATAAAGCCGGAAAAAAGAATATTCATTTTATTCATCATTTGTCGAGCAGTTGGACAGGACAGGGTACTGTGGGGCAACATGTATAAAAAAAATCGCCAGTGTTACGTATGTGGTATGTGGTGGAACGGTGATTGTATCTGACCTATTCAAATCATAAATCTTCCTGGGATAGTTGCATTTAGTGCCGGATTTAAGGAGGAGGGTGGGCGCATTTTTGGGTCCCCCACAAATCGAGAAAAAGTTTTTTTTCTCTGTCAAAAATGAGATTCATTCAAAAGTTCGATTTACAGCAAGAAGATTTGAATAGACAATTTCAATCTGAAACTTTCCTTCAGTGTTATTTTTTCGCGTGCGCCAACATTACAACTACATTCATAAGAGTTCACCTTGGATTCTCTTGAAATGACACACATTAACACACCATTTGAATCGAACCAGCGTTGTCCGAATCAGGGATACCAGATGTGCTTTGCAAAATTGACCTGCAAATGTGTGTAATTTTTTCCTGGTTTCCGTAGATAACACGGTGCAACAAAAATTTACTTTTTTCTGCCTTGGTTTCAATATATGATTTTTTGTGTATTTTGAGACAAAACCAAATTTCCCCGAGTTTGAACTTATTTCAAATTAAGGGGTAACAATGGCGCCATTTTGAATTTTTTAAAAATCGGAAATTTTCGTTGTTTTTTCGACGCCATTTTGTTTTAAGACTTAATATCAAAATTCTAAGAGTTTGTCCACATATTAGCTTCTTCTTACCCATCTTTAAGAAAAAACCTAAATTAATCCACCTAGCGGTTAGACCAAGCCTTTCTCCTTCGTACTTATTATTTGTTAAAATAGGTTTACACGACACACTTCATTTCAGAAAAAAATACCCCTTGATAATATTTGCTGCATTCATTTATCACTCTAAAATAACAGATCATTGGTAGCAGTGAAACCATACCGAACATTTAAAACATAATCTTCAAACATATATGAACATACATTCACACAAGCGAATAACATGAAATAAATATGTTTCGAATATATGACGCGAATTTTTTTTTTGATAGTGGTATAATCGAAACGTCACTGTACTCATATATAGGTTGGACTCGATTATATGTAGGCTTGATATATCATTCGTTAAAATATAATTTTTGATTCGATTGTTTATAGTAAGATTTTTTTCTACATCAAATATGACTTGCTTTTCACAATTTTTGAACCACGTGTACAATGATAATAATTCGTCAGTTAACCCTTAACTCGCCCGTTCATCTGAAATCAGTATTGTTCAAATCGGTTGTATAGTTTCTTAGATAATGAAGTTTCGTGATTTTCACATTTTGATTCATTACAGACGAAGTTAAAGTCCGATTACAGTAAAATTTAATAGGGTGTTATGAGGAAGTTAGACCTTTCAATTGACACTAATTTTGTGAAAATCGGTTCAACATTCTCTGAGAAAAGGGCGTGAGTTTGAGTAGTCTTCGGAAAATTTTACACACACCCATACACACACACACACACACACACACACACACACACACACATATACACACACACACACACACATACAGAAAATGCTCAGCTCGTCAAACTAAGTCGATTGATATACGAGATTCGACCCTTTGGAGCACTTTTATACCTTTGGTTTTTCCAGTGATTGCTATACCTTTCTAGGAGAAAGGCAAAACATTGTTAAAATGCTGAATGGCAACTTCCTCAGCATAGCAGTCAATATTTTACCGTTTTCCAGGCTGAGAACCACCCCCAATCTTTCCAAAAATCCTTTTCATACTCGCGTATAAAAACATTTGTTCCGCGAAATCATTTTCTTCGTCACTAGAATCAACCAAATACTCGATAACAATTTCCGCATTTTTTTGGCTGCAAGTTTGCAAATATTAATAGCAAATTGTAGGAATCGAGACAGCACAAGTACAAAATACAATTAATGACAGTTCGCCAATTTTAAATATAATAGCCCGAAAAAAAATTTACGATGTATTTTGCGGTGAGAACAGTTAACGGGCAATGTTTTTTATTGTAACCAGTTAGGCGTCGTCTACAAATTACGTAACGTAATTACGTGGGAAATACAACACACACAAACTTTTTGCCAACGCTAGCTAGTGACGGTCTTTAGGAATTGGCAACTGCTGGCGGTAGAAAGAAATAGATGAATTGGTAATCCCCAATAGCAACGACCGGTGCGAACATCGGTTGCTATCCAAAATAGCAACGGCCAGCGTTGTTAAAATAGCAACTCAAATGGCAACTCACCGGTGCGCTTGCTCTAAGGAACATATTGTTTGATTGTTATTTTTTTTTTTTTTTTTTAAATAAAACGCACCGAAATTGTCGCCATACAAATTGAGAATATCCAATCAAAGTGTAATAAGTACCGTCGTGCAGGACTTCTTTCGACATTTTTTTAAGTTTTTCTACTTTAAGTAATTTAAGTTCTATTATAATAAACAGTACTCAATGATTTAGACACATCTATATGTCTTAGTTTTGCCTTTTCTGTGATGTAGTATGATTACACGTAATGATATGATAATCATATGATATGTATGATCATATGACGGTGAAATCACATCTATAAAACATATGTAACACACAGAAAGAAATCTTCTAAAAAAGTTGGCACAAAATAAACTACACGAATGGTACCATCCTCTGAATAAAATCACTGTTTGAGTAGTTTTTCTAAGCGGTGTACCGGCGCAGTTTCGTTCCCACTCGAACAATGCGGCATTGATTTTGTGAAAAACTTTTTGACAGCTCCTTATTGGATTTTCTTTGGGGCTCGATAAAGCCGAAAAAAGAAATTTCATTTCGTTCATTATCTGTATTTGCACGGGGTACTGTGGGGCAACATGTATCAAAAATACGCCAGTGTTACATATGACTTATGTATGTAGTGAAACCACATACATAAGGCATACGTAAGGCGTCGTACACAAATTACGTAACGCTAAAAACCTAGATTTTAGACCTCCTCCCCCCCTTTGTAACGATAAGTAACGTTCGATATGACTCCCCTTCCCTAAAATTACGTAACGCTGGACAACCTGTACCCCCCCCAAATTTGCAATTTTGAGCAAACATGACAGATACGTAACGATCTCAACTATCCCCCCCTCCCCCTATGTAACAATAAGAAACGCAGACTTAAGCCCCCCTCCCCCCCCCCTTCATGCGTTACGTAATTTGTGTACGACGCCTAACACCCAGGAAGAAATCTTCCAAAAAAGTTTGTTCGGATCATAATGGATCCGATACGGTGGACTGTATTTTCTATAGATCGCTGAGCCATGGATGGATGAAGGGCATTTCGAATTTGTTTTTCGTATCGATCGGCACACAATGTAAAAACAAATCGGTGTAATTTTTATTCTCGAAACAACACAATTTATTCGGAACTTTTATTTTTTATCTCGGAACACGTAATTTTAGGTTTAGATTGTACTTATCCTTGCAACGGTCAAAGTAAAAAAAGAGAGATTGACTAGATAATTCTTTGGTTTTTATAGAAACGTTTAACAAAGGATTCACATATATTCACGCATCTCGTCTAATATTAATTGCGATGTTTTCTCTATGGGTCGTCAATAGATTTCGCTGCGTTGAACATTGATCGGTACTTAGCTTCGGCACGAACAAAGTTGGTACAAAATAACTACTCAAATGGTACCATTGTCCGAATAAAATCACTGTTTGAGTAGTTCAAGAAGGCAGTGTAACTGCGCAGCCCTGCATTTGTCTCGTTCCCACTCGAAAATGCTGCATTGATTTTGTGAAGAAATTTTTGGGGGGAGAGGGTTTCGATTTCTTTCTTTTCTTTTTCTCGGCTTTATCGAGCCCCAAAGAAAATCCCATAAGAAATTGTCAAAAAGTTATTTACAAAATCAATGCAGCATTTTTCGAGTAGGAACGAGACAAATGCAGGGCTGCACAGGTATACTGTCTTTAAAAACAACTCAAACAGTGATTTTATTCAGAGTGTGGTACCATTCGAGTAGTTCATTTTGTACCAATTTTTTTGGAAAATTTCTTCTTGAAATATATCATATGTATGTGGTAAAACTATGTCAAAGAAAATGAACTTTGCTTATCTGCCTTGCTGCTGTAGTAAATATTTTATGTATTTGGTCAATACTTTTTCATACAAAAAATCCAACGAGAAGCAAAATTATAAAGCGCAAGCTCATCACTCTGCTTCTCGCCTAAAAAATGGATATTTCCGGTGACGGCGTTGAGGAAATAAAAGAACAAACAACCGAACAGTAAACCTCTGAATTACACACAAAATGTTGTAAATTTATATCATATACTTTTCAAATTACGCGATTGATTATGCCAGATATGATCTGCATGGAGTGTCCAGTTAATAGCGCTGAGAAACAAACTTATTAGTGCTGAATGGATTAAGCGTAATAACTAAACATGTTTACAATTTTTTTTACAACAATAAAAAATATTTTATTTTGGTAATAGTTTTTTCACTTTTCGGACCCCTGAAATGCAGTTGAATTCTGACATTAGAGTGCTTTTTAGTTGGGTCACAACCCAACTAGCGAACACCCAACTAACGAACCTCCAACTAACGAACATCCAACGAGCGAATCATAACTGTATTTGCATCATTCATTTTCCGATCCAGTTCTACGATCCCTTTTTTGCTTAAGATAAAATAAATGACTTTTTTTCTCGTTAAAAACGCACAATGTTCGTTAATTCTGTTTTACCGTGCATGTTCGTTTATGAATGACAGCGCAATTTCATTAATGTTTAGTGTCTCTCAATCCAATCAATACAAAAATTGTGACAAAACGTAAATAAGAATGCTTGACTATTGCAACATGTGGAGAAGATTTGGATTGCGAAATGATTGAAGAAGAGGAAATAAATATTGATAGTCTTTCAAAAATCAGTAATGATGCTGCAGTTACTGTCTCGGCTTTCTATGTCGTCGATATGCGAATCCATCAACAGCATCCTTGGACTAAGAAGTAAACGCCTTTTCTAGTTATCTTCTTTAATCTTCTTTTCCTTTTAGTTTCAGTTTTTCTTTCAGTAAAATCGTTCGTATTAAGAAAAAATGCATTACTAACAAATTTCTCGATTTTTAATTAATTATTATCAAAGAACGGGGAAGGGGGGGGGGAATGCGATGTAAATGAGGGGGGGGGGTCAAGAAAGTTGTGACAGCTTGTGACAAAGGGGAGGGGGGAGTAATTTTTTCCAAATTTTGCGTGACATCAATCATGGATCGTCCCTTATGGAATTTTCATTGAGGCTCGATAAAGCCGGAAAAAAGAATATTCATTTTATTCATCATTTGTCGAGCAGTTGGACAGGACAGGGTACTGTGGGGCAACATGTATCAAAAAAAATCGCCAGTGTTACGTATGTGGTATGTGGTGGAACGGTGATTGTATCTGACCTATTCAAATCATAAATCTTCCTGGGATAGTTGCATTTAGTGCCGGATTTAAGGAGGAGGGTGGGCGCATTTTTGGGTCCCCCACAAATCGAGAAAAAGTTTTTTTTCTCTGTCAAAAATGAGATTCATTCAAAAGTTCGATTTACAGCAAGAAGATTTGAACAGACAATTTCAATCTGAAACTTTCCTTAAGTGTTATTTTTTCGCGAGCGCCAACATTACAGCTACATTCATAAGAGTTCACCTTGGATTCTCTTGGAATGACACACATTAACACACCATTTGATTCGAACCAGCGTTGTCCGAATCAGGGATACCAGATGTGCTTTGCAAAACGCAGATTTTCAGATGTCGTTTATTGACCTGCAAATGTGTGTAATTTTTTCCTGGTTTCCGTAGATAACACAGTGCAACAAAAATTTACTTTTTTTCTGCCTTGGTTTTCATATATGATTTTTTGTGTATTTTGAGACAAAACCAAATTTCCCCGAGTTTGAACTTATTTCAACTTAAAGGGTAACAATGGCGCCATTTTGAATTTTTGAGAAATCGGAAGTTTTCGTTGTTTGTTTCGACGCCATTTTGTTTTAAGACTAAATATCAAAATTCTAAGAGTTTGTCCAAAAATGCATATTTTCAGAATTCGTTTATTGACCTGCAAATGTGTTTAGTTTTTTCCTGGTTTCCGTAGATAACACAGTGCAACAAAAATAGACTTTTTTTCTGCCTTGGTTTCAATAGATGATTTTTTGTGTATTTTGAGACAAAACCAAATTTCCCCGAGTTTGAACTTATTTCAAATTAAGAGGTAACAATGGCGCCATTTGAATTTTTTAAAAATCGGAAATTTTCGTTCTTTTTTCGATGCCATTTTGTTTTAAGACTTAATATCAAAATTCTAAGAGTTTGTCCACATATTAGCTTTTTCTTACCCATCTTTAAGAAAAAACCTAAATTAATCCACCTAGCGGTTAGACCAAGCCTTTCTCATTCGTACTTATTATTTGTTAAAATAAATTTACACGACACACTTCATTTCAGAAAAAAAATACCCCTTTATAATATTTGCTGCATTCATTTATCACTCTAAAATAACAGATCATTGGTAGCAGTGAAACCATACCGAACATTTAAAACATAATCTTCAAACATATATGAACATACATTCACACAAGCGAATAACATGAAATAAATATGTTTCGAATATATGACGCGAATTTTTTTTCGATAGTGGTATAATCGAAACGTCACTGTACTCATATATACGTTGGACTCGATTATATGTAGGCTTGATATATCATTCGTTAAAATATAATTTTTGATTCGATTGTTTATAGTAAGATTTTTTTTCTATATCAAATATGACTTGCTTTTCACAACTTTTGAACCACGTGTACAATGATAATAATTCGTCAGTTAACCCTTAACTCGCCCGTTCATCTGAAATCAGTATTGTTCAAATCGGTTGTATAGTTTCTTAGAGAATGAAGTTTCGTGATTTTCACATTTTGATCCATTACAGACGAAGTTAAAGTCCGATTACAGTAAAATTTAATGGGGTGTTATGAGGAAGTTAGACCTTTCAATTGACACTAATTTTGTGAAAATCGGTTCAACATTCTCTGAGAAAAGTGAGTGAGTTTGAGTAGTCTTCGGAATATTTTTTTCTTTTCATAGCTGGATTTCACATTTTTAAACACAACAGGCAAAGTAATAGTCCGATTGCAGAAAAAATCAATAGGGTATCATGGGGCAACTGTACCTTCCATATGACACTGATTTTATGAAAATCGGTCCAGCTATCTCTGAGAAACATGAGTGAGATTCAATAGTCTCCTGGACACGCTTCTGTCCATAGCTTTTGAACTACAAGTCCAATCTATATAAAATTCAAAAGTTAAGGGATTTTTAGGAAGCCCGTTTATTTAAAACAATTTTGTTCAAATCGGTTGTGTAGTTTCTGAGATAATAAAGTTTCATAATTTTTACATTTTGATACATAACAGATAAGATTATAATAAAATTCAATAGGGTCTTATGAGGCAACTAGAACTTTCATTTGCATTATTAGTTTCATGAAAATCGGACTAGCCATCTCTGAGCAAATCGAGTGAGATTGAGAGAGCGTTACATACATACATACACACACACACACACCTATACACACACACACACACACCCATACAGAAAATTCTAAACTCGTCGAACTAAGTCGATTGATATACGACATTCGACCCTTTGGAGCACTTTTATACGTTTGGTTTTTGCAGTGATTGCTATGCCTTTCTAGGAGAAAGGCAAAAATCAATAGAGTCTTATGGTGCAACTAGACCTTCCATATGATACTGATTTTATAAAAAATTGGTTCAACCATCCAAATATGAGTAAGATCAAATAGTCCCCAGAACACATCTCTTTCCATAAATGTGTTGGTTTAAAACCACTTGTCCAATCTTTATAAAAATCGAATATTAAGGGTTTTTTTAGGTAGCCCGTTAATTTAGAACCAATTTTGTTAAAATCGGTTGTGTAGTTCCTGAGATAATGAACTTTCGTTATTTCCACATTTTGATACATAACATATAAACTAAAAATCCGATTACAATATAATTTAATAGGGTTTCATGGGGCAACTAGACCTTTCATTTGAATTTTTTTTTGAAAATCGGTCCAGTCATCTCTGAGTAAATCGAGTGAGTTTGAAAACTTGCACATACACACACACACATACACACACATACAGAAAATGCTAAGCTCATTGAGTTGAGTTGAGTTGGGTGATATATGCCATTCGATCGTTTGGAGCACTTGTATACCTTCGGTTTTGCCAGAGATAGTTATACCTTCCTTGAAGAAAGGCAAGAATTCGTGAATGATATAAACTCATCGGAAAACGTTTATATTTAAAACTTCTGGGCCACAAGTTTATTCATTGTAGAAATCATCGATGGTTCTGAAGACATGAGTTAATTCTTCTGCCACAAAATAAGGCAAAAAAATATATATATATATTTTTTTTTTCAAAAAAATATATTTTTTTGAGCTTCTGCTCGTCTATCTTTATTCACTTAAGACTAAAGACTAAACTACAATTCTTTTAATACTCTTATATATAGCCTCGCAGCGAGTGTTTGTTTATGCTTCCTGTTTATGCTTTGTATAATCAAAAGATAGTGCTGATGCAGACTAAACACTACTGGTGAGAAATAGATTATTTTCATTCTGGGAATTCTGCTTTATGCTGATTTGGCGACGATGATGGTGGTCCTGATGAGATAAGGTGGCTTGCCGGATATTGGTGACGTGTTCTGCTTAACTCTTCCCCTCTTAAGTAACTTTGTCCTCAAAGTTGAACGGTTCGAAAAGGTGATGACATATTGATGAATGATTCGATTTCCTTCTTTCGTTCTTCTGATAAATCTGTGGTTGCTATCTCTTGGTCCGTGATGATGAGATCATCCTTTTTGGTGGTAGAAGTGTCTATTGTTGTAAGTGCAATGTCTTTGTTCTCGGTGCTTGGTATATTAATTTTTGTGTTGATTATTGTCTTTCTGGAAAGATAGAAATATATCCCTATTACAGAGATGATTGAAATTATCGTTAATCCTCCGAATGATCCGAATATGTTGAGTTTCCATGTTAGTGAATTATTTTCTAGTTTTAATATTTCAAGTTTCTCTCGGTGCTCCAGTGTTAGATTTCGTAGATAAGCTGCGGGAGGTGAATCTAATGTGTCTGTTTCGGTTACCAATAAGCCAGTTGTGGGGTGATACGGTCGTCCAGGTATAATAGCTTCGAAATTAGAGAATAGTTCTCCGTTGATTTGTATGTCGCAGTCTTCGAATTGGATTAGAAATGAGCCATTCAGCTGCTTATTTGAATTGCTGCAATTAGATGAAATTTCTACGTGTGCGTCATTGATTAGAATAGAGGCGTCGTTAATTCGTTTGACTAAGCCTCTTGAGTAGACTTTTTCGAAGGTGCAATTGGAATGTTGTCCTCGTATGAGCCGGTCTATGCAGTTATTGGGTAATGTTAGAGAGGTGGTTTCGCACAGGTAGTAGTTGCTTTGGTCCTCGCATGGTTGTTTTGATTCGCATGCGTAAGGTTGCGCATGAGGTAATTTCGTGACAACAAAATTCGTCTGTTGTTCTTAATAATAGAGTCTACATAATCGTATTCATAGACGTCTTTTGAAAACTGTGGTACTTTTAGAATGTATACTATATGAGTATTGTTTAATGTTACTTGTGCTGTAGATTGTGAGAGTAATTCTTCAAACGATGACACGAAAATATCGTGCCTGCTTAAGAATGTGGCGATTGTGTTGAAGTCTCGCATGGATAGTAACTTGCTGCTTGGGATGCCATGTTTTGCCATCAAGATCGCTTTTTCTAGTGTTTCTATTTGGTCTTGAAGTGAGTCTAGATTGGATAGGATCATAAGATGATTGATTTCGAGAGAATGGTTTTTTGCTCTTTCTTTCTCTAGTGTTAGCACTTGATTGGTGATATCTGTGACCTCTTGTATTCTTTTACTGATAGCTTGATTTATCATGACTTGTTTTCATGATTGCTAGTGGATTATTCGTGAGGTCGTGTATGTGGATGTTGGCGTATGCGATTGACACGCAGAAGGCGAGTCTGTGAAAAGAAAGGAGTGGTATTATGATTTTTGTTCTATAGTGTCTCGCCTAAGGTTTACTTTATGAATTTTCCTATTATTAGAATCGATGACGTACGTGTCATGATTTTCCTTAATCTTTATTATATTATATCTACTTTTTCTTTTGTTATTAGAGCTTGTTTTTTCATATGCGTATGTATCTGGTAGAAATGTTTTATAATTCTTTGGTGTTATTTTATTTTCCTTATTTTCAAACAATTGTAGTATTTTTTGGTTGTTTTCCTCTTTTTGTTTGGCGAATTCCTCAAATGTTAAGTTATCTGTGTTTTCTCCTATGTAAATAGCCTTAGGTGTTTGTTTGGTGAAGGAGTGTATGGAACTGTTATACTTGTGTGTAGCCTCCTGAATGAGGTTATTAACTGTAATATCTGGATTGAGTGCTTTTATACACCTTGCTATTTCTCTAATTGTTGGATGGCATTTTTCGACTTGTCTGTTTGTTTCTGATCTGTGGACTGGTGTTTTAAAAATTTGAATTCCTAGATTTTTGATGCGTTGTTCTATTACATTTGAGACAAATGAACTTTCATTATCAATAACAATCTGCGACGGTACGTCCCAGTCATAAAGAAGCTGTATCAGAACGTCCCCCACGTCTTGTATCGACTTTGATTTTACCGGTCTTATTTTTAGAAATTTGGAAAATTTATCTAAGGAAGAAATGAACAAAAAGTTTGCATTGTAAACAAATATGTCGATATGAATAATATCACCAGGGTATTTTGGCATTGGTGTTTTTACTGGTATGTATGGTTGCGGTTTACGTTCGTATTTCTCAGTTTTGCAAATCTCACAAGTATTGACGTAATTTTGAATCAATTTGTTCATTCTAGGGAAGTAATATGTTTTCAAGAGCTGAAGTGAATTTTCTTTGGCGTTACGGTGAGCGAAATTGTGCGTGTTTTTAATTTTTTCAAGTTGTCGTTCTGCCTCTTCTATGTCTTCCACCCTTTTTGGGAAAATCGAGCTTTGACAATTTTGGGGTTGAAGTTTTCTTTGTAAATTTCTTGAATTCGACCCATAGTAGGTTCGTCGGTTAAAATGCCGTTAAGAATTCCAGGGATTAGGTATTCTTTTAATTTTTGTTGTAGGTAATCATTTGTGAAATGGGATTTTGTAAAAATATGCCTCTGATAGTTTTCAAATGGTCGGTTCTGTTCAAAGCTAGAGTTTCTTCCTATGACGAAAATAATTTGATTGCAGAAGACATTTATCGGGGCCTCTGTTGAGGGTATATAGGAACTGTCATCATCTTCGGCCGAGTGCTGTGTTGGGGTTAGTGAATTTATTTGGATGCGGGATAGGGCGTCTGCTACTACGTTGGATTTCCCAGGTTTATAGTGCATTTCATAGTCATGCTCTTCTAGGAATTCTTTCCATCGCTTCAGCTTGGCGTTGTTATTTTTGGGTGATAGGGTAAATGTTAGTGGAAGATGGTCAGTGTAAATTTTTAATTTAGCACCGTATATGAAATTTCTGAGTGTGTGTAGTGCCCAAACGACAGCAAGCATTTCCTTTTCGCTTGTAGCATAATTTTCTTCCGTTCTGGAAAGCGTTCTAGATATAAAGGTGATCGGTCGCTCTCCATCATGGAATTTCTGAGATAGCACAGCTCCCAGTGCTTTATCTGATGCATCGGTGGTCAAGATAAAAGGTTCCTTAAAATCTGGATATGCCAATACATCGTTCGAGGATAATATTTCCTTCAATATTTGGAAAGATTGTTTAGCCTTTGTGTCAAAGGTAATTTGGAAACTTTTCGATTGGTTTTTAGGAATTTGGCGATGGCCATCTTCCCCTCTTAAAAGTTTTGTCAAGGGCTTCGCAATTTTTGCGTAGTCTCTCACAAAACGTCTGTAATAGCCAGAGAGTCCTAAAAAGGCTCTCAAATCTTTAAGATTTTTTGGCTCGGGGTATTTTTGTATACATTCCACCTTTTTCATGTTGGGTTTCAGGCCGTTTACAGAAATAACAAATCCTAGGAACTCCACTTCGGTCTTCAAGAATTCTGATTTGTCTGGCTGGATTTTGAAATTGGCCTTTTGTAGGGTTTCGAAAACGCTTCTTAAATTGTCTAAGTGTTCTTCAAAAGTTTTCCCGAAAACGATGATGTCATCTATATAGACATTGGCAGATTTTGCCAATATATTCTCGTAGGACGTCGTCCATAACCCTTTGGAAAATTGAGGGTGCGTTTTTTAGTCCGAACGGCAATCGTACAAACTCATATTTGCCGTTATTTACAGAGAAAGCGGTTTTTTCGACGTCTTTCTTTGTCATTGGGATCTGATGAAAGCCAGATGCTAGATCCAATGTTGTAAAATATTTATTGTTTCCCAAGTTTGCCAAGACCGTTGAGGTATCAGGAATGGGATACCTGTCACCGATCGTTTTTGAATTTAGTTTCCGGTAGTCTATTACCATCCTATACTTCTTTTCGTTGGAGGCGTCCATCTTCTTTGGAACGATCCATACAGGGGAATTATAAGGGGATTTTGAAGGTTTAATGATGCCATCATTTATCAATTTTTCTATTTGTTTATGAACTTCTGCTTTCAAGGCTTGTGGGTATGGGTATGTTTTGCTATATACTGGATTTTCGTCGGTGGTGCGTATTTCTGCATTAATTCTTGTTGTGAAAGGCAATTTTTCATCAGGTGGGTGGAATAAATTTTTAAAGTCTTTGAGAAGTTTTTTAAGTTCAGTTTTTTGATATTCTGGGAGGTGTTCATCTCGAATCTCGATCTGGTTTACCTCCTCGAATTTGTGCTGTAGTAGGTTAATGGTGTGTCGATTTTTTATTATTAGTTTTTCCTTTGCGGTGTCAATTACGGCTTCTAGCTCTTTGAGCGTATCGTGCCCTATAATTGCGTCGAAGGATTTTAATTCTGCAAGATGATAAAACTTTACGTCTATGTCTGAGTATGGTCGGAGAAATTTAGCTTTTTAAATTTGTCGATTTTTATGTCTCCTCCAACTGAAGAAACATTAAAAGGTTTCTCTGTGTTGTGGGAGACTCGTGCGCGTTGCTATAATAAAGAAAATAAGGCAACGTGGAATTCATCCTAAAAAATTAAGCTCAGCCTCCTCCTCTTCAGGTTCCTCACCTCGTTGGGCTTCCATCATTCTGATGTACCTTTCAAAAGTTTGTGATGATTCGGGCTAATATTCTTCATCTTCTGATGGGGCATAATCTGAGCGTTCATTAATTATGTCTTCAGGCTCAGGTTCTTCGTACTTATTTGTGCAAATGTTGAACATTCTCTGTCTTTTCAGTGGGGGTCCTCTCTGGTCTGACCTTTGTGGTCTGTTTCCATAGTTGACGTTATTTGTTCGGATGGAAGTATCTACTTCCATCGGTTCTGGTGTGTTTTTAAATGGGTTGTTAGGTGTTATTGGGGATTTTTGCTGTTGATTAAATTGCCTGAATGGTTGAGGTTGGAAGGGTTGATTAAAGTATGGTGGTGGTGGCATTGGTCTTGGATGATATTGTGGTTGTGGAACTGGTCGTTGGTAATATTGTGGGTTTGGTTTAAATGAATTCAAATTGTTAGGTGGTCTTGTTAGTGCTGGAAGTTTGGGAGGAAGTCTAGGGGGCAAGAATGGTATCAAGTTCCTTGGAACCTGCGGAGCTAACATGCTAGGTCTGATCATTGTGGATCTTAACTCTGCGTTTTGATCCTTAATGCAGTAGCTGTACGCGGCAGCTAATGACGTTGGTTGATAGTTTCTGATGAATTTGCTCAGCTCACCATCGAGGCCTCTAGTGAAAGAGTCAATAGCTTTCCTATTGTATGACTCGATCAACGCCTTTGATGCTTCTGGATGACTGAATCTTTCATCGGTCTTTATATGATTCGCAATTAGGGAGACCAATCTATTAACTTCATCGTAAAACTGCTCGAGGGTTTTACTTTTCTGTGTCGTTTGCGACAACTGGTAGTCGAGCGATTCCAAATCTCTCTTCTCTCCATAATAAGTTGTTAAAGTTTTCTTAATAAGTTTCCAATTTATGTTCACGTTTGAGGCTACTAAGGCATCGTTTGCCTCGCCTCTAATTTTTCTTCTTATGGTCTTACAGACCATGTGGTATTTATTTTGGGCCTCGATGGGGCTTTAATGATTAGTCTCGTAGAGATTGATGATGCTTTGAACATCGTCAATCCAACTATTCAACTCTCTTGACTCGCCGGTAAACGTTGGCAAATCTTTAACTAAATCTGGGATTCTTTCAATCGAATCCGTGTTTACCCGAGCTCCTTCTCTATCAAAAAGATGAAGCGGTGGGTCGCTGTAGTCCGGTCCCGGAAGGGGAACGGCTGCTGCTTCTAGAGCGGCAATTCTTTTGATTATATCTTGCACTTGATTCTGTGCCATTTTAATTATTTATTATTTTGAGTTTTTTTAAGGATATTTCTTTTTTCACTTTTTTACTTCTAATATATACTTTTCAAATATAATCACTTTTCTTTTGGTTTTTTAAGGATATTTCTTTTTTCACTTTTTTACTTCTAATATTTGCTTATTAAATATATTCACTTTTATTTTTGATTTTTCACTTCACTATTTTAATAATGTTGGAGTACTTACATAATTATTTTAACCGTCATACCAATCCTGTTACAGTGGTACTTCTTTGAATCCAATCGTCTGCCTCTAACGGTGACGCTTCTGAATTCTGTGGGTTGAGACCAGGCCGTGGTGTTTCCTCCTTTCCGGCACGGCTGTTAAATCCGTTTTTTCCTGGAGCGAGTGATGAGCTGTCCAGGCGACTCCGGCACAATCCGTACGGCTGCTTTACGCGGTCGGGAATTTTTTTGTTTCACAACAAAGAAGTATCCGCGAACTCTTACGTGGCGAACTACACTTGTTGATTCACTTTACACTCACGCTGGTCCCTATTCGGGCGCCAGTTAATTCTTCTGCCACAAAATAAGGCAAAAAAATATTTTTTTTTTTTCAAAAATATATATTTTTTTTGAGCTTCTGCTCGTCTATCTTTATTCACTTAAGACTTAAAACTAAACTACAATTCTTTCAATACTTTTATATATAGCCTCGCAGCGAGTGTTTGTTTATGCTTCCTGTTTATGCTTTGTATAATCAAAAGATAGTGCTGATGCAGACTAAACACTACTGGTGAGAAATAGATTATTTTCATTCTGGGAATTCTGCTTTATGCTGATTTGGCGACGATGATGGTGGTCCTGATGAGATAAGGTGGCTTGCCGGATATTGGTGACATGTTCTGCTTAACTCATGTGCATGTTCATTTGATACCTGTTTTGTTCCAATCGGTTGTGTAGTTTCTGAGATGATGAAGTTCCGTGATTTTCACATTTCGTTACATAAAAGACAACGTTACAGTCCGATTATAATAAAATTCAATAGGGTCTTATCAGGCAACTAGACCTTTCATTTGCAACTTATTTCATAAAAATCGGTCCAGCCATCCCTAAGAAAAGTGGGTGAGTTCAAATAGTCTCAGGATAATGTTTCTTTTCATAGCCTGATTTCACATTATTATACATAACGAACAAAGTTAAAGTCCAATTACAATAAAATTCAATAGGGTCTTATGGGGCAACAAGACCTTCCATATGACACTAGTTTTGTGGAAATCGGTCCAGCCATCTCTGAGAAAAGTGAGTGAGATTAAACAGTCTTCGAAACACGTTTCTTTGCTAACTATTGAACTACAGGCCCAAACATTAAAAAGTTAATTTACAAATGGTCCAAAAAATAAGCCCGTTCTTTTGATACCAATTTTGTTCAAATCGGTTGTGTAGTTACTGAGATATGCAAGTTTTGTGATTTTCACATTTTGATACATAACCTCGAAACTAAAAATCCGATTACGATAAAATTCAATTGGGTTCTATGGGGCAACTGGACCTTTTATTTGCAATTAGTTTCATGAAAATCGGTCCAGCCATCTCTGAGAAAATCGAGTGAGATTGGGAGCAAGGCTACTGATTCATGTGTTAAATCTAAAATCGCCATCCACATCATTCAGTACTGACTGTCTGCTGCATGAAGCAAGCGTTTTCCTCATCAGCGACGAATACATGTGCGAAAGGACGAAGTAAGGATTGTGTGTTTAATACCGCTTTTTTGCTCTATTGCCTCGTTCGCCGAATCGTACACTTTGCAATCCGAACACACACGACTCATTGGTGTTCGCATCAATGTGTTTACCAGACCGTCAGGCTTCGAAACCGATTCGGTTCTCTAAAGCAACAATTTAACACTCACCGCGAATGCATCGCTCGAATGGTTTGGTTTGATGCATGGCGCTATAACCAACGAGAATATGTGAACAGGACATTATATTATAAAGTTTGGCAGTTTCGAAATTCTGTGCGTCTGAGATAGCAGACAAATGTTTTTTTCTTATGATTAGTTTGATTTTCTGTTGTACCTATATTGACCTTGTTTGATTGTATAAATGCGTAACTGGGAAACACAAAATAGTTGCCAATGCTCGAGGACGGCTTTTAGCAGGAGTATTAACCCTGGAAAGCTAACGTATTAACCCTCTAGAAATGCATGGTCTGTGAATAATATGTACACCGGATTCTTTCTTTGCTCAGTTAGATTTTTTTAATTTTCTGGGTCTGTAGTGAAAGTAAAAAGTTTCTATTAATGTTAAATTAATGTTCTCGTCGATTCTGATCCTTTGGAATCAGTTCCGTTCAGTTTGAACTTGATTTGAAGATAGTAAAAAACAAAATTCAACCGTGAAAAATTAATCCGGTGTACTTAATTGTTAAGCTGATTGATATCACTAACAAGATGTAAATAAAAAGTTTAGGTTTGACACAATAATTGCTTCTAGTTTGTGTGGACAGTAAAATTGGTATGAAGAATAAAGAAAAATATATTAGCATTTTGTTGCTTAGTGATTATAATATTCATGTGAATTTAATTCATCAAGTTAGTTCGTTTCAGATATGCAATTTATTATTTCAAAGAATATCTGCCAATTGGGGGTAAGAGAAAATTGTAAAAATGCGAAAATATGGTTTCAATCAATTTCATAAACTAATACGTTAAAACGAGACGAAAAAATTGCAGCAAATGCACCTGCACAAACTTCTTCTAATGCGGATTTGATTTTCCTTTTTAAATCTCCGCGATTCATTGTGACGAGGACGATGATTCAAGCAGCGAGTTGAATTGAAGCGAATTGAACTGAAGCGAACCAGAGTGAGAAGCTTTCAACACAATACAATTCGTTTCTGATGAATCAAACTTCTACATTAAAAGGCAGTTGAATCGGAGCTGATGTAAGGAAAAACCGAAGTTAACTATACTTCGCATGTGTTCGTATTGCTCCCGCAGGAGTCGCCCTCATCGATTCTCTTCGGTGGTGGTGGTGTTTTGATGAACGAGCAGAAGCACTGCTGCTGCTGTTCGATACCCTTCGGAAGTGATTCATGTATTTGAGTCGTGCGAGGTGAAAATCAGCAGCCTTGATTGAGAGACCGTTACATACATACATACATACATACATACACACACACACACACACACACACACACACACATACAGAAAATGCTCAGTTCGTCGAACTAAGTCGATTGATATACGAGATTCGACCCTCTGAAGCACTTTTATACCTTCGGGTTTTCCAGTGATTGCTATACCTTTCTAGAACAGCGGTTCTCAACCTGGGGTACGCGTACCCCTGGGGGTACTCGAGAGCCTTCAGGGGGTACGCGAAAGAAAAGTCAGTAATGGCGGACTAAGGATTTTTTCTTCATAATACTTTATTTGTTTTTCAATCTTGTCCTTAAAACATGACAGTGCATTCAAACAAATCATAGTTCAATTTAAAACCTGAACTGGTGTACCACAACATGATCTACCACTACTCTCTCCCATTCTGCGAGAACGTTTTAAGTCAAGGGGTACAATCGATATGAAAAATATCACCAAGGGGTACGCGGACAAAAAAAGGTTGAGAACCGCTGTTCTAGAAGAAAGGCAAAACAGATCTTGAATCGGACAAAAACTGAATTCAAAACGGTGATTCTACGGAACAGGTTTTGGCATGGTTTTAATTTATTTCACAAAGCAAAATAATATCGAGTATGTCTGAGAATTAATGGTAATGCGCTAATATCTAAAAGTGATAGTCAATTTATGTCTTATGTTGAGTAAAAAAGTCTCAGGAATCGATTGGTGAGTGTCTTATCCACGTAAAATGTCAGCAACATATCAATTTTGCCCCGATTCCCCTAAAATACTGAAATAGGTTCTTCTCGACGTTAGATTAACTTATTTGATATCTGTTTAATGTAATATCAAGAGTGTAAGCGATACTCTAAGATACAATAACAATTTGTCTTTACGTGATCCTCCCCCTTTTAGGGGAGGGGGTTGCGTTTTTGGCCAGGGCCGGTCGAAACATAGAAATCTCACTTCAGCTATGACACAGAATCAATGCGTCTTCAATAAAGTTAAATGCGACCCCCTCCCCCAAAAAAAAGGATTATGTGAAGACAACTTGTTATTGTATCTCTGAGTATCGCTTACACTCTTGATATTACGTTGAACAGATTTCAAAATAAGTAATTTAAAGTCGAGATAAACCTATTTTAGTATTGTATGGAAATTGGGGCAAAATCAACATGTTGCTGACGTTTAGCGTAGATTAGACACTAACCAATCAATTTTTGAGACTTTTTTACTCAATATAAGATATAATTTGACTACCACTTTTAGATATTAGCGCATTATCATTAATTCTCAGACATACTCGATATTATTTTGCTTTGTGAAATATACTAAAACCATGCCAAAACCGGTTCCGTAGAATCACCGTTTTAAGCTCAGTTTTTGTCCGATTTAAGATATGTTATTTTTAAAGATTGGTAAGAAGATGCTAATATGTGGACAAACTCTCAGAATTCCGATATTTGGCCTAAAAACAAAATGACGCCGAAAAACATCGAAATTTTCCTTTTTCTAAAAAAAACAAAATGGCGACATTGTTGCCCCTTAAGTTGAAATATGTTCAAACTTGGGGAATTCATTTCCGCATCAAACTTCATCAAAAAATTATACATAGAAGCCAAGGCAAAAAAAGTTGTTGCTCTGTGTAATTGTCAGGGTCGCCTTATATTTGAAGTAGTCTTTCTCGAATTGTGTGCAAGTTTTTGCCTGTGGATCGCATTTTTCCCGGTTTTTTTGCGGTAGGTTCTTTTTTCAGATATCAAAAAAAAAATTGCCGGTTTTCGAGCAGCTGCGGACATCTTTCAAAACCATCTGGCCCGCTGAAATTGCGTTACGGATTTATTTGAGTCTAATGATCTCGAACGCAACTGGGGAAAGGTCTTTTTTGAAGATGAAACTGATTAAAAATAGGTTGCGTGCGACCATGAAGAATGAAAGGCTGTCAAACTTAGCATTGTTAAGTTGCGAGTACAATATACTGAAGGAGTTGAATGTTCATTATTTAATTCATAAGTTTTTTTCTCGTAAGAAAAAACTCTAACAAATTTTTGGTAACTTGTCAATAACAAATAATTTTTTTTAACTCGTACGATAAAAAAACGGTTTTGTTTTATTTTGGGGCCCCCACTTAAAACTGGGCCCCGGGCCCCCACAATCGTAAATCCGGCTCTGGTTGCATCAGTTTCTGAAGGGATGTACGTGATCGGTGTGTGAGCATTTCGTGGTGTGACTCAACGGAAAATTTTCGCGTTTGAAGCTGCTGATTATTGCTTTCCTTCCCGTGACTCTGCTGAATAATGTCAATATTACTGTTGTGAAAAGAAGTTTCGCTAATATTCCCGCTTATTTCTGATAAGCCACCACCACATCAACAGTGTTCATTCTATTGTCTGTACGCTCACCAACCATCAAGAAAAGTTCATCCGATCACAACTGTCACTGCTGTTTATTACATCCCAATGACGTCACGCACCACGGGTAGAGGTAAGACTGCTCAATCTCTGCAGCCTCCTGGCGTAGGTGACGGGAATTCGGTTACGAAACGCTCCCGCGAGGATCTGGATCAAGTAGGCGAACAAGACCAGGCCCTGACGCTTGACGATATAATGAATCGTATGCAGATGCTTTTCGAAGAGACCAACAGAAAAATCGATCTTTGTCAGAATGAGCTGCGCAGAGATATTGACATTCTACGCTGCGAAGTGCAAAAATTCAAGAATGACTGCCGTGAAGAAGTAAACAAGATAGCTGCTTCTGTCTCCACAGTGCGTACCGATGTGTGTCTCAACAAAGAACGTATGGCAATAAATGAAAAGGCAACCGATCTGTTGCTTTCGGGAGTGCCCTACAATCCTACTGAAAACTTGGATAGTTTCATTATGGTTGTTTCGTAAGCGCGGGGGTACTCTGAGCGTGAAATACCGTTGATTTATGCGAAACGTTTGGCCCGATTACCTATACAGATTGGTTCAACAACTCCCATCATCATGCAATTTGCATTCAAGATTGTTCGTGAAGACTTCTACCGGCGCTACCTGTCATCGAGAAACCTCTCGTTGTTGCATCTGGGATTTAGCGTAAATCAGCGAATCTATATCAATGAGAGTTTGACTGAGCTTGGACGAAAAATAAAAGGTGAAGCATTGAAGCTAAAACGAGATGGGAAACTACATGCAGTATTCACTAGAGGTGGAAGTGTTTACATAAAGGCTGCAATGGATGCCGAGGCCGTACCAGTTCATCGTTTGGACCTGCTACCGAAATAATACCCTTTCCCTATCTATAACATGT
Organism: Wyeomyia smithii; assembly: GCF_029784165.1. Classification (NCBI taxonomy): domain Eukaryota; kingdom Metazoa; phylum Arthropoda; class Insecta; order Diptera; family Culicidae; genus Wyeomyia; species Wyeomyia smithii. The sequence continues at coordinate 86,032,052 of NC_073694.1, forward strand.
TTTTTCCGACACAAATCCATGCTTCCGCTCCTGTTTTTCCTTGAATTATTCCCCTCCTAGAAGTTCATATTATTTATACCCTTCTCACTTGCTCTTCGATTTCCTTTCCAGTTAATTCCGTGATTGCCTTTCCTTCGATATTCATGTTTTCTTCCTTCCTGAAAGTTATAATCCTCATTGGAACAGTTAAAATACGTGTCGCCTGTTGAACTGGAGGATAGGAACCACGGTTGTTGTTGGAGATGGTGTTGCTGCTGCTGCTACTGCTGGTCAAGGTTGGTGCTGTTTGTTGCTGCTGATGGTGATTTAACTGAATTAAATCTATACTCCGTATGAGTCACGAAAATTTGCTAAGAAATATTTGTTTGAAAATGCATTGTAAGATAATGAAATTTCGTTCACTATTCGAATCTAATTATAATTTACTCAATTTGTCCCATACTGTACATATTTTTCTCTGCCGAATTATGATTTCTTCTAATGCTAGCTAACCAAGGAAATGCCCGGTCAAACAGGGTAGATTCAATCATCCTTCGTACTGTGATGAGCTGTGTGTTGAATTCAAACAAACTCAACGTTTGTCATGCTAATGTTCAAAGCTTGTGTGCAGGACAGCTTACCAAATTCGATGAATTTAAAATATGTTTTTCTGACAGTAAAATAGATATTATTTGTGTTACTGAAACTTGGCTTACAGAAGACATACCAAATAAATTAATAGAGGTTGATGGCTACAATATGATACGCAACGATAGAAAATATTGCCGTGGTAAAGGTATTTGCATTTACTACAAAAATGACATTAGATGTACATTATTATCATCATCTGAGCTTCTAGCAAGAGTCCAATATTCAAGTATCACCGAGTATGTGTTATTTGAAGTAAACTACAACCATAATGAATTTCTTTTAGAAACATCTTATAATTCTCCTTGTTCGGACTGCTCAGACCGATTATCCGTGCCAGACTTGGTAAAGCACGCGCCGCACTAGGAGCGGAACGCGAATTGAGCTCTTGCTTGCTAGGTAACACTCACTCAAGCTAGCTGCTTCGGTCGGCGACTCGGCACGTGAAGAATAAGAGAATAGCACCAAACAGGTGATATCTCTTCGTTGGTGTTTTTATAAAGTTACATGGAGCACGCGGTGTAGCCCCGATCCATTGTTGCTTGCGCACAGTGAGCGCTGACGACGTTTGCGGGTGAATGGGTGACTATATATTATCGTACTATATATGTCTTGAATTTAACGAAATGAAATTTAATGAAATTCAATTAAATGAAGCAGCAAAATAATGCTCTGTTTAACAACACCGGTGTTGCCAAGGATACAAAAAGGGTTCAAGTGATAACTGATCAGTAGTCTAAACTGATTTTATATTTCCTTTTATAGTTTTAAAAGAACATGCGGTGAAAATTTTTTATTGCAACAGTTGAAATTACTTGGCTTTGTTTGTTTCGTTCTCACATTTGATATTTTTTCACACGTGTACTGTCCACACGCGCAAACCAGGAGACTAACTTACTTCTTTCGGAAAAAGGAAGCAAGAATAAAAGTAAGGTGTTCTACGAGGTGTTGCTCTTTAAATATAGAAATCTTGATATATGGTTAAGTTACTACAAAAGTTCACATCAATGGACAACGTAATTCTTACTCCCTAACAAAAAAATATGGTTAAGAACCGAAGCGCATTACACAGTTTTAAAGAAACCATACGTTTCGGTAAATATTTCCTCTAATATGAGGTTTAAATTGTTTTATATTTTTAAGCCTTCAGCCAAAGAATACAGTAGAGAATGATCAAGACACTATTTTGATACTTTCTGTCGTTTCAGGAAGCATTATCATCAATTATCAATTCACAACACGATTTCATATTTCAAAAAATATTACAAAATTCATATTCGAACTTGGTAAAGCCCGCACAGCATCTCGAGCAAAGCTTGATTGTAGCTCTGCTTCATAACCCACACGCACTCGGTCTAGCTGCTTTAATTTTCACCTGTTAGTTATTAAATTATTGAATGAACCTTCTACATATCAGGTTCATATCGATTTCCAACTATTTTTAGTACTAAAATTAAAATGTTCGAATGTACAACAATCGCAAATAAAAACAAAATGATAAGGAGCGCATTTTATTACTTTTATTACTTTTTTTTTCATTTACTAGTTGAATATGCTGCTTATGTTGAACAGAAGGATGGTTTTCGTGAAACAAATGCAAATATGTCCTGTATTTTCGAAGAAATAAAGTTATTAAAATACATTTGAGGGACATAACAAATTCGTTAGTTATTTTGCCACCCATGGATTTTTCGAAAAACCTTATAAGAAATTTCAAACCCAATGTACATACGCATATTGCAATACAGATCGGACTCGATTATCTGGAGGCACAATCATCCGGAGGCTCGATTACCCGGGGTTCGATTATGCGGAGAGAATGGCTTGATTATCTCGAGTTGTTATTTTTCTCCGATTTCGGATTTTGTTGACTATTCTACCTAGAAATACCAACTTTAATTCAACATTTTGCGTTGTATGCTGCGTAGTCAATTCAATGATGCAAAAAGGGGAGGAGCAAGATTGATTTTGGTTCAACTTATTATTATTGAATTTCCACTATTTTGACGGTTACCGTACCCGTCGCATGGATGGGTTGCTTCTGAATAAATCTTAGTCGCTTTCTCTGATCCGCAGCTTATCTAGCCGCAACGCTTATATAATTACCAATAAGAGATATATAAAAAGGGTATCAAGGTGTTTTAGCGGCTTCATGTTTCCTTCATAATTATTCTGGAACTTATTTCGGAATCTGGTGACCGATTACGATAAAGTTTATTAGAATATGAAGGCAGCTATACCTTTAAAACTAAATATGTTGCGTATAAATCCGTTCAGACATTTCCGAGATAAATGAACTTAAATAAACTGAATGTGGTTTATATGATAAACATCGACATCGACCATTAGACCATTTCTAAATATTTATGTCGGCACATTTGCACTTATTTTTATTAGCAATCTAGCTGTTCTTGATAAGCGAAAATAGAAAAAAAAAATCAAAATAAATAAACGGTTCTATTATCCGGAGAATTCGGTTATCCGGAGTGAAATATTATTCAATGCTCCGGGTAATTGAGTCCGACCAGTACATACATTCAGAGTTGCGATTTATCATCAGTCCAGCTACTCATGTGTTAATTCTGATTGAAAAAGCGAGACATAATAAGATATATTTTATTTGATTTAATCTCCATTAATGAATATTCTTTGATATGATAAAATTTTTCATAATTATCAAATTATAATAATATTCACCCTGGGCTCAGTAACGAAAATGAATTGCAGGCTTAAACGGAAGAGAAAAGTGCTTCCAAGCAACTTGCACATAAGCTAATAGCCGAATTGAAAAACACATGTTTGCCATCACAATGTTACCGGCTCAGTCAATGTAATGCAAATAAAAAAAAAACAACGCTAATCTACTTATATCGCTAAAACTATTATTTTTTATCAAATATCATCAAATTGACTAACGTTCATAACAACAGCTTTTGATTTATGAAAGCATAATCTTCATTACAAATAGCATAGACGAAATGCAGTAAGCTCACGATCCGTAACGAAGGTAAATGATATCACCCGTATTGCATTCATTGTTATAAATCAATAGATTTATTTTTTCATGCGAGTAAATATCACGCTGTTGAAATGATAACATTATTTTGGATAAATCAGTGTCGGTACAGTAAGCAGTAGGATGTTGACACTAGCGGAAATCATTGTTACATCGTATACTTGTTTACTAAAAAGTACAAACCACGCATCATCCAAGTTGGCGGATTGCAAGAGCAAGACATGTTTACCATTTATTAGAAGCCACATCAAATTAGAATTACATCAAAACGAATAACGGCAATGCAAAATCATGTTCAACTACACAAGCAAACACTCAGCCATCATCCCTTCCTGCTCATCAATCCATAGCAGCACTGCAGCAGAGTAAACATCAAATGCCGTGCGCGAGCGGCTTCAGTCCAGCCGACCTGACGCACTGGCGGTTCAAAACAGAACGAAAAAGATAAAACGTTCAATGTGCCTCCCGGTGACGAACGCAAGGTTACGGCACTGCATTCGTAGCTTCTTAGCTCTTGCGCCGAGCTGGGGCTTGCTGCGAATGTCGCATGAAAAGATAATACGCTCGTGGTGATGGGTGCCTAGAATTTGGCGATGTCACCGAGCGGCTCGGAGCGGTGCTTTTACCAAGTCTGATCCGATAAATTGACAGAGTACACATTGAATTATCATAACACTGTAATCGTTGGCGACTTCAATACCGATTGGAGGAAAATTTGTAACAAAACTAATAGACTGAAGAGTGTCACTGACAGGTCTGGATTAACTTGTATAAATACGGAACCTACTCATTTCTATTCCAACGGTTCTTCCCAGATAGATTTATTTTTTTACATCTAATGTACAGTTTATGAATAATGTTCATCATGTATCATCTCCAGTCTTTTCGAATCATGATATCATGATAATAAGGTTACTCATATGATAAATGGGGCTAAATCTAACTACGTTTCCATTAAAATAAATTCGTCAAATAATAACAAGCAGCTATGGAATAGGTTGAAAGCTACTAATGCTGTAAAAACTTCGGCTCTGGATAAGCGATTAAACCACTCGAATGACGAAATCAATGAATACTTTGCGTCGAACTTTACACGTGACGGGAGTGTTCTTCCGGTGCCTACATTGAACGAAAATGGTTTAAAATTTTCTTCTGTTGACGATAATGACGTGATATTGGCTATTTCTTCAATCAAATCTGATGCTATTGGTCTCGATGATGTTCCGAATAAATTCATACGCCTGATTTTGCCCCAAATTTGCCAAGAATAACTAAGATTTTTAATATGATCATACCCACCTCAAAATTCCCCCGGGCCTGGAAGTTAACCAAAGTTATTCCTATTCGCAAAAATGCCAAAAGTAATGCAGTTAACAACTCACGTCCAATAAGCATACTGTGTGCGCTTTCCAAAGTCTTAGAAAAAATTTTGAAGCTTCAAATTAATGATTTCGTACATGACTTAAGGTTGATGTGTCCTGAGCAATCCGGTTTTCGCAGAGGTTATAGTACTACAACCGCCTTCCTTAAAGTACATGATGGTATTCATGCTGCTATTGACAGAAAAGCTATAGCATTCTTGCTACTTGTTTCTCACGTTAAGCTTCTAAAGAAATTGTCAAGCCAGTTCATGTTTAATAGAGCCGCTGTGCAGCTTATACAATCATATTTGACATCACGACCTCAGGTAGTTACCACGGATGGTTGTTGCTCAAACCAAATTGAAATTTTGTCAGGTGTGCCGCAAGGATCAATCCTTGAGCCACTGCTTTTCTCTATGTTGATCAATGATTTGCCCAGTATCTTGAAAAACTGTAAGGTTCATATGTTTGCCGATGACGTTCAAATTTACTTTTATTCACTTGACCTTTCTTTGGCTTCGATGGCAGATCTCATTAATGATGATTTGTCACGAATTCTCGCCTGGTCTGATAGCAATCTTTTACCAATAAATCCTTTAAAAACCAAGGTGATGCTAATCTCCCGAAATCGTACTTTTGACAATCCTCCTGCAATTATCTTAGGTAACGATGTCATAGAATATGTTTCTAAAGTGTCTATTCTTGGCTTCATGGTGCAAAACAATTTTAATTGGGAGAGTCAGATAAGTAGTCAGTGTGCTAAAAATTTATAATGGACTTAGGGTTCTAAAACTGTCTTCAAGTACTATGTCAACTGCTATAAAACTGAAGCTATTTAAAGCTCTTATCTTGCCTCACTTTTTGTATGGAGATGTTTTTCTATCAAATGCTTCAGTTTCAGCGTTGGAAAGGTTGCGTATTGCACTAAATTGTTGTGTTCATTTTGTTTTTGGATTGTCGAGTTTCTCTAGAGTATCTCATCTCCAACAGGAATTAATTGGTTGTAGGTTTTATGACTTCCTTAAGTTACGATCATGTTTTACGTTATAATTATAAACACATCATTACCTCCATACTTAAGAGAAAAGATTCATTCCTTACAAAGCAGTCGTACCAGAAGCTTTTTACTTCCTATATTTCAAACATCACACTATAAAAATACTCTGTTCGTGCAGGGCATTGTTTTTTGGAATCTGTTACCTTTCGAGCTCAAAAATATACGATCCTTAAATGGATTCCTTCGTGAATGTACAGCATGGTTCAATAATGGGAGAAGTTAAAAAATAATACTTAAGAAATATTCGTTACCATCAGAAACTTAAGTAATACTGAACTATAAAATATCGAATTGTAGTAAATTAAAAGGTTTTTCCTTACACTACAAGGTTTTTGAACAAATAAATAAATGAATGAATAAAATAATTATTATTTGTTCATTAGCTAGCTGAAATAATTTTCCTGCAGATCACATATAAAAATGTCTTTGATTTCATTTAAAAAAAGATTTTGCTTAGCGTACTCAGTTTATTTTAGAGTAAAATTTCTCAAACCATTTTAACGGCACAATCCATATTACTGCCAAATACTCGACCTCCTTTTGAAATTTTATTATTTTTTAACTATGTATGCTCATAGTTGAATGTCAATACGAAGTAATACTATCTATACACAGTGTTGCTGGATATTAGTACGAGTCAATGGTGTAAAGGCTATGTGAAAATGTTGTTATCGATATTGTAAGATAATCAATCTTCCAAAAGCTGGTCTCTGTTTTCTCGTATCTTTCGTAGTTTTCGCTTCAAGGCAAGCACACCTATAAACGAAACAGAGGTGTTACTACACATGTACTAAAACAAACAACAAAAAACATACATTTTATCGTTTGATAAGCCTTAGCCGGGGTATTGTCGATGTCGCTGTGTCTCACGCCACTAAGCTTACCATTACTGAAATCCGCATAACAAATTATTTCTCGTGTCAACATGAAGTAATTTTGAACATACCTATAAAAAAGTTTTATTTCTAGGAAAGCTCTTTCCAGATTACGATAGTGACGATAATTACGACTGTCTCCCAATAAAATACATCGCAAGGATAACTCTCCACCTACACAATCATAAGGGTTTGAATGATAGATTTTATGGTACAAAAACTTGAGTATGGGTGAATTCCATATGCTCAAACAGTACCATACCCAAAATACGATGTTTAAATACAAATGAAGGTCCTTATTGTTGGCATACAATGAGGGAATGAGAAATTCAAACGGTAAAATCTTAAGGAATATGTATGACCTAAAATTGGAAAAAACACAGAATATCTAGCTAATTAAGGCGATGGACATCAATGTCAAAACTTACCATGAACTACAAATGAAAATCACAAAAAGTTTCAATATCGCATCGCTTTTTTGATTGGTATGTAACGAAAGCAAAAGTAAAACTTCCTGAAAAGCATTAAATACACCCAAATAGGTATTGAGTAAGACGCTGTAGTTTTCTAATCGTAAAACAAAACAGCAAAGCAGCAAAGAGATATAGCAGATTTTTTGGATTGCCGCCAAGTAATCCGTGTTGCTGAGGCGTGCTAAAGCGTCAATTGTAACAAATGCCACTAATACCATAGTAACAATTTCAAACTTGACAATATCACAAGCAGTGAGAAATATAGTGTTGTTGTACTGAGGGAAATATTTGCTGCTCTGCACGGCAATTTCCGGTCGTATTAAAAGTTTGTGATACAAGTTTAGAAATATCGTAGCGGCAATATAAAAACAGATGTTCCAAGCATGCTGTACAGTTTGGGAGTGTTTGATTGTCTGGATGCGCCCTCGGCGTAGAACAACCTGCAATAAAAAAATATCTATATATTAAACTCCGAAGTGTACCCGATCAGAAAGAAAAACCAAAAATGTAACAGAAGTTGTCAGTTTGTTACGGGAAAAACCTTACAGGCTGTGTTTTCAATTTGGTCCCGTTAGATGTTAAAATAACAAATTATAGCATAAATACTAGTAGAATTAGTATCAAACACATATCAAAATTTGTTACTAATATATCAGCTTTCTAACGAAATAAGATAGTATATAGAACAATATATGTTGTTAGAAACAACAGGTTTTGATAAAAACGAAAAATTAGTTGGACTTGTTTCAGAACAACTTCATTTCACGTTTTGTTATTATAACTCATTCAGATTCAATTTTGTTATCAAAATTATATGGAAAAATACAAAATTGTATCAAAATATGTTATTTGTATCTCACGTTGATAGAATTTTGTAATTTTTTAGTTATGCTCTTCTGATCGGGTATAGCTCTTTCTTACTTTTGAACGAATAAAAATGAAATTATACGTTTACAAACACGAATAGCGTTATTATTACCGATAACTGTGGAAGCACCAACTAACCGAAAACTCTACTGGCCTCATATATATAAATTTAGTTCGAGTAATAAGTGTATTAAACTTTTATTTAAATTTTTAATGAATGTTACCGTAAATGCATATAATAACGTTTTATTTTCATCGTAATCTGCGGATTTAACCCTCTAGTGCCCAATGCCGCCTTTAAACGGGCTTCAGTCAAACTTCGAAGTCAGGTCAATAAGCTTCAATAAAAACTTAAAAAATGTTTATAAGAATTCATAGTGATTTTACCGAAGTCCGTCTAAAAACTAAATTGGGTACTAGAGGGTTTATTTGATTCCGTAGAATATGGAGCTAACGTCCAGAGCAAATTTGTTAGCTTTCGGCTTTGATTTTCAATTGCTGGTGATTGTTTATGCACCGCAGTCAGGTGGCAATGTGCAATTATATATTTAATGTCGAATTCTTTTTTGCAACGCCATTTAAACCGATTCTGTAGCTCAAAAACGAATAACCAAAAAAAAACTACACTCAGCTGTCATTTTTTGCATATGGCATTTGACAGCGTTTGTTTTTGTTGTTGGTGTTTTCAAACTACACCCTGTTCCTTTCGGGTTCTGTTCAGGACAGATTAAGTGGTTGGTGTAGTCCGGGAAGTGAAAAAAAAATTCAGGGCAAAAGTGTAGTCCTGATGCAGATGCACGGCAAAAATTAATTTAACATAAGATAAATGTAGCACTGACCATTGTTTCATGGTTCAGTCGAACAGTACTAGTTAGTACTCAGAATGCTGAAGACATGGACTCCCTTTAAAGCATATCGCAAGCTCTTTGATGTCCAGTGCGTCTTGAGCTGTCCGAAGGGTAGACTTGCCTTTTCTCCTCAGAAAATCTCTAGAGTGTAGGAGAATACTTTCACTGCGAAAACAACTGCTCTCACACTAAAGAGCAACTCAACGCACACGCTAAGAAAGAACGACGGACCAGAGTTTAATACGTGGAGTGGATTAATGCAAAGGATATGAATGCAGGAGAGACAACTGAGGCAATTAAGTTTCCTGAAGGTTTGGGCGACGCTAAGATCCATCCAACCAGGAGAGCTGCGTAGCCGCAAGGTTACAGAGTCTGCTTTGTCAAGCGAATGCTTGTAGGTTTGAATCTTGTTTTTTCTCCTGTATGCCTGAAGGGCACTGGGTACTGAAATGCCACTGCGACATTCTTGCTGATTGTCTTTTGTGGCGGGCCCCGATTGCTGTGCACAGGTTACGGATTGCTCGTACTCATTGATGGAGTAGAACTGTTTTGTTGTAAACCTGTACCCCAATTAGGTACAACATAGTTGATGAAACTAATTACCTATTTTGGATTAGAGCTCCACACTTGGTATGGAGTTAAAAGGTAGCTTCCTAAGAAGTTGTACCTAGAGGAAGCAAGAGCTTCGCAAGAGCAAAGCAAATGCTCTGAACGCTCTGGTTCAGATTTGCAGAATCGGCAGGTGTCGTTCAACACTACACCGATTTTCTTTAAATGATAAAAAGCGTAGCAGTGTCCGGTAAGGAGTCCCGTGATTATCCGTAGGTCACTACGATTTAGACTAAGTAGCTTTCTGGCGGTTCCAGGGTTAGATAAACTGTTTAGCTTGTCTATAACCCTGTGCCGGTTGCCATTGGGATACTATTTCTAGCCTTTCCCAAGTTAATAGTTCGCTTTTTATAGCGGAAATGGACGTACCCAGAAACGGCTCGGGGCCAATAGACCGCTGAGCTGATCCCTGTCTTGCTAGGTAGTCAGCGTGTTCATTACCCTCGACTCCGCAGTGTCCGGGCACCCAAAATAGAAAAACTGGATTCTGTCGAGAAAGTTCCCGTAGAGTTTCAATGCATTCCCTAACAAGTTTGGAAGCGCGTTTGACGGACTTAAGTGCTAGTAGTGCTGCTTGACTGTCCGAGAATATACCGATTTTCGCATGTCTGTAGTTGCGTTGCAGACATATTTTTGCGCAGATATATATGGCATATACCTCCGCTTGAAAAACGGTGGGCCATTTTCCCAGGGAAAACGTTTCCCTGATACCGGGTCCGTATCGACCAGATCCCGTTAGGGATCCCATTTTCGAGCCATCTATATAAAAACTGACGGTGCCAGGTGGAAGATTAGGCCCTCCATTGTTCCACATAGAGCAGTTTGTTTCAATCACTCTATATGGAACATCCATGTTGGTCCTAACGTCCATTCAGTCGGAGACTGTGGTTAATAGCGGAGTTAGTTTGAACTTCCTAAGTATGCGAAGGTGGCCGATTTGGTCCCCTTCAAGTATAGTTTTTCTCCTTTGCCACTTTAGAGCGCCAAGTTTTGCTTCCTTTTTCACATGAAGATGTAGAGGTAGTAGGCAAAGCATAGCTTCCATGGCTGCAGTTGGAGTTGTTTGCATAGCGCTGGTAACCGAAAGACATGCAAGTCTTTGAACTTTTTTGAGTTTGGCTTGCGCAGTCACTTCGTTCACCTTAGGCCACCACACTAGGGCAGCATAAGTGATTCTTGGTCGGGAAATGGTCTTGTAAGACCAGAGTGCCAAGTCTGGTTTCAGTCACCAGGTCTTACCGAACAGAGTTGTGCAGGTCCAGGTCGCCGAGGTCGCTTTCTTAGCGGCATGATCCAGTTGTGCAGACCAGTTCAGTTTCTTGTCCAGAATAATTCCGAGGTATTTGACTTCATTGCTGAAGCCCAGTCTAACTCCATTCAGTATTGGAGGAGTAATGGAGATCTTCCTTCGTCTGCCGAATGGAATTAGGACTGTTTTAAGGGGTTTATGTTTAGACCCTCCTGTATTCAGAGCCGTTTTCATTCGGCTCGACAGAGTTGCGTCATCTTTACCTCTGACGATGAGGACGATGTCATCGGCGTATCCAATGACCTCGTAACTAAGCTGTGAAAGCTTGTTGAGAAGTGCGTCGACAACTAGTGACCATTACAAGGGCGAGAGAACTCTTCCTTGCGGGCATCCCTTGATCACTGACATTGTTACAGACGAATCTCCCAAGGTTGCTGTGATCACTCTGCTAGAGAGCATTGCGTGTATCCAGCTCCTTGAAGTGTGGTCGATTCCCTTATTGGAGAGAGCCGTATTAATTGATGCAAAGGACGTGTTATCGAAGGCCCCTTCAATATCAAGAAAGGCACATAGCGCCGTCTCCTGATAACTCAGGGACTTTTCAATCAAGGTCACTAAGCTGTGAAGAGCAGTTTCTGGTGACTTGCCGCTTTGATAGGCATGTTGGTTACTATTCAGCAGGGAGTCTTTACGAAACTCATCACGGATATATTTATCCATTATTTTCTCCATCAATTTGAGAAGTGATGAAGTCAGACTTATGGGTCTGAAAGTTTTAGGTAGGGTTTTGTTGTTTCTTCCAACAAACCATAGTTTGAATCTTAGTAGAATCAGGCCTTCGATATCAAAACTGGACTTTTAAGTATGGGTTCATTCTCAGGCTTCCCACCACTTACCCTTCCTTTACGCTAAAATCTATAACACCTTTGCGTGACTTCCTCTTAACAAAAACATAAGTCCCTCTTATTAATAAAACTGGCCAGAAGGACGCACGACGAAACTTCTCCAGGGAATTATAATTGGTGATTTTTGGCAAAAGGAACGAGCAATCGGTATAGTAGAACAGTAAGCGTGTAAAAGGAAGAGTATCACATTACACACAAGCACTGATGAACAATAATAATATTGCGACTTTTACGCCGGTTTTGACCACCCCGAAATACACGATTATCACAGTCAAATCTCGCACACGATTTCGCAGTTATGGGTTATCTTTGTCTATATAATAAAATATTCCTGTCAAACGTTTCGATATTGCTAGAATCGATACCCATCGATACTAGCGATATCGAAACGTTTGACAGGAATATCTTATTATATAGACAAAGATACTCTATCATGACTGCTACCTTGGTAGGTTAATAAGAAATCACTCCAGCAATGGTCAGTGCTTGATACCCATATATAATAAAAAAGTATACTTGAAACCGTGAAGTCTGGAATCGACACAATGACAATTGAGAAAGTATCGATACTCAGTATCACCCAATCAATCATGTAACACTTAGTTTTGTTTTCATATTCAACCTAATTTCAACTAAAGCTGCTCAAAAATATATACCTAATGTTGCAAATGAAAAACAAAACAAACAATGAACCCAAAAAAACTGCAACTGCGCTACTGAGGGGTCAGTTTGATAGAACGAAATAATAAATTGGGCAATGAATGATTACACAGTACAACAAAAATTGACTTTTTTTCTGCCTTGGTTTCTATATATAATATTTTAGTGTATTTTGATGCAAAACCAAATATCCACGCGTTTGAACATATTGCAACTTAAGGGGCAACAACAGTGCCATTTTGAATTTTTGAGAAATCGAAAATTTTTCAGGTTTTTAGACGCCATTTTGTTTTAAGGCCAAATATCAAAATTTCATGAGTTTGTCCACATATTAGAATCTTCTTACCCATCTTTTAAAAAAACAGACCTTAAATCGGACAAAAACTGAGCTCAAAACGGTGGTTCTACGAAACCGGTTTTGGCATGGTTTTAGTATATTTCACAGAGCAAAATCATATCGAGTATGTATGAACATTAATGGTAATGCGCTAATATCTAAAAGTGGTAGTCAAATTATATCTTTTATTGAGTAAAAAAGTCTCAGAAATCGTTTGGCAGGTGTCTGATCTACGTAAAATGTCAGCAACATGTCGATGTTGCCCCAATTCCCCTACAATATTGAATTGGGATTATCTCGACGTTAAATTAACCTATTTGAAATCTGTTTAATGTAATTTCAAGAGTGTAAGCGATACTCAAAGATACAATAACAATTTGGCATCACATGATCCTCGCCATCTTGCGGGGAGGGGGTTTTATTTTTGGCCAGGACAGGTCAAAACATAAAAATCTCGCTTCAGCTATGAGACAGAATCATCGCGTCTTCGATAAAGTCAATTGCGATTGTACACTGTGGTGTACTTCTGCGTATTCTCCAGCAGGATGACAACATGCTATCTCTTAGTATGTTGCATGAGTGATGAATCTTCCCGACTAAAGTGATAAATATATGGAACTCTTGCTGGGCGCCTGCCTCGGGGCTTTATTTTTAAATAGACCCCGGCATGTTGCCTACTGTCAAACGTGTAGAGTTTGGATAGGGTTGCCATCCCCTTGGTACTCTCTTTATAGTGATTCACCCCTGTCGTTTCTCTCAGATGTGGTGTGAGCTTGAAATCTGTTTGTTTTCTGTAAGTGGTAGAAAGCATTGCTATACGCAGGCACGTACTGAAAGAAAAGTGCGCGGTGATTTTTTTTCTCCACTCTTACCGCATACTGAGGAAAATGACAAGCATGCCGACAGGTTAGACGCGTTTTCGGTCGCTTCAAAGACTATTCACGACTACCTAGGGTGCATATGCTAGTAATGTACCACATAAGTGTATTGAACAATTTTGACGATTCTATTTATGTTACTGAACATCAATAATTACTAACGGTGTTAATGTGAATCTCTTTTTCTATTAGAGAACCGGGTCCATAATGTGTATATTTGATCATAAAATGTTATTTTTTCTAGAAAAAGAATCCTCAATTGGAATGAACTTCAATTATATTTCTAAATATATCCACTCTCCTTTCCAGAAGGGATTTTTAATGCCTTGCTAAGACAAAAAAGCAATGCCTTGGTGCTACGTTCCGATTCGGAACATGACCTTCTGTTTTTATACACAGACTTCGCAGCCAACTGTGTAGTGTACACTGCACAGGACTACGATCCTACTGACATTGACAGTTTCTCCCGAGCAGAGAGTCGAACCTACGACAACTGGCTCGCTAGGCCAGCCCCGTACCTCAAGACCAGCTGAGATTGCTACGAAATTTGTCATAAAAATCGTTTTTGACAATTTCATTTTACAATTACAATTTTTCATCCATTAGAAAAGTAAAACTAAACTGGGGAACGGTGTATCGTTGTACTTATCCTACACATGCAAAATGTGCCAAAAACAATATCGATAACGAATTCTCTCAACTAATCTAGTTGATCGAGACCGCTATTAGCCCCAAGGCTAAGCGTGCGATATTGTTTTACCCACCCCTTTCTCTTCTCGTAGCATTTTGTCACAAAATCACAACCTCCTATGAAAAAAAACGTAGCATTAAATTATCGTCACCTACTCTCTACCACCCCCCTCCCCCTTCTAAAAAACGTACAAAATACAAGCTGCAATATTGAAACAAGAAATACAGTGCCTCCACAATTATGGGTCACTTTTACGCAAATGGGTCTATCCTCACGAAACTGATCAATTTTCATTGGCAGTGGTATTTTTTATAACTCACTTGTAACCTTATTTATACGATTGAATTAATCAAAGTTGAAAATGTCACTAAAAACTGTAATTCTGCTCGGTGCAATAAGTGAAGTGACCCATAATTGTAGTAATGTTACATTTTGCGGTGCACAATTGTGGGTCAGTCTATATTTTGGCTATTTCTATTACTTTTGCATGATAATACATCACGACTTTATAAAATAACTTATTATCAAGCTTCTACAACAATGAAATAACTTGCGTTATCTTTTTTGATGATTTTATAGATTAAATGATTTTGAATGCCAAAAGTGACCCATAATTATGTCTTTTGCTATGTAAGTGATATTTTTCTTCCCATCCGATTTACACGCATCAACTGCAGTGAAACGAATTGTTGATCGAAAGTATACATCAGAACACAGAGATAGGTAGTAAAACATTCGTAGTTGATAACTTTTCCGATTTTATATCTATTTTTGAACATTTAGACAACACGTTGACTGATCCATAATTGTAGAGGGACTGTAATTGGAAATGTAAATAACTGTGTCAGATTCATTTTTTTATCTCATACACATATGGTAGCATTTCTAATGATGCTGTGCTCTGAGTTGATTGATGTCTTCGGCCTTAACGGATTTATCTTTTGTTTCGAAGAGATAAGTTGATTGTACAACTCCGTACGATCCATGTTTGTGAAAAAAACAGCAAATTTTCCCAAATTCGCAAAAAAGCACTGCACCTACCAGCTTCGAAAACAAACGAGTATCTTGTAATTTTCACTACCAACAAGGCACGCGGAAACAATGATTTTAGATTTCAAAAACGGATTGTGTGCAACGATGGAAAAAACCTTTAGCGTTTTTGAATACAGGAGCCATCCGGAGCCACGCTTATTTGGAGGCACAATTGCTCGGAGGCTCGATTATACGGAGGAAGTGGTTCGATTATCCGGAGGCATATGTTTTTCTTTAATTTCAAATTTTGTTTACATTTATGACGTTTTTTTGTCGATTATTCTATTTAGAAATGCTAAATTAAATGCAGTTTTTTGCGCTATATGCTGAGTAGTTATTCAACATAGACATACAGACGTTTGACAATTTTTTTATTTTATGTCGACATATTTACCGAGTACAATATTCTTTTTATCAACAAACTGACTGTTCTCGATAAGAAAAATTTAAAAAATGAATCCAATTAGTCCATTCGATTATCCGGAGAATTCTTTTATCCGGGATGAAATATTTTTCAAAACTCCGGGTAATCAAACCCGACCTGTACTAGCGAAGAGGGTTGCCATAGAAGGTGATAGGTTTAATAGACCGATAAGCTATACCGAATATTTCCATCTGCCCAGACAATTGGCTCTGGCAAACTGACAGGAGAGGTGGGATAAAGACAATCTTGGGTGATAGATGCACACGATCTCACCCAAAGTGTTTGCATCCCAATACCGAGTAACAGTGAATGACAATGAACTCATGTCCTGAACTCTAACTCATTTGTGCGCACTGTCAGCTGTCAGATAAAGGTGTATGAAAAGTGGCGGTGAAATGCTATCTCGATTACACATAACGTGTGAGGAAAAATATCCGAACAACTTTTGAATTGGTCTACGATTTTAAAGTGCTGCACAAATCGAAAAATCCTTTTCCACAAAATGAAGATTCACTTTTATATAACTGGTAACACGACTAGTCGATTCTGTCAAGTGACGATTAGTTGGAAAAAAGGCGTGGTCGGAAGAATATAGTCGTAAATTGATTTGCAATTTTTGTGAGCGAAATGAAGGAAAATCT
This sequence comes from Wyeomyia smithii, assembly GCF_029784165.1. Classification (NCBI taxonomy): domain Eukaryota; kingdom Metazoa; phylum Arthropoda; class Insecta; order Diptera; family Culicidae; genus Wyeomyia; species Wyeomyia smithii. Next base: position 86,048,602 of record NC_073694.1, read on the forward strand.
AAAAGTGAAGTGTTCCACTATTCTAAAGATCTTGGATATAGATAAAAACCGTTATATACATTATTGACAAACTCTTCGAGAATGAAAATACCTTCAAATAAAAATATGGTTCCGGACGAAAATGCACTTTGCAGGAGTGCAAAGTTCGAGCGAAATTAAGGGCGGAAACGACTGGTCGGTCAGCGTAATCATATCGTGAGCTGGGTAATAAATATTCGATTGATCCAAAAACGGTGAACAAGTATCTGCATGAAATAGGTTTAAAACTTTAAATATAAGTACCATAAAAATTACAAAGTAGTGTTTTGGCCAGACCTTGCATTGGCAAACTATGCTAATGCAACTTTAGCGAATTTGCGGCAAGGCAATATCGGGTTTATTCCGAAAGGAAACAATCCTCAAAATGTTCCAATGCTGCAGTCTATTGAAACTTTCTGAGCAAATTTGAAGCGAATGGTCTATCATAAAAGTTACAGAGCAAAAAACGTCGATTGTTTGTTAGAAAAAATCAAGATGGAGTTCAGAACAATTGAAACATCCGGAATTCAGGAAGCCATAAAGCAAGTACCCCAGAGGATCAGGAAATCAGCGCGATGTGGAGCTGAGTTTTTCCTATGAGGTTTGTAAATGAGTTACATTACTTGAATAAACAAACAAGTATAGAAAAATAAGTTGCGCAAGATTTTAATTTGGAATTGAAAGTTTGTTCGGATTTTTTTCCTCATACGTAACGTTGAGATGTTCGCCCTTGAAACATGGCGCGATGCCAGTGGGCTGGAATTAACTTAGTCGATAGCAATCTGTGCGAATGTGGAGGATAGGAGGATATTGACCACATAGTCTTCGTATGTCCTAAGTACCATAAAGCCAGGAATCAGGTTAAAGGTTTATTCCCTGAAAACAGAAAGTAGCATTTACAGTGCAAGTACGGGATGCGCTTGCTAGCCGCAACTACACTCTTGTAATTCCAATTTATGACTTTCTAAGAGATATCAAGTACTTTATAACTTTCGGATGTAGTCCGGAATAGAAAAAGTGTAGATCGAGACAGAAAAAGCGTAGTCCTGAAAGTGGAAAAAGCAGTTACAGGGTAAAAAGTGTAGTCCGAGTGTAGATGAGCTACACCGCAGAGATATGCATCATCGCTGCTTTCTGAGGGACATGTACCACCAAACTTATGCCGAATTCGTTTTCGCGGTGTGGTTACACTGTATCGGACTACACTTTGCAGCTTGAAATGAAAAACATTTTCAGTGTAGTTGCATTGGCATGCGTAATAATAGGGATAGCTATCATATTTTTTTGTTTTGGTCATCATCGCCATTTCATATTTCCGTCTCGCAAATGTGCTAAAAAAAATTTATCTGACACTTTACCACGTGGAACGAGAACCAAAACAAACCAGTTTTGACACATACGTGTGAATGTGTTGGTATTTCCCAAAAGTACACTCTGCTTGATTCGGGTATAGTCCGGGACAGAAAAAGTGTAGTCAGAGACAGAAAAAGTGTAATCCGGAAAGTGAAAAAAAACATTTACGGGGTGAAAAGTGTAGTCCGAGTTAAGCTACACCGCGAAAACGAATTCGACATTATAAAAGTGAGCAAAGATGGGCTCAAATGAGAAGGAACTGTAAGCTATCGCATGTGAACGCTTTCATTATTTTCTGTACGGTCGGAAATTCGTTGTGCAGTCTGATCACAAGCCGTTGTCTACGCTGATTACTCGTGATATTGATGCTGTTTCACCTCGGCTGCAACGAATGTTTATGTTCTTATATAAATATGCTGGCATGTCTATTATCTATATTCCTGGTAAAGGGGCCGTTCCTAAACTACGTGGTCATTCAGAAGGGGACGGGGGGTTTGTCAAAAGACCACGAAAGACCATGAAGGGGGCGAGGTGTTTGAGAGAAGACCAGGTGGTCTTTATTTTTTCTGGTTTTTATGTTTTATTATTAGCAGAAAATAGTACTCTATCTTGTTAGAAATTATTATTTTTGTTCCAGAGAAAAACAATGTATTCACGGCAATTTATCGTTAGAGATATGTATTAGCAAAAATGAGCGCGCCAAGTATTTCGATTTATCTACGATTCTAGATTTTTTTTCTGACGGGATGCTTGGAGTTTTAATTGATAAAGTTTATCAGAAAGAAGATAAAGAACGAGTAATTAAAGTTGGAATTGCATCGCAATTTGTTTGATTTATCCTTGTATAACTTATTTGGCTATAGAAAAGGTCAAATCAATTTCTTATTGATAAAAAATCATCGTCTTGGTGTTGAAAACAAAAATTGGAATCTGGTAGGGGTGGGCGAAACGGCTCTTTTGCAAGAGCGGCTCTGAACCGTTCACTCACGGTTCTGAACCGACTCATATGAACGGCTCATGGTGCACAATGATTCACGAGCGTTGGCAGTTCGTGTTGTCTCAGTAAACTTCGGGTTCGCGCGAACCAAACAGTTTTGGTGCGCTCAAAGAACCGTGGTTCTTTTTCGTGAGCCGTTCGTTCTTTCGCTCTTTTTTAAGAACCGGTTCATATGAACGGCTCGTGAGCCGTTCGCCCATCCCTAGAATCTGGTAGACCGCTAATGATAAAACATGATCATGTTGATGTAAAAAAATTTCATAAAACTTTTTCTTGATATCAGAAGCACTGTGATTCTATAGAACTGAGAATTTAAAGAAAAAATGCTATTTTCATTCGACTTTCAAAAATATACTTTCGACAAAAAAATCTGCTCGATATAATGACACAAACGTAGTTTTTGATGCCTAGATGTTGTTGTAGGAATAAAATCACTAAAAGTACGAACACAGTAATTAACAACTAAAAATTCTGTAATCAAAAAAAAAATAAAAAAACTTTTCAGATGAGAGCCTAATACTTACCATGATTATTAATGAAAAGCGTGTCAGTTTTAACCAATCTCTGTTTATGAAAAATGAAAAAAAAAAAATTTTTCTTATAACCAATAAATTGTTGAATCTAAGAAATAACAATCATTCGTCTTTCCGTTTGTTTTTGTGAGAAATAGTATTAGCGAAAATTTTAAATAAAATGTGTTTTTGCTTATATCTTTTCAAAATTAGGTACCTACTATTTCCGAATTCTCTTATGAAAATCAAAGAGATTTGCATTTTTAAAATTCCTGGGGGTTTTGTTTTCGTTCGGTGTATATTTTTCTAAAAGAGTATTCAATAACGACTTTCTCAATAAAAGAGAACTTTTTAACGACTTCTATGATATACGCTCAAGGCGAAAAAGCATGTGGTTGAAAAACATCAGCCAACATAGGAGCAAAGTTTCACTCGAATGGGTTTTGTCACAAACATATTGCGTACTTTACTTAATCTTTTAATCAGCTTTATTCAGCACAGCATTTCAAACAGGAACAATCTGATTACGAATACTTTTTCAAAAATTCTGCCAAAACATGCAGATATCTATGATACTCATCAGATATTTACAATACGATTCTGAACAGATTTTTGTTTTATCGAAAAGTAGGTATGGTGAGTATCTGGCAAAAAATAGCTTTCTTGCGAAATGAAAAGAATACGTGGTTAAAAATGTTGGAGGGACGGGAATGTTGGCCAAAGGACCACGAAAGACCACGGGGGTATAATAATTGCTTAAAATATGACCACATGGTTGAGGAACGGCCCCAAAGACATGCTTATGACCGACTGTCTTTCCAGAGCTCCACTGGGTGATCCAGTAACTGATAACTTGAATTTAGACGGCTTGAGCCACTCAGTAACCCGTCGGGTATGCATGTCGGAGGATAACTTCAAGGTCTGTGTTGAGGTGTTAAAGAATGATGGGAATTGCCGGCGTGCTTTCAAATATATGCGGGAAGGCTGGCCATCGTTTCATCAGCTTGATGACCGAGCGCAGCTGTTTCATAAGGTCGAAATGAGTTGTATTATGAACAAGGTTTGTAATTCAAGGACCATAGGTTGGTTATTCCTACAGAATTCCAAAATGCAATTTGCAAGTGGTTGCACGCACCTCTCATGGGGATCGAAAAGACGTTGGCTCCTGCATGGTTGCATGTATTTCGGCCTGGGGTCCGTTCCTAAGCCACGTGGTCATATTTTGAACACTTTTTGTACCCCCCGTACTCCCCCGTGGTCTTTTTTGCCAAACCACCCCCCCCCCCTCCCTTGTGACTTTAACCACGTGGTCTTTTCATTTGTCAAGTGTCAAAAATTCGCTAACATTTCTATTATTAAAATTTCAGTACATTCTATATTTCTAAAATGCAAAAGCTTAATTCTTAACTTGGTGGCAATAATATTTTAAAAGTCATTTTTCATAACGCGTCCGTTGATATTTTCAATTACGCGGGTAATAGTTTTCTTGTTCTGATTGATTCGTACTCTGGATTCTTGTGCTCAGAAGTGCTAGTCGATAAGTCGGCTTCATCTGTCGTGAAAATATTGAATGCTATTTTTTGTCGCTATAAATTCTATACCGAGGTACGATGTGATAATGTACCGTTCAACTCAGAAGTGTTGGACAAGTTTGCTAATGATTACCACCTTCGGTTCATTTTCTCTAGTCCAAGATATCCCTAGAGTAATGGTCTGGCAGAAAAAGGTGTAGCCTTTGCAAAGTATCTTTTGAAATGTTGTGTTGAGGAAGGTACATGGATATGTATCAACTTAGATTGTTTGAGTATATTATTGCACCTCCAGTTGCTCCCTAGTAACATTATTGGTTTTATCGAAGATTTATAGCGCCTAATACAACCAAAACAGCGCTATAAAACTTTGATAAAACCAATTTTGTTACTTGAGTAGTATGGGGTTGACACCAGCACATTTGTTTTTTGGCCGTATAATAAAGACAGGGTTGCCAATTGATGCAAAGCTTTTACATCGTAATAACTTGAAAGAGTCAGTTATACAGGATCAAGTTGATGAAAAACGAAAGAGTCAGAAGATCTCCAATGATCAGCACGCAAAATCGTTGCCATTGCTAAATGAGGAAGAACTTATAATTTTCAAAAAGAACGGAAAACAGTGGCATTATGGGAGTGTTGTGCGAAAGGTAAATGATAGATCATGCATTGTTTAAGATAACTTTAGTAACTACTGGCGTAGAAACCGCCCTTTTCATATCTAAAACCAAAAATAATGATATCGATCCTAGTGAATCGCTTGAACACACCAAATAACGGTACTCTTGTTCTTCTAAATGAGAGTGAGCAGTGTAAGAATCATCCAGCACGAAATACTGATCCTTCAGAAAACGAACAAGTTGATACCACAGAGAACAGACGTTCATCTTATTTTCAATAGATGTGTAAAAACTTGCAACCGTTTTTTGACCGTAAGTGGTAATGCTCCCGCTATGTGGCCTTCGCGTTACTGACAAACCAAGCACTAATATCGATACGGTTATATTTTTGTAGTGCAACTTAAAGCCCTATAGTTAAAGTTTGGACGACTGTCACTGAAAAGTTCCAATCGAACTGTCAAAACTCGTTCCAATCGAACATAAGAATGTTTGACATGTCAAGTTTGTCTTAGTAGATAGGAAGTATTGTGATTTAGCAATAGCAAAATGCGAAAAAAGAGATGAAACTCGAATATAACAAAAAAAAAACAAAACATTGAATTCCAAAAATCTTCACGATGTTTTATTTTTTAAATGTTTACTAAAAACATAACGCCATAGACCTCCTTTCTTTTGTCTCTGACCTTCTGCTTCTGATTAATTTTTAATTCTGTTTTTCCTCACTGTTGACAACTGGATGAGATTCTGAGTTACTACGGCTGTTGGTGATACATGGAATTTTCAACGGACATTGGGTAGCTTGTTTGGAGTGAGCGTAATTAATTGTGTCTCACTGAGTCACAAACTTATACACAGTAGAGATGGTCGGGTATGGGAAACTTTTTACCCGTACCCGACCCGTACCCAACCCGTACCCGACTCATCGAAAATTTCCAAACCCGTACCCGACCCGAACCCGAAGTCTGGTTTGTTTAAAATACCCGTACCCGACCCGAACCCGAAAAATATCTATTCTAACTACCCGTATCCGACCCGTACCCGATAGAAAAAACGCCGAAATTGCCGGTACCCGACCCGTACCCGACCCGTCCTGGTTTTTTTTTTTAATTTTTTTTTGTTCAACATGCCTGGGTACCTCGTACATTTTATGCACTGATTGTCATATGTGGTTTCTCGAGATGATGGCCGGAGCCAGGCTAGAACCGAGTGTGCGTGTGAACGAATGATAATGAACCCAGAGTTTCAGGCGGGTGGTCCACTATAAGGAATCGGTCCACTATGAAAAGTGCATGTCTGGTAAAGTTTAAAATAAACGACGAGTTTTATAAACACATTAAAGGGTCAAACGAATTTTAAAAGGTCAAAATTAATATAGTTTATAACTTGAGAAAAATTTGATAATTCACTTTATTTGCCAAAAACCTGTAATTTTGAGTATAGATTCAGTGTCATTGATAAATTCTAAAAATCAGTAAAAAACAGATATTAAATAAATAAATAAATAAATAAATATTTAAGTGCTTAAGTTCAATATATGGGTGCAATATTATAAAATTTGATTTTTTTATAACTTTTCAAAACTCGGCATACTGACGTTTTTTGACATATTTAAAAAAAATATATCATCACTTTGAAACGCTCTGCAGCTTCAATGATAGCTTGATTTTTTTTGGCCTCGAAGAAAAAGTTGATTTGTAGTTAGTTTTAAATACCTATTATAATATATAATATTGTTTTAATTTTTATAAAAACAATTTTTTTTGCGAAATTTGGTTGATTTGAGGAGTTGTGCAAAAACTACGTAAGCTGTTTTTGTAAAGAGGACGCCCTGTGGCGTTGCTTGTGGTTGAAGATCATATAATTCTGTTTAATAAAAAGTTAGGGGAGAAGTGCTAAAAAATCATTAAAAATTAAGTCACGTGCTTTATGAACGTCTCCAAAAAAGTGGAATGGAGATTCGTGTTCAGCACCCCAAAATTAAGTATATACCATATTTTTGTCGTATTTATCGACACTTTATTTTTACTTGGCAAGCATTTGTATTAAGTCGCCCCACTGTGCAATGCTCCGCGGTTTTCCTGACAGTTATGAAAAAAGCCCGACAAAAACTCCATTTAAATCAAAACCGTTGCAGGAAGAACTATTCAATCTAACATTAGAAAGCGATAGCATGATGTCATTCCCTTGGTGCATAGACTGCCGACAACTGTCAGAATAGGTATTGGGCGATCTCTCGTTGAGTGATGATGGGCGATTTTCTCTCCGATTTTACCGATTATCGACATTAAGAAAACACCCAGGCTTGAAATGATAAAAATTGAGTTCTCACAATTCACGAAAATTGAATTACCCGTACCCGACCCGTACCCGACCAATTGAGAATTTTTCAAACCCGTACCCGACCCGAACCCGAAGCCTTGGTTTTTTAATTACCCGTACCCGACCCGAACCCGTAGAATATTTTTTGGCGTTACCCGAAACCCGACCCGAACCCGTCGGGTACGGGTTTCGGGTAAAAATACCCGTACCCGACCATCTCTAATACACAGGTCCCGGTAACTTTTAGTGCTTTCCCATTCTCCGACGCGAAGCATAAATCATTGTGATTGAAGTGGAACTGCAAAATATATTTTTATTCGGATTGATATTTTCAAAACGCCAAACTTACGCTACAAAGACGTGTCGTTTCTGTTATTAAAAAAAAATCCTCCGGTAATTCACAAAACTCAAGCCATTTTCGGCGATGATTTTGATTAGTGGGGAATCAAAAATAGCTTATGTTTTCAAAATTTCGTGATGTTCGATTTGAACAGAATAGAAAACAGCACTTCATTTTTTCACTACTATATGTAGCAAAACAAACTAAAACAAAAAACTATGAAACTGAAAATACGAGTAGTTATGACTTTTATTTTTTGCAATGTTGCTGGTTCTTTGAAATTTTAGAATGGCTGCCAGATCGACGAAAATTGAGTCGACCAAACTCTAACTTTAGGCCTTTAGTGCAACTGGGGCACCACAAGACAGATGTCGTTAGCACAGACAAACAGACCTGCCTCTTCGAAGAAAAATCCTGGAAAATCTTCGTCCTTATTCGAAACGTTACACTCGTGCGCCACCATGTGAGCTTATTGCCTACTAACTTCTATTCGTAAAACGGTTTATGTCTTTACTAAACTGCCTTTAAATGCATGTCAGTCCCAATAGCAAATAAGTGCAGGCGAGAAAAACGTAGTTCAATGCACTGACTTTTTTCCTTTTTCAAAGAGTCAATTTCAAAGTGAAACTAGTGTGTATGCATCCTTATTACAAGCGTTAGCATCAAAGAATACTTTTACAAAAAAATATTTTAAAACATGTTCGAAACGACACTAACCCTTGAGTAAATACTGAGGTGACTGACATGCGTTTATTCGAAATCGTTTGAACAAGAATAAACGCATAAGAGTCACAGTTGCTGTGATTGTTTGGCAATGTCAACGGTTCTATATTTTCACGTTGATGTCAAAACAAACCAGTCTTTAATTGCTGTTTCAAGGGTTCACGTGCGCGGATAGTTTGTTGTACGAAATGTCTGTACTTAAATATTTGAGAAGTTACAGAAATTGAGATTCTTAAGACAAAGCCAAAAAGGGAGTTTCGAATTCGATTGCCAATGATGAATTGGATCAGGAAGACTTGCTATCGAAAAACGAGTTTCCCGGATTTGATGAAACCGAAGAACAATATCCAGCTAACGAATCTTCTGCATCGTGGATGGCCTATTTGAAATGCTTTGAGGACCCTGAGGACAAACATAGTGACATTGATTCTGATATGGTCCATCTGTGTCACATTATTGTCGAGAGCATGCTCCCAGATGGTTATACCTTCCGTCAGATCTAACTGAGAAACAAATGCACGCATGGGACGAATCAACGACTGGTCGGTCTTCAAACGACATTATGATATGAGCACGTTTTATCGTGTTATCCAACGATACAAAAACACAAAATACATTGTTCTATGGCTGGATAATTGTGCTGCCCAGTACAAAAAACTGGGGTTTGTTTCTCCACTTAATATTCCTGAAGAACTCAAATGACATTAATGTGGAAAAAATTACCCTTAAGTTTTTTGAGTCTGGGCATACACTTATGGCAGCGGATAGTTATCATGCAGCCGTAGAAAGAGCAATAAAATCCAAACCACCAGTAACATTCCTCGATTTCAAGGATGTTCTGCAAGTGGCGCAATCTAATGCATCTTCAGCATTTTTTTAAAACTGGGGCACCAATATATGCTGAACAAAATGAACCCTCGTCCTTATATGGACCAAATTAGGACAGTCATATTTCGCAAAGGAAGCTATATGATGGACATACCGAGATTCATTGGAAACTGGTGGTGATTTGATCAGTTGTATGATTTTCACTGAAAAGCAGCTAAAATGGTGTCATCCAAAACTTTTGACTTACACAGAACCCTGAAGTTCAATAAACAAGCTCGTGGAATCGACAAAAGCAGAAAAGAAGCGTTATTGCTCGTTTTTCTACCAGTGATCGAGAACGAGAAAAGGGAATTCTGGAAAAACTTGCCAGAAACCGAGAATGATGCTGAAATTGAAGAAGACTAAATGACTATTCACTCTATTAATTTCTTCGAAAATGAATTATAAAAGACTCTATGTTTTACCTTTGATTATAGTTCTTCTTTTGTTGTAGTAGAAATAAATTAAATGAATTTCTAATTGCACATTTTCAATTCTGTGACTGTTGTGCGTTTATTCGTAACATGGTTTTGGTTTAAATTAGTTTATTTGACACGGCACGATACATTTTCTGTTTTACTGAGCCAAGCACAATTCGTATTAATTCTACGTTAGCAGGGAAAAGAGGGAGGCCTTTTTTTTTATTCTCGCGGCCGACTACGAGCTAGTGGGGATTTAAGGTGAGAGGAGGGGAGATACAATTTTGACTTAAAACTATTTTGGAGCTTTGTTTTTCAACTGGTAGAGCAATTGTATTCTTGTTTGTTGTGGGTTCAAAATATTTGTGTAAGCATAGATGCGGGCTCTTCGTTTCCGTGTCTCCAGCATAGCATATTTGTATCCTTAATCTGACAAATAGACAAAGAAAATTTTAAATTTTAATGTCAGCGTTTTTCAGAAAGCAGTATAGCTGTGTCCTGTACTGGAGATCACCGCTTCCCAGAATGTCTCTAACGGGTACGTTCGGTTGTTTTCCCCGGGCCCGAAGGGAATCTATAAGCTCGGACCTAACACCACAGTATTCGGTACACGACCAAACAACATGCTCGATGTCATGGTAGCCATCGCCACAAACGCAGTGATTACTGTCTACAAGCCCTATACGAAAGAGATGCGTGTTTAACGTGTAGTGATTGGACATAAGTCTGGACATCACGCGAATGAAGTCCCGACCGACATCCAACCCCTTGAACCATGCTTTCGTCGATACCTTAGGAAAAATGGAATGTAGCCACCGTCCCAGTTCATCTGAGTTCCATGATGATTGCCAACTGTTGAGTGTTCTCTGACGCAAAATGCTATAAAATTCATCATAAGCAATTGGTCTTTCATAAATATCGCCATCAATAGCACCCACCTTAGCTAAAGAGTCAGCCTTTTCATTACCCGGAATCGAGCAATGAGAAGGGACCCACGCTAAGGTAACCCGGTAATTTTTATCTGTTAAAGCACTTAAAAACCGCCGTATTTTCCCCAGGAAATACGGGGTGTGCTTCACAGGCTTCATCGATCGCAGAGCCTGAATGGCACTGAGACTATCTGTGAAGATGAAGTAGTGGTCTGTGGGTAGGGTTTCGATGATTCCAAGAGAGTACTGAATAGCAGCAAGTTCTGCGACGTACACAGAAGCAGGAGCATCGAGTTTGTAGGAGGCGGTAAAATTTTCGTGGAAAACACCGAAGCCAGTGGACTCATCTAGATTAGATCCGTCAGTGTAAAACCTTTTATCATAACTAACATGTTTAAACTTATTGGAAAAAATCTTAGGGATCTCTTGGGGTCGCAATTGATCCGGGATACCAGAAATGTCTTGTTTCATGGTGGTGTCGAAGAATATAGCATTATTAGAAGTATCTAAAAGTGCGACATTGGAGGAATCGTATGAAGAAGGATTAATATCTTGAGCCATATAGTCAAAATATAAAGTCATAAATCTGGATTGAGATTGAAGGTCGACCAACCTCTCGAAATTTTCAATTACTCATGGGTTCATAACTGTGCATCGAATTAGCAACCGGTAAGAGAGATTCCAAAAACGATGTTTCAACGGAAAAATACCCGCTAACACTTCAAGACTCATCGTATGGGTCGACTGCATGCAACCCAAGGCAATACGCAAACAACGATATTGTATTCTCTCTAATTTTATAATGTGCGTGTTCGCGGCGGAGCGAAAGCAGAAACAGCCGTACTCAAGAACTGACAATATCGTTGTTTGGTAAAGCCTTAGAAGGTCTCCTGGGTGGGCTCCCCACCAGGTTCCGGTAACCGTACGAAGAAAATTAATCCTCTGTTGGCATTTTCGTGTCAGATACCTAATATGACAAGCCCAGGTGCATTTAGAGTCGAACCAGACCCCGAGATATTTAGCGACTAAAACCTGAGAGATCGTTTTACCCGTTAGTAGGAGCTGCAGCTGAGCTGGGTTATGCTTCCTAGAAAAAACGACCAACTCAGTTTTCTCCGGAGAGAATTCGATACCCAGCTTAAGAGCCCAATCAGACAAATTGTCTAAGGTATCTTGCAATGGTCCTTGCAGATCGCTAGCCTCGCTACCAGTAATGGATACAACGCTATCGTCTGCGAGTTGCCTTAGCGTGCATGAATTTGCAAGACATTCATCGATGTCATTGACGTAAAAATTATATAAGAGAGGACTTGAACATGAGCCCTGGTGGAGGCCCATGTAACTAATTCGGGAAGTTGTCGAATCGCCATGTGAGAAATACATATGCTTTTCTGACAACAAATTGAGCAAAACGTTATTCAAATTTGGTGAAAGTCCCTGCGAATGAAGTTTCGCGCTTAAAACTTCTACAGAGACAGAGTCAAAAGCCCCCTTAATATCCAAGAACGCAGAAGCCATTTGCTTTTTTCGAGCAAATGCGAGTTGAATTTCAGTAGAAAGCAACGCTAGGCAATCGTTCGTCCCTTTGCCCCGGCGAAAGCCAAATTGAGTATCTGAAAGTAAACCGTTTGTTTCGACCCATTTGTCTAACCGTAAGAGGATCATTTTCTCCATTAATTTCCGGAGGCAAGAGAGCATCGCAATCGGCCTATATGAATTGTGATCAGAGGCAGGTTTCCCGGGTTTCCGAATAGCAATGACTTTTACCTCCCTCCAGTCATGCGGAACAATATTTAGCTCAAGAAACTTGTTGAACAAGTCCAACAAGCGAAAGGTTTTCTGTTCCGGTACAGAGTCCGGACAGACCTTTTTGGTAAAATCAAGTATCCAGCGATCTGAATACTCCTCACTCTCATTCGAAACGTCACGGTTCCGCATGCGCCTGGCGGTATCCCAAAGAGTGCTCATCGCTGTTTCCCTCGACAACGCGTTTACGAACCGCCGCCAGTACCCGCGTTTTTTCGCCTTTACTAAGCTCTTCATCTGCCTGCCCAGTGCCTCGTACGTTCGTAGTAGGTTGACAGTGCCGTACTCCCGGTAGTCCTTATACGCCGCGGACCTTCGCGCGTACAGCTCAGAGCACTCTTTGTCCCACCATTTGTTGGGAGGGCGTTGTCTAATCGTTACCCCGGGTATCGGTTTCGTCTGAGCTAGCGTCGCGGCGTCGATTATCAAGCCAGCTAAGAATGTGTATTCTTCCTCCGGAGGAAGTTCCTCGTGAGTCTCGATAGATTCCGCTATAATAGACTCATAACGCTTCCAATCAATATTACGTGTAAGGTCGTAGGAAATATTGATTGGGTTCGGGGGAGTTGAACCATTAGCAATTGATATAACGATTGGAAGATGATCACTACCGTGGGGGTCGTTGATTACTTTCCACTGGCAATCTAACGCTAGTGATGTCGAGCAGAGGGATAGGTCAAGCACGCTTTCACGTGCTGGAGGATTAGGTACACGTGTCGCTTCCCCAGTATTCAAAAGTGTCATATTGAAGTCGTCGATCAAGTTACAAATTAAAGAAGATCGGTTGTCGTCGTACAGCGACCCCCATAGCGAACAGTGAGAGTTAAAATCTCCCAAAATCAAAAAAGGTGCGGGAAGCAATTCTGCTATATCAAGGAGTTGCTTCTGTTCAATCCGCGCGGATGGGGGAATATATAACGAAACAAGGCAAAGGTCTTTTCCATTCATATTCGTTTGAATGGCAACAACTTCAATATTCGAGATCGAGGGGAGGTCGATTCTGAAAAAAGAATAGCACTTTTTGATCCCTAAAAGTACCCCTCCACCGTGTGAGTCTCGATCTCGACGAATGATGTTAAAATTGTGGAAATTAAGTTGGTCATTTGAATTGAGAAAAGTTTCACAAAGCGCGAACGCATCACAATTGTATGTGTTTATCAAATGTGAAAATAAATCAAATTTGGGGATGATACTTCTGCAGTTCCACTGTAACACAGTGACAAAATTCCTAACCTCTTTCGACGTATTAGTCATCGAAACATACGATAGCTGAAATGAGGGGCCAAGTTGCTGTGAGTTGCTTCAAAAAGGTTTTCACTGTAGGGAGAAGGGCAAGAAGAATGTTTTGAAGGGGATCTGATATGTTGAATGTTTTAAATATCCAGTCCACAATATCAGAGAATTTTATGAACCCTGTTTCTTTTATGTCTTCTGATCGAGAAATGGGTGCACGAGGGGTTTTTGGTGCCCCAGGAAGCGGTGGGTACTCCTGGTATGATTTGAAATTAAAACCGGGGGGTACTTGCTTCGGTTTTTCTTCACCGCTTCCTTTTTGTGTTGTCTTATTGGTCATTCCGCTAGGGGTTATCTTACGACCTTTACGAGAAAGATTAGGAGAGTTGAGCATTCTCCTCTTCCTAGATCCCTCTGGCAAGGCATAAGAACACCCTTCGACGGGATCGTCAGATGTACCCTCATCGGTTGGCAAAAAGGAAAAGATGTTTCCTGTCAAGGGTGGCTCAGCCCTCTTAAGCATTTCTGCAAAAGAGCGCTTTGATCGTTCCTTAAGGGAACGCTTAATTTTTTCCTCGCGCTGTTTGTACGCGGGACATGCCGGAAGGTCATGCCGAGTTCCCTCGCAATAAAGACACTTTTCAGTATCCCCACTGCAAGCGTTCTCAGCATGATTGCCTCCGCACTTGCTACAGCGTGCCTTGTTGCAGCAGTAGGTGGCTGTGTGACCTAACTGCTTACAGTTTTGGCAATGCATGACCCGCGGTACGAACGAGCGTACAGGTTGACGAACCCTGTCCAAGCGGACGTAGTTCGGCAGCGCGGATCCGGCGAATGTTACTCGGAAGGAATCCGAAGGGAGGAATTTCTTCTTCCCTTCTTCAATGGATACTGAATGCAATTGCTTGCAATCCAGTATCTTTACACTTTGCATCAAGGGGTTTTTAAAACAGCCAACTCCATGACGCAAAATGTCATCGACAGTGAGATTCCCCTCGGTAACCACACCGTCGATTTCTACATCCTTGGCAGGGATGTACACGCGATACTCTCTCGTGAAGAGCTCGTAGCCAGCAATTTCGTTTGCTTGCTTCAAGCTACTCACGACAACTCGCAGTTTGTTCGGCCTCACCTTCGTAATCTCGGTTACGGCCGAAAAATGTTTTGCCAGGTCCTTGCCAATTTGAATAATATTCAATGGCTTCTTTATGGGCCGGAAAAAAACAACGTAGGGACCGCCAGCGGCATCTGGGTAAGCTTTTACCCGTACTTCCGGTACTCTTGGTACAGGACTTGGCGAAGAGGAGGGCACAGGGGAAGGTAGGGGTGAGCTGATGGGAGAAATTTCAATTTCTTCCCCGTTTGTTTCCACTTCCAGGAAAAGTTGCACCTGCATGTCGTCCATTTTGCGGGAGCGTTACGCTCTACCGCACACAAACGATAAATATTCGAATATGGGGGGGGGGGGTTCAAGTAGTTGATATTAAATTTTAAAAACAATTTTTCAATCTGCAATGGATCAAATAAAAAAAAGACAGTAATACTAATACTAATAACAATAGTAATAATAATAATAATAATAATTATAGTATTAATAATAATAATAACAATAATAATATCAATAATAATATTAATAATAATATTATAACATAGTAATAATATTGATAATAATAGTAAAAATTCTAAAGGTAATACTTCACCGAACGTCTAAGTCACGACCTCACGGCTGATAGTAGGATTAATCGAGCGTCTCCGCAGAACAAACAATGACGATCCAGCTTCGTGTTGTGGCACAGTGGCCGTGTCCTACACGCGACCTTGTAGATTAGTGATGGGAAACTTATCGATACTTATCGATAATATCGATAAGTGCTTGACATCGATATTATCGTTAATTTTTTGACGTTAACGATAATTATCGATATTATAAGGGTGAGCACAAGTCAGTGCGGCTGGTTACTGGAGGAGACCCCAAAGAAGGAGACCTCACCTACCCTTCCCCAGGAGTTGCTTTTGCCGCTGGGTATTTGTTGCTATTCGACAAGATTTAGCATTGTTGGGGGTGGTGTAAAGGTTCGCCCCGGATGTCACTGAGTTTCTGAGAAAAAATGGTAACTAAAAAGGTATTTATAGTTTTTAGTTCCCTATGAACAGATGAATTCGACAACTCAGTACTGGAGAACTTTAAAAAAATATCCAAACTTTTCGCACCATCTCATAAAAAGCAATGACACGAAATTGTAATAAAATGCATTTTTTTTGGCTTGCCAACTCTTACAATATGATGGACATGCATAGCGGCAGTCTATTGGTAATTCTCTGGTAATTGTTTAGTTTAACTTGGAACTTTAAGTTTAAAGTTAAAGTATCTGTTACCCAACAAACAATTTTTAGTTCCACTAAAAATCCAAATCAACGAAATTGTTGCGCCAAAAAAAGTATCCTGATTCATACAGGGGGTGGAAAAAGTAATTGAGATAAAAAAAATTCTCTCGAATTTTAAATGGCCAGAACTTTACGAAAAATGAATCAATTTTGATAACCAGTTTCATTCCACTGGCAAACAGTATTATATAAGTATTACTTGGGAACTTGGTGTAACCATCCTACACCGAAAATGTTTCGGATTTCAAGAGTGGTAGTCAAAGTGTACATTTTTGCAACGCATAGAACGTTTTAGGCAACTAAATTGTCTATCTAAAATACTTCATTTAAAAAAATCTGAGGTCACCGATATTTTCTAAAATCATGTTTTGTTTTTAAAATTATATTTTTTTCAGAGTAGGATCTTAAACTCATTTTTTTATATTTTTGAAGTAGGCTGACCAGATTTTCTCGGGATAAAAACGGGACAAACGGGTTCAAAAAACGGTACACATGTTAACATTTATTTTTGAAATTTTTTTCCAACCAAAGCATGCAAACAATTGGGACTGCTTCGATGAACTTACCCCATCCTGAAGAGTGCAATTTTCAGCAATGAGTTCCTGAAATTTGTCACATGATGATCGAAATTTTGACTAGCAATTATCATGGTCTCAACTTTCAATCTGACCTTTTTAAATGTTAATCCAGATAAATTTTCAAACGCAAGTTTGCAAAGTTGCTTGGTTTAATAGGACCTACACACCCACAATGTTCGATTGAATTCTGCTAGAGTGCTGCAAGCTCAAAGAAAATTAGTACCCAACAGGGAAAAAACCGCCAAAATCAACACCCATACTTAATAAATTCATACCTCGATGATTCCTTGGCGAATTTTCAATCTTTGGCTACCAATGAACCTGAAATAAATTCTGATTTATTGACAACATATAAACCTATGTGAAACAGAATACCAGAAAAAGTTCTACGCGTTGCAAAAATGTACACTTTGGCACACACTACGGAAATCTGAAACATTTCCAGTGACCCTTGGTCACGTCCAGTTCTCAAGTTATACTAGGAATCTAGGACAGTTTTCCAGTAAAATGAAACCTGTTTTGTCTGAATTGATTCATTTTTCGTGAAGTTTTGGCCATTAAAAATTGACAGAATTTTGCCTGCTTCAATTATTTCCCTTATTACACAACCTTCAAAATGAACTTCGGCTTGAAACTACTCCGTAGAAAGCACACCCGGCGTAAAACTCAAAGACTAGTTTGAATTATCATTCGCAGTATCGTAAGATTTGTCATTCAAGGCCTTAACACAATGGATACGTTGCGACTGCGTTTGCGGCAATTTGACAGTTAGCCCATACATTTACTGTCAAATTGACGCCAACGCAACGCAAACGTATCCATTCTGTTTGGGCCGTTACTATAACCGCAATAACGTTTGCGGTAAAAAAATGGACAAAAATTGCCGATTTCATGGGTTTCAAAATGGCGTCAAAACAGACATCGTGCGGCACTTTGTGGACGCCGGGTATGCCGGTTCTGGCATCTACAACATTTTGACACTATTGGACAATGATCAGAGCATCGAAAGAAAACCCGGTTCTGGTCGGTCAACGACCCTGAGTGACAAGAAGCTTGCTGATAACCAAAAGGATGCTGAAGAGGAAGACCGAGGGAAAAGTGGCTAAATCGCTGCGTGCACTTGGCCGAGAGGTTGATGCATGCTCTAAAACAGTGAAAAGGTATCTGGAGAACATGGACATGCATACAAGAAGCTGCAGTCCCGACCACTGGTCTCGGAGCTGCAGGCAATGACGCAGCGACAGCGGTTGAATAAGATGGTCAAGTCGATTTTCCCGGCGAATCGCGACGTGGCAGTGGTGATGGACGACTAGACCTGTCTCACCCCGGATGGCAACGACTAGCAGGGTTCTTCGTATTTTACCTCCCCCACGAAGGAAGTGAGCACCGAGGTAAAGTTTATTTCACAGACCAAGTTCCCCAAGAAGGTGCGGCTGTGGCTGACAATCAGCGAGAAAGGGATGTCAAAGTTACTCTTCTTTCGCTCCGGGCTGGCCGTGAACGGGGAAATTTATAGTACGAAGTGCCTGACAGACGTTGCGTCGTTCATCAAGAAATACCATAAGCGCGAAGACACGGTGTTCTGGCCAGATTTGACGTCGGCCTACTACTCGAAGCGATCGTAGGAGGAGATGGAGCGGCTGAATATCGATGTGGTACCGAAGTCGGCGAATCCGCCCAATGGCCCCCACCTGCTTCCCATCGAGAATTTCTGGGCAAACTTGAAGCGCAAGATCTATTCAAACAATTTTGTCGCGAAAACGGAGGAGGAATTAATAAAAAAAAAAAACGAAGAAAGAGCTTAAAAACATGGCTACACGCATGTTTTCGTCCGCCATGGCAAATGTTACGGTTAACTGCTGGAAGGCCGCACGCAAGGACGTAATATTTTTTTTGCGAGGAAGCTAACATGATAACCTTGCATGGGAAATTCATCCAACTCAATTATCTGTCATAGTTTTTTTTTTTCATCACCATCTGGAATAGTTTTTTTTTCATCATCTGAAAAAAAATTTTTTTTTACCGCAAACGTTAGCTGTCAAATTATCGATACTTATCGATAATATCGATAAAACCCCCAGAATTATCGATTGTTATCGATGTACGTTTTGGGCGATATTTCCCATCACTATTGTAGATGCCACTTGTAGTTGACTTTAGCAATGGGCGATATTGTATCGGTATCGGAAATATCGATACTTTTGAGACGATATTTCGATTTTTTGGATCGATACACAAGCGTCCGATACTCGACCGTATCGATACTGAAAACCGCGATATTTGTATCGATATTCTTTTATGCATACGGACCAGCTAGCTGACATGTTACAAGGGCTAACATCTCAATGTGTACACGAGATCACCGCCACTTTTGATACGCTATGTTATGCTGTCTGTCAGCGTCAGTGGAGCCCACACATTTTAGAACCGCTGCGATGTTGGCTGCGATAAAGCAAAGCAAATCGGATGGAGATGCCAGCTAGTTGATACGAGCTGGAACCACTGAAAAGCTGCCACTGTCAGTATAAGTATCGCACAAGTCTATTTGCACTAGCAAAACTTAAGCCTGTATTACACTCTTTGACCAAGCGTCAAATATTTGGCACTTTTTGACAGATAAAAATTTGGTCGAAGATAATTATTTGTCACTCTCCAATTTTAACATGAGGCAAACACGGGCAAACAACAACCATGATGTCAAATAAATTTGACCATTATGTCAGAACGTCAAAAATTTGACCATTAGACAAAGAGTGTACTACAGGCTTTAGATGGAGAAATAGATAGAGAGAATGTTGTGAGCCAAACGAACTGTCAAAATCTGAGCCAAACGCAGCATAGGGCCAAATTCGAAATTTGTTTTACTTAAGCCACACATTTAAAGCCAAAAAGGAGTGCTCAATAATAACGTGTTCTCAAATACTTTCAAAAATAGGCATAGCTCTACGTTGCATTATTAAGGCACAAAACTTATATTGTTTCTCTGACAATTGATTAAAATATTGTTTGTTTACATTTATACTCAGCTTCATTTGTTTTTATTTCAATTAATTCTACTTTCTGCGTTAAAATGCATCCACAAACCCCTCAAACGAAATTCAACGTTATCAGAAATGATGTTTGGCTTCGATTTAGTTGGGCTATAACCCAACGAGCGGGAGCCCAACTAAAACGTAGCCCAACTAAACATAGTCCAACGAGCGAAATTTGACTGTATTTTAAAAACAAATGTAAGTTTTCTGGTTATACTGTTCAGATCGAATATTTGCAAGCGGAAACTAACTCATGCTTTCCGTCGACACAAGTTAGAGTACAAGTGAAAAAAAAATTGCAATATTTCTTAGTTAGAAAAAATCAGCGGTAGACTTCACTATCTTATTTTCGCTGACATATCTAACTTTTTTATGTCATCAACTTCCTCATCAATTAATATGGAAGTGTGTCAATAATTTATACAAATAAGACGGGAGCTTCACAGCCCATTGGGCCAGTGAATACAAATCTTGAAGATATAAGTTGTTTAATTCATTTGTTTGCCAAAGCTCAGAATTTCTGCATTACCTGTATGTATTTGTTTGTGAAGCCATTTGATTCATGCTGCTCTAGAGAATGCGGATAGATACCAGAAAAACAACAAAAAGTCGCTTTACGAACTAATTTCTTTTTTTGTGATATTGACTTACATTTTAAGTTTAGTAAAGCGGGCAATGTATGTAGTTTCGCGGGAATGCGAAGATGAACGGGAATAGAAGGTGTGACTAGAATTAGAAAAAATTTTCCCTCGTCCAGACGGGACACGAACCCGCAATCTCCGTTGTCTCCGGCAAGGTGTTTTGGCCAATTAAACTACTGGGTAAGGGTAACTCTTCCTAAGACCAATGCAATGTCGAATCACCCTCTACTATTGTGTTCCCGCATCTCAGCACGCCGCGATGAAACTGCACACACTGCCCTGTGGGGGTTTATTTCTGTCAACTGAGAGAGTGGTCTCTTTACGCACACTATGTATAATGACTTATGTCCCGTCTGGACGAGGGAAAATTTTTTCTAATTCTAGTCACACCTTCTATTCCCGTTCATCTTCGCATTCCCGCGAAACTACATACATTGCCCGCTTTACTAAACTTAAAAACAAAAAGTCGGCACATCAAATTTTCATTGCTAGAAACCACCAAAATTTAGCTGATTTTTGGTGTGCTGTGCTTCCAGCAATCTGTTCAGCAAAATGAAATTTGCTAATTATTCAGTAATGCTCAATTGCATAAAAGTGACAGGTCGTTTGCTGCATGTTCGGTAAAACAAAATACAACTTGCTGGTTGTCAGCTATGACAATTTGCTGTTCATTCAGCAAAGCATAAATCAATTTGCTGGTTAACCAGTTAATTCAAGGGAACCATGTTTCCGTCAGGCACCAGATTCCATCTGCCCATCGGATCATAGGCAAATCACTGTTGAACTAGAGATGTATGATTATCATTTCAACTTTTAAGTTCATCTAGCCCAACAAGGACTTAGCTATGGTCCCATATTCGCTATCAGGAGCTTAGCGATGATCCCGTACCAGCTGCACAGCGATTTGGCGCGTTTTACTAATGACAGCTTGACGTAAATTTTTTGACATATCAATTCTTTTGCTGGATTCCAGCAACCATTCATTTACTGTTTACTGTTCAGCAAATAGTTTTGCTGTATTTTCGCGAATCACTGAATCCGCGAACCACTCAATATCAATTTTCAATTTCCCGGTTTTCCCGATGATATTTAGTGAAATTTCCCGGTGTTTTATTTTTAAAACATATGAGAAAAAAATCAATTTTCACATGCTTATTTGTGCCTTGCAAAAATAGTGTTACAAAACTATGAAAAACATTCCTCCTTCATCGTGTTTAGCTGTTTGTCGACTTTAGCAAGTACCTTCATGGTGATCTGCTGCACAATTTTCGCCCTCTTTATCTCCAAATCGTTGACAATCTTTGCCTTCTCGCGCTTTTTTGCTTCCTTCTGCATCTTTCTCTGTCAACCTTCTCTCGAGCTTGCAGTGCTTCTGTATCAGGATGCCAATGAAATGCGCGAGATAAATTCAAAAGTTGGGGCATAGAGTTTTTGTCTTCTAGAAAAATGTTCTCAGGCAAAACTTCAAGCGGACTTTGGGAAGAAGAGCCTCAGAGTGACCAATGAAAAAAATGCACATAAAACTGTCTAGATGCATTTTGCAAAATGCATGAAACGTTGAGATCTGTTATTTCAAAACAATTTTTTTTTCGAAAAACTTCGATCCTGGGACTTTAAAATTTTCGAGCTGGGGTCAATGTAATGTATAAGAAATTTTGTCATGGTCCGTAAAATAAATTCAACTGACACTCTGAATAAACAATTTGAAAAAAAAAAATAATTTAGCCACTGTTTGTTTTTGATATAGAAAAAATCTGAGAAATCTTTAACAAATAGCACTTCAAGGTGGCGTCTTTCCCCAACAAAATCAAGTAGTCAAAAGGTCCAACACAGAATGAAAAATTTTTTTTGCTGCTTTTTGCTGCTTGTGGTGAAAATCATACCAGAAATCGGGAAGTACAAACCGGGTAGCTCCGTTCCGGTCCGGTTCGAAATAAAATCGTGACTCGAAGTTCCCGGTCCTATTCAGCGTTGCCAGGTCATTTTTTTAAAAATCTGGAAAAGGCAAAATAAAAATCTGGAAAAAATCTGGCGGTCATTTCGTGGTGTGAAAGGTTAATTTTTCGGATAAAAGTCTTGAAGTACGCAAAATTTGAGGTGACAAAATTGCAAAATTTCGCGCCAAAATTGAAGTGATGACCTTTTTGCGGAACAGAGAAAATAAAATCTGGATAAAATCTGGATCATCCATGAAAAATCTGGATAATTGGACATCAAAGCTGTCTACCTGGATACATGTTCAAAAATCTGGATAATCCAGCTAAATCTGGATACCTGGCAACGCTGGTCCTATTTGACTTTTGACCGGATTCTCCCCGATGCGATGTCGAACACTATTCACAAGAAGTTTCAATACGCCTCCCGCGACGCTGATAACTTTTTGACTTCTTTAAAATCTGACAATATATGTTACGGAACAGTAAATTTATCCACCTGATCAAGCCTGATTTTATTTGACGCAGATCTTGCTGCGAAGCCGCTGTCGACTTTAACTGAAACCAACAACCAGCTTTCCCCTATCCGGGAGAATCATGCCAGTTAGGTAAACATAAAAAAAACAGGGTCTCATGTTGACATTTCCTCAGAAACTGTTGTACAAATAAAGCGGCAGACATGAAGGAGGATGATTTTCCCGGCGTGAAGCCTAATTTCCCGGTTTTCCCGTATTTTTTTCCCGGTGATTTAAAATTCCCGGCTTTTTTTCGCTTTTCCCGTTTTTCCGGTAAAGTGGCCACCCTGAGTAAATGTATTTATCAAAAATTCAAAAAATGATCTGAGCTATAGTATCGATACTTTTGGTATCGATACTTTTTGACCGATACTTTGAGTATCTCGATACTTTTGGTTCTTCGGGTATCGATACTGAAGTATCGATACTCTCCGTCGTATCGCCCAATGCTAGTTGACTTCCACTCGCTCGATCGTATGATGGTCCGTGCTGCTAGCGGGGTAACAGCGGTGCGGGAGAATTATTCTTGCTGATATATAAGCTGCGTATCGAATCACTGGCGGGGTAGCCTGCCCCTACCAGTGTGCAGATGTTTCTGCCGATATATAACAGGCTATTGTTATCGCGCAGCACAAGAACTAATCGACAAAAAAAACACCCGTACGATAACTCGTGTATTGTTATTTTGCGAACTCAAACGGAGATAAACAATTTGCGTCTAATCGAGACGAAAGCAAAACAAGGAATGTATTCGTAACATGGGGCTGGCACAATTTGATATTTTTTTCAAAATCTGGTGAACAAACCTTTCTTTTTCTGTTGAGTTATTCGAAGAATTTGTAATTCAGAGATATTTCATGAGATTATCTCCAAAGTGATGAAAAATGACGTGGGACTGTTATGCGTTTATGGGCAGTAAAGGGTGTGCGCGGTTTTTGTCTTTGATAATGAATGTGCACGCTTGCTTATAGCGTTACTAGCGGCATGATTGCTCACTAAACGAAATTTCAAAATAATCGTTATTTTTCTGGTCGTCTGTTAGTCTGTGTCGTTAGTGTTTGAACGTATTTGGATTCAAATTTTTACACACGATTTTCAATTTTTTTATATTATCATGAATGTCTGTTCTCTGTGTTGATACTGAGTCACAATCAACTTCGTTCTATGACACTGCCTCTGATGGTTCTAGCTTCTTTGAAATATACGAATCAAATCCTTTCGAAGGTTTTGAACAGCAAGAGAATCGGGAGATACCGGAAGAAGGACCAAAGCGAACTTAGAATGGTCGTCTAGTTGAGCCACCACAGCTTTATGGCGAATGGACTTTACAAAGGAGAAGCGTGTAATAGTAATAGAGCTAAGCCAGCACTATCATAACCATAGGGCTGTCACAGATGTACAACTTAAACTAGACAGGTGTGTCTGACCAGTCTTATTCGATGTAATCAAATATCTTAAATACCAATATAGTTCACTTACGTGTAATTATGAAGACAAATTGAAAATGACAGAAGCGTTAGTCACCTTTTCGACCGCTAGGTGCGCCACTTCTGATTTTGTTCTACACGACATGCGAAAAAGAGTAACTTTTAACAATAATATTACCCTAATGGGTACACTGAGAAAAATGCACATTTTGTTCTGAAGTGGACTCGGCCGAATATTTTATAATAATAAAGTTCGCCTATGTATGAGGCAATCCATGAATGGTGTTCCACGGTTTGTACGTTTGTCGACCTCCGACAATATTTTGAGTTGTAAAATGGCGACTTCCGGTGTCTGGAAAACTGCCGAAAATGACCAAATACCACCTAATATGAGTTTTTTTTAACTAGAATGACGCTCAGAGGCCAGAAATTGTCTCCAAATGCCAGTTGGAAATCCAAGATGGCGACTTCCGGTTTCTGAAAAACAGCGGCAAATGACCAAATATGGGTATTTCCGCGATTGTTATGATGCACTGAAGCCACAAATCGACCTCAGACAACATTTTGAATTGTGAGATGGCGACTTCCAGTGACTGGAAAAAAGACGAAAATGACCAAATACCACCTAATATGGATGTTTATTTAACCAGAATGACGCTCAGAGGCCAGAAATTGTCTCTGAATACCATTTTGAAATCCAAGATAGCGACTTCCGGTTTCTAAGAAACAGTGAGATATGACCAAATACCACCCAATATGGGTATTTCTGAAATCGTGATGATGCACTGAACCACAAATCGACCTCAGACAACATTTTGAATTGTGAAATGGCGACTTTTGGTGACTGGAAAACTGCCGAAAATGACCCAAAAACAACCAAATATGGGTGTTTCTTTGACCAGAATGATGCTCAGAGGCCAGAAATTGTCTCCAAATGCCATTTTGAAATCCAATATGGTGACTTCCGGTTCCTAAACAACAGTGGCAGAAGACCAAACAACACTCATTATGGGTATTTCCGGGATTGTTATGATGCACTGAAGCTACAAATCGACCTCAGACAACATTATGAATTGTAAGATGACGACCTCCGGTGAATGGGAAACTGCCGAAAATGACCAAATACCACCCAATATGGGTATTTCTTCAACCGGCCGATTTCCATCCAATGTGAGATGCTTCGATACCAGAATGATACGCAGGAGCTAGAATCGACCACAGACACCATTTTGAATTCTAAGATGGTGACTCCCGGTTTCTGGAAAACAGCCGAAAATGACTAAATAACACCTATTATTGGTGTTTCTTAAACCAAAATGACGCTCAGGGGCCAGAAATTGTCTCCAAATGCCATTTTAAAATCCAGGGTGGTGACTTCCGGTTTCTGGAAAATAGCCTAAAGTGACCAAATACCACCCAATATGAGTGTTATTTTAACCAGAATGATGCATGGAGCTAAAAATTGACCTCAGACACCATTTTGAATTGTAAGATGGCAACTTCTGGAAAACAGCCGAATACTACGACCAATAATTCCAAAAGATATAAACAAATCGCAAGAAATCAATGAATTTGGAATGTTGAAAGTCATTAAATTAAACACAAAAATAGGCAGGACGAAGTTTGCCGGGTCAGCTAGTAAATACATAAATATGCTGGTTAAAGCAAAGCTGCAAGTGATTAATACGAAGATTGGAACTCGAAAGCAAAAAATTTGGATGGATAAAAAAACAAAAAAAACTTTCAAAGCGAAGAAAACTAAACATTAAATAATAGTTTTTGCATAACAGTTGTTATCACTAATTATGTTTGTTTTGTTGAACATCTTTTATATATAATATAATAAAGCTTTTAAACCAATTACAACATTATATGTATCCATACATAAATTGTTAAATTGATAGAACATTCAAGTGTTATCTAAGCTAAAAGTTGCACAACAACCATATACGACTATTGACAACCATTGTGTGGTTTCTCCTTTTATCTTCTCCACGAGTAATTGAAACCTTCATTTAATTGTACACTTCGTGGCCTGATCATTGAGCTTGAGCTTGACGGCCGCACATTTCGTAGTTGCTTCCCGTGATGGATCTGAGCTAGTGAAGTTACACAGGGAACCACGTATATAGCAACTTGGGATTAGTTTACCATTTACACGTCATGGCCTGATTATTTGAATATTTCTTCTTAGTGCCTCGATAAGCTACATCACATTATATTAACAATATTTAACTCCCGGAATGGCGTTAGTTTTACATACCAACAATATACGCACGAAATCTGCAACATATTTTTTTCTGTGAAAGTATGAAATTGAGTCAACTAAATCTAAAATTGAGTAAATTCAGTTTCGTGTGTGAATATGTCAGTCACACGCTCACAGAAATCCAACAACAATGCACAGTGGTACAGTGAGGCAATGTAGGCGGACATGAGTTCTTCGATGCGATTTTGTGGTTTTAGAGTAAAATTTTTTCTAAGAACTTGTTTCTTATATTTAGTCTATTTTTTATGTGCAAATGAAAATTAGAGTGGTCCTGAAATCGACTAAATAAAAATACTAACTTTTATATTTGCAGAAATAAATGTATACATTCATCGGCACCGTTGTAGATCAACTAATTTTAAGCAAATTTCGGTATTTCTTCACAATATTTATACAATATTTGTTCTTTCATATGATACAAAAAAAAAATTATTTATATTTGCCCTAAACGGAAACATCAATATATTAAAAGGGCCTATTTTAAAAATAGAAATAGTGAATAGTCCATCTGTACAATATATCGACAATGTTTTTTCGTCAAAATTGGCGTATTTTTGATTAAAGTTACCGAAGAAAACTTTGTTTTTAAATTTGAATTGAAAAATAGAGCGAAAAGGCTTAGAATTTTAGAATTGGTTGGTTTACAATTATTTATGCAAATAAAACCAAGTTAGTTTGTTTTTATTTCGTTGATTTTAGGACCACCCTAATTTTCATTCGCACATAAATAGAGGACTATGTATAAGAAACAACTTTTTACAAAAACTATGGCTTTAAATCGCAAACCAAAATCGCAACGAAAAGCTTATGTCCGCATAAATTGCCTTACTGTACCACTGTGCAATGAGTTTAGTTACCTTTTTCACCACAAGAGGGGGTGTTCCCTGTCTGTCTTTACGGAAATATATGGGAAATTAGAGAGTGAACTATATTGTTATTTTAAGGTATTTGATGTAATGTAAATCTCATTCGATAATAAATCGCTTAGCCATACGCAAGCGTTGCGTTTTGTCTCTTACGGAGTGAAATATTACAGCTGGAAGAACAAATACAAAGTAAGATCTAAATTCAATGAAGTGTCTAGCATCCAAAACCTGATACGATTCAAAAGGGAATCTTTAATTTTTCAACGTCTTAAGAAAAAAGAAAAAGAACGCAAACTAAGAGAGTTCATGCATCAAATTAGTCCACACACTAGCTGGTATGATTTGTAGCAGTTATTAGGGAGACTTACTGGCAAAAGATACCATAGGAAGGAAAAGAATGTGCTGTTGGACGTCATAGAAATGGCAGAAAAATTTCTGGACACACACTTCGGATCGAAAAGTGTAACCGATGAAATAACATCAGGAAGAATGTTTGCGGGATATGATATCTTAGATATTGCGGGATATGATATCTTAGATATTTTTGATCCTTAAAAGTACCCCTCCACCGTGTGAGTCTCGATCTCGACGAATGATGTTAAAATTGTGGAAATTAAGTTGGTCATTTGAATTGAGAAAAGTTTCACAAAGCGCGAACGCATCACAATTGTATGTGTTTATCAAATGTGAAAATAAATCAAATTTGGGGATGATACTTCTGCAGTTCCACTGTAACACAGTGACAAAATTCCTAACCTCTTTCGACGTATTAGTCATCGAAAGATACGATAGCTGAAATGAGGGGCCAAGTTGCTGTGAGTTGCTTCAAAAAGGTTTTCACTGTAGGGAGAAGGGCAAGAAGAATGTTTTGAAGGGGATCTGATATGTTGAATGTTTTAAATATCCAGTCCACAATATCAGAGAATTTTATGAACCCTGTTTCTTTTATGTCTTCTGATCGAGAAATGGGTGCACGAGGGGTTTTTGGTGCCCCAGGAAGCGGTGGGTACTCCTGGTTTGATTTGAAATTAAAACCGGGGGGTACTTGCTTCGGTTTTTCTTCACCGCTTCCTTTTTGTGTTGTCTTATTGGTCATTCCGCTAGGGGTTATCTTACGACCTTTACGAGAAAGATTAGGAGAGTTGAGCATTCTCCTCTTCCTAGATCCCTCTGGCAAGGCATAAGAACACCCTTCGACGGGATCGTCAGATGTACCCTCATCGGTTGGCAAAAAGGAAAAGATGTTTCCTGTCAAGGGTGGCTCAGCCCTCTTAAGCATTTCTGCAAAAGAGCGCTTTGATCGTTCCTTAAGGGAACGCTTAATTTTTTCCTCGCGCTGTTTGTACGCGGGACATGCCGGAAGGTCATGCCGAGTTCCCTCGCAATAAAGACACTTTTCAGTATCCCCACTGCAAGCGTTCTCAGCATGATTGCCTCCGCACTTGCTACAGCGTGCCTTGTTGCAGCAGTAGGTGGCTGTGTGACCTAACTGCTTACAGTTTTGGCAATGCATGACCCGCGGTACGAACAAGCGTACAGGTAGACGAACCCTGTCCAAGCGGACGTAGTTCGGCAGCGCGGATCCGGCGAATGTTACTCGGAAGGAATCCGAAGGGAGGAATTTCTTCTTCCCTTCTTCAATGGATACTGAATGCAATTGCTTGCAATCCAGTATCTTTACACTTTGCATCAAGGGGTTTTTAAAACAGCCAACTCCATGACGCAAAATGTCATCGACAGTGAGATTCCCCTCGGTAACCACACCGTCGATTTCTACATCCTTGGCAGGGATGTACACGCGATACTCTCTCGTGAAGAGCTCGTAGCCAGCAATTTCGTTTGCTTGCTTCAAGCTACTCACGACAACTCGCAGTTTGTTCGGCCTCACCTTCGTAATCTCGGTTACGGCCGAAAAATGTTTTGCCAGGTCCTTGCCAATTTGAATAATATTCAATGGCTTCTTTATGGGCCGGAAAAAAACAACGTAGGGACCGCCAGCGGCATCTGGGTAAGCTTTTACCCGTACTTCCGGTACTCTT
Organism: Wyeomyia smithii; assembly: GCF_029784165.1. Classification (NCBI taxonomy): domain Eukaryota; kingdom Metazoa; phylum Arthropoda; class Insecta; order Diptera; family Culicidae; genus Wyeomyia; species Wyeomyia smithii. The sequence goes on from NC_073694.1 coordinate 86,077,953, forward strand.
GGTACAGGACTTGGCGAAGAGGAGGGCACAGGGGAAGGTAGGGGTGAGCTGATGGGAGAAATTTCAATTTCTTCCCCGTTTGTTTCCACTTCCAGGAAAAGTTGCACCTGCATGTCGTCCATTTTGCGGGAGCGTTACGCTCTACCGCACACAAACGATAAATATTCGAATATGGGGGGGGGGGGGGTTCAAGTAGTTGATATTAAATTTTAAAAACAATTTTTCAATCTGCAATGGATCAAATAAAAAAAAGACAGTAATACTAATACTAATAACAATAGTAATAATAATAATAATAATAATTATAGTATTAATAATAATAATAACAATAATAATATCAATAATAATATTAATAATAATATTATAACATAGTAATAATATTGATAATAATAGTAAAAATTCTAAAGGTAATACTTCACCGAACGTCTAAGTCACGACCTCACGGCTGATAGTAGGATTAATCGAGCGTCTCCGCAGAACAAACAATGACGATCCAGCTTCGTGTTGTGGCACAGTGGCCGTGTCCTACACGCGACCTTGTAGATTAGTGATGGGAAACTTATCGATACTTATCGATAATATCGATAAGTGCTTGACATCGATATTATCGTTAATTTTTTGACGTTAACGATAATTATCGATATTATAAGGGTGAGCACAAGTCAGTGCGGCTGGTTACTGGAGGAGACCCCAAAGAAGGAGACCTCACCTACCCTTCCCCAGGAGTTGCTTTTGCCGCTGGGTATTTGTTGCTATTCGACAAGATTTAGCATTGTTGGGGGTGGTGTAAAGGTTCGCCCCGGATGTCACTGAGTTTCTGAGAAAAAATGGTAACTAAAAAGGTATTTATAGTTTTTAGTTCCCTATGAACAGATGAATTCGACAACTCAGTACTGGAGAACTTTAAAAAAATATCCAAACTTTTCGCACCATCTCATAAAAAGCAATGACACGAAATTGTAATAAAATGCATTTTTTTTGGCTTGCCAACTCTTACAATATGATGGACATGCATAGCGGCAGTCTATTGGTAATTCTCTGGTAATTGTTTAGTTTAACTTGGAACTGTTTAAGTTTAAAGTATCTGTTACCCAACAAACAATTTTTAGTTCCACTAAAAATCCAAATCAACGAAATTGTTGCGCCAAAAAAAGTATCCTGATTCATACAGGGGGTGGAAAAAGTAATTGAGATAAAAAAAATTCTCTCGAATTTTAAATGGCCAGAACTTTACGAAAAATGAATCAATTTTGATAACCAGTTTCATTCCACTGGCAAACAGTATTATATAAGTATTACTTGGGAACTTGGTGTAACCATCCTACACCGAAAATGTTTCGGATTTCAAGAGTGGTAGTCAAAGTGTACATTTTTGCAACGCATAGAACGTTTTAGGCAACTAAATTGTCTATCTAAAATACTTCATTTAAAAAAATCTGAGATCACCGATATTTTCTAAAATCATGTTTTGTTTTTAAAATTATATTTTTTTCAGAGTAGGATCTTAAACTCATTTTTTTATATTTTTGAAGTATTTTCGAAATTTTGACTAGCAATTATCATGGTCTCAACTTTCAATCTGACCTTTTTAAATGTTAATCCAGATAAATTTTCAAACGCAAGTTTGCAAAGTTGCTTGGTTTAATAGGACCTACACACCCACAATGTTCGATTGAATTCTGCTAGAGTGCTGCAAGCTCAAAGAAAATTAGTACCCAACAGGGAAAAAACCGCCAAAATCAACACCCATACTTAATAAATTCATACCTCGATGATTCCTTGGCGAATTTTCAATCTTTGGCTACCAATGAACCTGAAATAAATTCTGATTTATTGACAACATATAAACCTATGTGAAACAGAATACCAGAAAAAGTTCTACGCGTTGCAAAAATGTACACTTTGGCACACACTACGGAAATCTGAAACATTTCCAGTGACCCTTGGTCACGTCCAGTTCTCAAGTTATACTAGGAATCTAGGACAGTTTTCCAGTAAAATGAAACCTGTTTTGTCTGAATTGATTCATTTTTCGTGAAGTTTTGGCCATTAAAAATTGACAGAATTTTGCCTGCTTCAATTATTTCCCTTATTACACAACCTTCAAAATGAACTTCGGCTTGAAACTACTCCGTAGAAAGCACACCCGGCGTAAAACTCAAAGACTTTCCAAAACAAACTGTTTAACTCGTCCGGTAGTTTGAATTATCATTCGCAGTATCGTAAGATTTGTCATTCAAGGCCTTAACACAATGGATACGTTGCGGCTGCGTTTGCGGCAATTTGACAGTTAGCCCATACATTTACTGTCAAATTGACGCCAACGCAACGCAAACGTATCCATTCTGTTTGGGCCGTTACTATAACCGCAATAACGTTTGCGGTAAAAAAATGGACAAAAATTGCCGATTTCATGGGTTTCAAAATGGCGTCAAAACAGACATCGTGCGGCACTTTGTGGACGCCGGGTATGCCGGTTCTGGCATCTACAACATTTTGACACTATTGGACAATGATCAGAGCATCGAAAGAAAACCCGGTTCTGGTCGGTCAACGACCCTGAGTGACAAGAAGCTTGCTGATAACCAAAAGGATGCTGAAGAGGAAGACCGAGGGAAAAGTGGCTAAATCGCTGCGTGCACTTGGCCGAGAGGTTGATGCATGCTCTAAAACAGTGAAAAGGTATCTGGAGAACATGGACATGCATACAAGAAGCTGCAGTCCCGACCACTGGTCTCGGAGCTGCAGGCAATGACGCAGCGACAGCGGTTGAATAAGATGGTCAAGTCGATTTTCCCGGCGAATCGCGACGTGGCAGTGGTGATGGACGACTAGACCTGTCTCACCCCGGATGGCAACGACTAGCAGGGTTCTTCGTATTTTACCTCCCCCACGAAGGAAGTGAGCACCGAGGTAAAGTTTATTTCACAGACCAAGTTCCCCAAGAAGGTGCGGCTGTGGCTGACAATCAGCGAGAAAGGGATGTCAAAGTTACTCTTCTTTCGCTCCGGGCTGGCCGTGAACGGGGAAATTTATAGTACGAAGTGCCTGACAGACGTTGCGTCGTTCATCAAGAAATACCATAAGCGCGAAGACACGGTGTTCTGGCCAGATTTGACGTCGGCCTACTACTCGAAGCGATCGTAGGAGGAGATGGAGCGGCTGAATATCGATGTGGTACCGAAGTCGGCGAATCCGCCCAATGGCCCCCACCTGCTTCCCATCGAGAATTTCTGGGCAAACTTGAAGCGCAAGATCTATTCAAACAATTTTGTCGCGAAAACGGAGGAGGAATTAATAAAAAAAAAAACGAAGAAAGAGCTTAAAAACATGGCTACACGCATGTTTTCGTCCGCCATGGCAAATGTTACGGTTAACTGCCGGAAGGCCGCACGCAAGGACGTAATATTTTTTTTGCGAGGAAGCTAACATGATAACCTTGCATGGGAAATTCATCCAACTCAATTATCTGTCATAGTTTTTTTTTTCATCACCATCTGGAATAGTTTTTTTTTCATCATCTGAAAATAAATTTTTTTTTACCGCAAACGTTAGCTGTCAAATTATCGATACTTATCGATAATATCGATAAAACCCCCAGAATTATCGATTGTTATCGATGTACGTTTTGGGCGATATTTCCCATCACTATTGTAGATGCCACTTGTAGTTGACTTTAGCAATGGGCGATATTGTATCGGTATCGGAAATATCGATACTTTTGAGACGATATTTCGATTTTTTGGATCGATACACAAGCGTCCGATACTCGACCGTATCGATACTGAAAACCGCGATATTTGTATCGATATTCTTTTATGCATACGGACCAGCTAGCTGACATGTTACAAGGGCTAACATCTCAATGTGTACACGAGATCACCGCCACTTTTGATACGCTATGTTATGCTGTCTGTCAGCGTCAGTGGAGCCCACACATTTTAGAACCGCTGCGATGTTGGCTGCGATAAAGCAAAGCAAATCGGATGGAGATGCCAGCTAGTTGATACGAGCTGGAACCACTGAAAAGCTGCCACTGTCAGTATAAGTATCGCACAAGTCTATTTGCACTAGCAAAACTTAAGCCTGTATTACACTCTTTGACCAAGCGTCAAATATTTGGCACTTTTTGACAGATAAAAATTTGGTCGAAGATAATTATTTGTCACTCTCCAATTTTAACATGAGGCAAACACGGGCAAACAACAACCATGATGTCAAATAAATTTGACCATTATGTCAGAACGTCAAAAATTTGACCATTAGACAAAGAGTGTACTACAGGCTTTAGATGGAGAAATAGATAGAGAGAATGTTGTGAGCCAAACGAACTGTCAAAATCTGAGCCAAACGCAGCATAGGGCCAAATTCGAAATTTGTTTTACTTAAGCCACACATTTAAAGCCAAAAAGGAGTGCTCAATAATAACGTGTTCTCAAATACTTTCAAAAATAGGCATAGCTCTACGTTGCATTATTAAGGCACAAAACTTATATTGTTTCTCTGACAATTGATTAAAATATTGTTTGTTTACATTTATACTCAGCTTCATTTGTTTTTATTTCAATTAATTCTACTTTCTGCGTTAAAATGCATCCACAAACCCCTCAAACGAAATTCAACGTTATCAGAAATGATGTTTGGCTTTGATTTAGTTGGGCTATAACCCAACGAGCGGGAGCCCAACTAAAACGTAGCCCAACTAAACATAGTCCAACGAGCGAAATTTGACTGTATTTTAAAAACAAATGTAAGTTTTCTGGTTATACTGTTCAGATCGAATATTTGCAAGCGGAAACTAACTCATGCTTTTCGTCGACACAAGTTAGAGTACAAGTGAAAAAAAAAATTGCAATATTTCTTAGTTAGAAAAAATCAGCGGTAGACTTCACTATCTTATTTTCGCTGACATATCTAACTTTTTTATGTCATCAACTTCCTCATCAATTAATATGGAAGTGTGTCAATAATTTATACAAATAAGACGGGAGCTTCACAGCCCATTGGGCCAGTGAATACAAATCTTGAAGATATAAGTTGTTTAATTCATTTGTTTGCCAAAGCTCAGAATTTCTGCATTACCTGTATGTATTTGTTTGTGAAGCCATTTGATTCATGCTGCTCTAGAGAATGCGGATAGATACCAGAAAAACAACAAAAAGTCGCTTTACGAACTAATTTCATTTTTTGTGATATTGACTTACATTTTAAGTTTAGTAAAGCGGGCAATGTATGTAGTTTCGCGGGAATGCGAAGATGAACGGGAATAGAAGGTTTGACTAGAATTAGAAAAAATTTTCCCTCGTCCAGACGGGACACGAACCCGCAATCTCCGTTGTCTCCGGCAAGGTGTTTTGGCCAATTAAACTACTGGGTAAGGGTAACTCTTCCTAAGACCAATGCAATGTCGAATCACCCTCTACTATTGTGTTCCCGCATCTCAGCACGCCGCGATGAAACTGCACACACTGCCCTGTGGGAGTTTATTTCTGTCAACTGAGAGAGTGGTCTCTTTACGCACACTATGTATAATGACTTATGTCCCGTCTGGACGAGGGAAATTTTTTTCTAATTCTAGTCACACCTTCTATTCCCGTTCATCTTCGCATTCCCGCGAAACTACATACATTGCCCGCTTTACTAAACTTAAAAACAAAAAGTCGGCACATCAAATTTTCATTGCTAGAAACCACCAAAATTTAGCTGATTTTTGGTGTGCTGTGCTTCCAGCAATCTGTTCAGCAAAATGAAATTTGCTAATTATTCAGTCATGCTCAATTGCATAAAAGTGACAGGTCGTTTGCTGCATGTTCGGTAAAACAAAATACAACTTGCTGGTTGTCAGCTATGACAATTTGCTGTTCATTCAGCAAAGCATAAATCAATTTGCTGGTTAACCAGTTAATTCAAGGGAACCATGTTTCCGTCAGGCACCAGATTCCATCTGCCCATCGGAACATAGGCAAATCACTGTTGAACTAGAGATGTATGATTATCATTTCAACTTTTAAGTTCATCTAGCCCAACAAGGACTTAGCTATGGTCTCATATTCGCTATCAGGAGCTTAGCGATGATCCCGTACCAGCTGCACAGCGATTTGGCGCGTTTTACTAATGACAGCTTGACGTAAATTTTTTGACATATCAATTCTTTTGCTGGATTCCAGCAACCATTCATTTACTGTTTACTGTTCAGCAAATAGTTTTGCTGTATTTTCGCGAATCACTGAATCCGCGAACCACTCAATATCAATTTTCAATTTCCCGGTTTTCCCGATGATATTTAGTGAAATTTCCCGGTGTTTTATTTTTAAAACATATGAGAAAAAAATCAATTTTCACATGCTTATTTGTGCCTTGCAAAAATAGTGTTACAAAACTATGAAAAACATTCCTCCTTCATCGTGTTTAGCTGTTTGTCGACTTTAGCAAGTACCTTCATGGTGATCTGCTGCACAATTTTCGCCCTCTTTATCTCCAAATCGTTGACAATCTTTGCCTTCTCGCGCTTTTTTGCTTCCTTCTGCATCTTTCTCTGTCAACCTTCTCTCGAGCTTGCAGTGCTTCTGTATCAGGATGCCAATGAAATGCGTGAGATAAATTCAAGAGTTGGGGCATAGAGTTTTTGTCTTCTAGAAAAATGTCCTCAGGCAAAACTTCAAGCGGACTTTGGGAAGAAGAGCCTCAGAGTGACCAATGAAAAAAATGCACATAAAACTGTCTAGATGCATTTTGCAAAATGCATGAAACGTTGAGATCTGTTATTTCAAAACAATTTTTTTTTCGAAAAACTTCGATCCTGGGACTTTAAAATTTTCGAGCTGGGGTCAATGTAATGTATAAGAAATTTTGTCATGGTCCGTTTGTTGTTTGTTTTTGATATAGAAAAAATCTGAGAAATCTTTAACAAATAGCACTTCAAGGTGGCGTCTTTCCCCAACAAAATCAAGTAGTCAAAAGGTCCAACACAGAATGAAAAATTTTTTTTGCTGCTTTTTGCTGCTTGTGGTGAAAATCATACCAGAAATCGGGAAGTACAAACCGGGTAGCTCCGTTCCGGTCCGGTTCGAAATAAAATCGTGACTCGAAGTTCCCGGTCCTATTCAGCGTTGCCAGGTCATTTTTTTAAAAATCTGGAAAAGGCAAAATAAAAATCTGGAAAAAATCTGGCGGTCATTTCGTGGTGTGAAAGGTTAATTTTTCGGATAAAAGTCTTGAAGTACGCAAAATTTGAGGTGACAAAATTGCAAAATTTCGCGCCAAAATTGAAGTGATGACCTTTTTGCGGAACAGAGAAAATAAAATCTGGATAAAATCTGGATAATTGGACATCAAAGCTGTCTACCTGGATACATGTTCAAAAATCTGGATAATCCAGCTAAATCTGGATACCTGGCAACGCTGGTCCTATTTGACTTTTGACCGGATTCTCCCCGATGCGATGTCGAACACTATTCACAAGAAGTTTCAATACGCCTCCCGCGACGCTGATAACTTTTTGACTTCTTTAAAATCTGACAATATATGTTACGGAACAGTAAATTTATCCACCTGATCAAGCCTGATTTTATTTGACGCAGATCTTGCTGCGAAGCCGCTGTCGACTTTAACTGAAACCAACAACCAGCTTTCCCCTATCCGGGAGAATCATGCCAGTTAGGTAAACATAAAAAAAACAGGGTCTCATGTTGACATTTCCTCAGAAACTGTTGTACAAATAAAGCGGCAGACATGAAGGAGGATGATTTTCCCGGCGTGAAGCCTAATTTCCCGGTTTTCCCGTATTTTTTTCCCGGTGATTTAAAATTCCCGGCTTTTTTTCGCTTTTCCCGTTTTTCCGGTAAAGTGGCCACCCTGAGTAAATGTATTTATCAAAAATTCAAAAAATGATCTGAGCTATAGTATCGATACTTTTGGTATCGATACTTTTTGACCGATACTTTGAGTATCTCGATACTTTTGGTTCTTCGGGTATCGATACTGAAGTATCGATACTCTCCGTCGTATCGCCCAATGCTAGTTGACTTCCACTCGCTCGATCGTATGATGGTCCGTGCTGCTAGCGGGGTAACAGCGGTGCGGGAGAATTATTCTTGCTGATATATAAGCTGCGTATCGAATCACTGGCGGGGTAGCCTGCCCCTACCAGTGTGCAGATGTTTCTGCCGATATATAACAGGCTATTGTTATCGCGCAGCACAAGAGCTAATCGACAAAAAAAAACACCCGTACGATAACTCGTGTATTGTTATTTTGCGAACTCAAACGGAGATAAACAATTTGCGTCTAATCGAGACGAAAGCAAAACAAGGAATGTATTCGTAACATGGGGCTGGCACAATTTGATATTTTTTTCAAAATCTGGTGAACAAACCTTTCTTTTTCTGTTGAGTTATTCGAAGAATTTGTAATTCAGAGATATTTCATGAGATTATCTCCAAAGTGATGAAAAATGACGTGGGACTGTTATGCGTTTATGGGCAGTAAAGGGTGTGCGCGGTTTTTGTCTTTGATAATGAATGTGCACGCTTGCTTATAGCGTTATTAGCGGCATGATTGCTCACTAAACGAAATTTCAAAATAATCGTTATTTTTCTGGTCGTCTGTTAGTCTGTGTCGTTAGTGTTTGAACGTATTTGGATTCAAATTTTTACACACGATTTTCAATTTTTTTATATTATCATGAATGTCTGTTCTCTGTGTTGATACTGAGTCACAATCAACTTCGTTCTATGACACTGCCTCTGATGGTTCTAGCTTCTTTGAAATATACGAATCAAATCCTTTCGAAGGTTTTGAACAGCAAGAGAATCGGGAGATACCGGAAGAAGGACCAAAGCGAACTTAGAATGGTCGTCTAGTTGAGCCACCACAGCTTTATGGCGAATGGACTTTACAAAGGAGAAGCGTGTAATAGTAATAGAGCTAAGCCAGCACTATCATAACCATAGGGCTGTCACAGATGTACAACTTAAACTAAACAGGTGTGTCTGACCAGTCTTATTCGATGTAATCAAATATCTTAAATACCAATATAGTTCACTTACGTGTAATTATGAAGACAAATTGAAAATGACAGAAGCGTTAGTCACCTTTTCGACCGCTAGGTGCGCCACTTCTGATTTTGTTCTACACGACATGCGAAAAAGAGTAACTTTTAACAATAATATTACCCTAATGGGTACACTGAGAAAAATGCACATTTTATTCTGAAGTGGACTCGGCCGAATATTTTATAATAATAAAGTTCGCCTATGTATGAGGCAATCCATGAGTGGTGTTCCACGGTTTGTACGTTTGTCGACCTCCGACAATATTTTGAGTTGTAAAATGGCGACTTCCGGTGTCTGGAAAACTGCCGAAAATGACCAAATACCACCCAATATGAGTTTTTTTTAACTAGAATGACGCTCAGAGGCCAGAAATTGTCTCCAAATGCCAGTTCCAAGATGGCGACTTCCGGTTTCTGAAAAACAGCGGCAAATGACCAAATATGGGTATTTCCGCGATTGTTATGATGCACTGAAGCCACAAATCGACCTCAGACAACATTTTGAATTGTGAGATGGCGACTTCCAGTGACTGGAAAAAAGACGAAAATGACCAAATACCACCTAATATGGATGTTTATTGAACCAGAATGACGCTCAGAGGCCAGAAATCGTCTCTGAATACCATTTTGAAATCCAAGATAGCGACTTCCGGTTTCTAAGAAACAGTGAGATATGACCAAATACCACCCAATATGGGTATTTCTGAAATCGTGATGATGCGCTGAACCACAAATCGACCTCAGACAACATTTTGAATTGTGAAATGGCGACTTTTGGTGACTGGAAAACTGCCGAAAATGACCCAAAAACAACCAAATATGGGTGTTTCTTTGACCAGAATGATGCTCAGAGGCCAGAAATTGTCTCCAAATGCCATTTTGAAATCCAATATGGTGACTTCCGGTTCCTAAACAACAGTGGCAGAAGACCAAACAACACTCATTATGGGTATTTCCGGGATTGTTATGATGCACTGAAGCTACAAATCGACCTCAGACAACATTATGAATTGTAAGATGACGACCTCCGGTGAATGGGAAACTGCCGAAAATGACCAAATACCACCCAATATGGGTATTTCTTCAACCGGCCGATTTCCATCCAATGTGAGATGCTTCGATACCAGAATGATACGCAGGAGCTAGAATCGACCACAGACACCATTTTGAATTCTAAGATGGTGACTCCCGGTTTCTGGAAAACAGCCGAAAATGACTAAATAACACCTATTATTGGTGTTTCTTAAACCAAAATGACGCTCAGGGGCCAGAAATTGTCTCCAAATGCCATTTTAAAATCCAGGGTGGTGACTTCCGGTTTCTGGAAAATAGCCTAAAGTGACCAAATACCACCCAATATGAGTGTTATTTTAACCAGAATGATGCATGGAGCTAAAAATTGACCTCAGACACCATTTTGAATTGTAAGATGGCAACTTCTGGAAAACAGCCGAATACTACGACCAATAATTCCAAAAGATATAAACAAATCGCAAGAAATCAATGAATTTGGAATGTTGAAAGTCATTAAATTAAACACAAAAATAGGCAGGACGAAGTTTGCCGGGTCAGCTAGTAAATACATAAATATGCTGGTTAAAGCAAAGCTGCAAGTGATTAATACGAAGATTGGAACTCGAAAGCAAAAAATTTGGATGGATAAAAAAACAAAAAAAACTTTCAAAGCGAAGAAAACTAAACATTAAATAATAGTTTTTGCATAACAGTTGTTATCACTAATTATGTTTGTTTCGTTGAACATCTTTTATATATAATATAATAAAGCTTTTAAACCAATTACAACATTATATGTATCCATACATAAATTGTTAAATTGATAGAACATTCAAGTGTTATCTAAGCTAAAAGTTGCACAACAACCATATACGACTATTGACAACCATTGTGTGGTTTCTCCTTTTATCTTCTCCACGAGTAATTGAAACCTTCATTTAATTGTACACTTCGTGGCCTGATCATTGAGCTTGAGCTTGACGGCCGCACATTTCGTAGTTGCTTCCCGTGATGGATCTGAGCTAGTGAAGTTATACAGGGAACCACGTATATAGCAACTTGGGATTAGTTTACCATTTACACGTCATGGCCTGATTATTTGAATATTTCTTCTTAGTGCCTCGATAAGCTACATCACATTATATTAACAATATTTAACTCCCGGAATGGCGTTAGTTTTACATACCAACAATATACGCACGAAATCTGCAACATATTTTTTTCTGTGAAGTATGAAATTGAGTCAACTAAATCTAAAATTGAGTAAATTCAGTTTCGTGTGTGAATATGTCAGTCACACGCTCACAGAAATCCAACAACAATGCACAGTGGTACAGTAAGGCAATGTAGGCGGACATGAGTTCTTCGATGCGATTTTGTGGTTTTAGAGTAAAATTTTTTCTAAGAACTTGTTTCTTATATTTAGTCTATTTTTTATGTGCAAATGAAAATTAGAGTGGTCCTGAAATCGACTAAATAAAAATACTAACTTTTATATTTGCAGAAATAAATGTATACATTCATCGGCACCGTTGTAGATCAACTAATTTTAAGCAAATTTCGGTATTTCTTCACAATATTTATACAATATTTGTTCTTTCATATGATACAAAAAAAAAATTATTTATATTTGCCCTAAACGGAAACATCAATATATTAAAAGGGCCTATTTTAAAAATAGAAATAGTGAATAGTCCATCTGTACAATATATCGACAATGTTTTTTCGTCAAAATTGGCGTATTTTTGATTAAAGTTACCGAAGAAAACTTTGTTTTTAAATTTGAATTGAAAAATAGAGCGAAAAGGCTTAGAATTTTAGAATTGGTTGGTTTACAATTATTTATGCAAATAAAACCAAGTTAGTTTGTTTTTATTTCGTTGATTTTAGGACCACCCTAATTTTCATTCGCACATAAATAGAGGACTATGTATAAGAAACAACTTTTTACAAAAACTATGGCTTTAAATCGCAAACCAAAATCGCAACGAAAAGCTTATGTCCGCATAAATTGCCTTACTGTACCACTGTGCAATGAGTTTAGTTACCTTTTTCACCACAAGAGGGGGTGTTCCCTGTCTGTCTTTACGGAAATATATGGGAAATTAGAGAGTGAACTATATTGTTATTTTAAGGTATTTGATGTAATGTAAATCTCATTCGATAATAAATCGCTTAGCCATACGCAAGCGTTGCGTTTTGTCTCTTACGGAGTGAAATATTACAGCTGGAAGAACAAATACAAAGTAAGATCTAAATTCAATAGAGTGTCTAGCATCCAAAACCTGATACGATTCAAAAGGGAATCTTTAATTTTTCAACGTCTTAAGAAAAAAGAAAAAGAACGCAAACTAAGAGAGTTCATGCATCAAATTAGTCCACACACTAGCTGGTATGATTTTTAGCAGTTATTAGGGAGACTTACTGGCAAAAGATACCATAGGAAGGAAAATAATGTGCTGTTGGACGTCATAGAAATGGCAGAAAAATTTCTGGACACACACTTCGGATCGAAAAGTGTAACCGATGAAATAACATCAGGAAGAATGTTTGCGGGATATGATATCTTAGATATCTTAGAGCGAAATGGACTGAAATAATAACTTCGAAAAAACGCACATCAGCGCCAGGAAATGACAGAATTAGCTATAAGATGCGTCGACAGCTAGAACCGCCCGTTATTGACAACTTACTAGTTGACCTGAACGATCAATGGAATCGAGGCTCTCCGAAATGTATAAAAATATATAAAAGTGGTAGCAATACCAAGAGCGAGAGAAGAACAGACTAAAATAGAGGGAAAGCGACCAATATCATTGGCGCCAACATGCACGAAAGTGGTAAGCACGGCGGTACTCGAAAGACTAAGAATACATCTAGAAAACAACAGTATTCTCCCAGAAAAGTCGTTCGGTTTCAGGTCAGGGTTGTCCACCAACACATGTATATTGTACATGGTTAACAAGATTAAAACAAATAAGAGAGAAGGGAAACTGACTGCATCTTTTTTATAGATTTAAGCAACGCCTTCAGTAACGTAAACGTACCCATCTTATAATGAGGAATAAAAACGTCCCACCGGAAATAATCGCTTGGGTGGGAGCATTTCTCAAGAACCGCAGAACAGAACACTAGTAAGAACTGTAAGCTATTAGGAAGCTTCGTAGCCGCAAGGTTACAGAGTCCGCTTTGATAAGCGAGTGGTCGTCGGTTCGGATCTTAGTAGAATCAGGCCATTTGGTTGTCAAAGGACTTTAACATGAATTTGCTGACTTTCATCACGCAAAAGTTCAAGCTTACATCATCCGATGTGTCCTCTCAAAACGCTCATTAAATGCTCTGGTTTTTACACAACAAGTGTGTCGAAGGATAACGCAACCGTAGCGTAATGAATACATTGACACAGATTGAAATCGGAATATGTATATTACACACAAAATCGTAGTGTTTCGGAAGACTTCGGTTTTGGGCAAACGATCAGTTTTGGGGCGCTCAAAAAACCGCTGGTTACTTTCGTGAGTCGGTGCGTATCAAAAGCTCGTGCATCCCTGATCATCGTCAGCAACTAAAAACAGCCAACAGCGAGACTCGTTGCAACAGAATTTACTGACACTGGTGCCAGTAACGTGGAATCGAATGCATATGAATAAAACCAGAATCGTCGTTAAATGCAAAATGTTTGGAACAAATCCAATGTCTTTTTAATTATTATTGATTCGATGATGTTTTTGAATGACCGGATTCATAATAGTGAATCTATCAGTTCATATTTGCGTTAACGTAATCAGTGCCAAAATCATCAGTATTGATTACTGCTTGCACTGCTTTAACGACAGCCGCATTCTGGAAAATATAACCAATACCAGTACGAATCATCATGGCAATACTAGCACCGATTAATACTTCAAAAGTGTTTTGATTTTGAGCCGTCCAATACATTGAACATTCGCTAGAGCATCAAATGCGTTATGAACAACACACATTCGATGTACATACTGGTTCCGAAACAGTACAGAAAATGGTCTAGAAAAACACATTATTGATGTGGTTACACACAGTCCAACTTTTGCGTGATCCTAACAAAAAAGTCCCTCTTATAATAAAACAGCTCTGAGTAACGTATACGTATACGTTCTCTCCAGGGAATTGTAATTATGGCGCGGTCTTGGCTGGAGGAACGAGGTTTCGATGAGACTCCTTCCTCTTGGCAAAAATATAAGTACTACTTATAATAAAACTGAATAGAGGTGAATTGAGTGCCTCTTCAGGGAATTGTGATTGTGACGCGTTGTTGGTAGGAGGAACGAGGTTTCGATAGGACTCCTTCCTCTTGACATAATAAGTCCCTCTTAGAATAAACCTGGCCAGAGATGAATGTTAGGTGTAGCCTTAGTTCAGGGAATTGTAATTTGGCGATATTGGTAGGATAGAAAGAGGCTCGGTATAGTAGAGTAGTAAGTCGAGTGTGTTAATGCAACTCATAGGGAAAAATATTGACAAATCGCTGTTTTGTTTGCAATGCTATGTTTTAGCAGCTGGACAAATAATCAATTGAACACTTATTGTAAGTTCTAAACTCGTTTTCTCAATAAAATTTTCATTCGTGATCATGAATCGGAAAAAGCTGCTAAACATAATCGACCAAAAATGGTTAAAAGTGATAAAAAATCGAAGCAACGAGCTGCGATGATTTAAAGTTTGGAGGAAACAAAATCAACTCTACACGGGTTTACACGTTCACTAGTGTGCGTAGGTAGAAAGTCACTTATCTCTATAGACCATTCTACGAATTGACAGGTGTCACGGAGCCTGCTGATATTGATGTTGCTTTTACGTGCTTTATGTCAGCGGTTCCGAGCTTTCTGTCAAAATTTCATTCATGAATTGAGTTAAGAAACGTCTCGTAAAATGGTCTATAGATACTCGTCAACACCACTACGAGTCTACAGAACATGGTGTTAGAGGTGGGCATACGCTTCTCGAACACTCAATAAAACAGAAAGCACCTATGCTCCTATTGAACGTGAATGCTTAGCCATCGTATTCGCGTGCAAGCGATTCGACCAATATGTTGCAGGTCGGTCTGTAGAAGTAGAATCAGACCATAAGCCTTTGAAAGATATTTTTGAAAAACCAATAACAGATGCACCACTCTGTCTGCAGAAAATGCGAATGACGTTACAGCGATATGATATTCTATTGCGCTACAGGAAATGTAGTGATATGCACATAGCAGATTTGCTTTCTCGCACAGCAACAGCAGGTCCAGGCAGAGATGAATTGCAAGGCAAAAAGTTGAGACAGCATTTCGAGAGATCGCCGGTATCAATACGGTCGAATTCATTAACATATCGGATGAATGTTTCAGTGAAATTGCTACGAAAACCAAGAAAGATTTGATTTTAGGTAAACTGATGCAGCTACTCATCGAAGGATGGCCGGAAAGTAAAACTGATTTAGATGATGAAATGTACATACTGGACAATGACAGGCGATTTGTCAACTTGTAAAGGGGTCATCTTTGAAAGCGGCAGAGTTTTAGTACCTAAAAGTGTTCGGAAAAAACTGCTCGACAATCTACACATGGCGCATCTCGGGATTGATTACGCACCGCGTGCGACAAGGGAGTCTTTTTCTGGCCAGGTATGAGCGATCGAGTAGCAAATTACATTCGTAACTGTAAGATTTGCATGGAGCTCAATGAAAATCAATGTAAACCACCGATGACAACGCATCAAATTCCGCAATATCCATTCCAGCGAGTCAATATCGACCTCGGCGAAATAAAAACAGGTGAAAAAAAGTTGACACTGAAGATCGCGGCGGACAGCTATTCAAACTTTGTTGAAGTAGACTTTTTGAGTAATACAAAAACGAGAACCATCGTAACCGCTTGCAAACGCAATTTCGCACGACATGGAAGTACTAAAGTGGTGGTCACAGACAATGGACCACAATTTGATGATCCATGGGTCAACCAAAACGAGAAATCAATAAATCTTCAAGATTTTTGGATTATTTGATATAAAACTTTTGCTAACAATTGATGTACGTAAATTTTATGCTTTTCGAAAAAGGGAAGATGTTGTATTGGAAACACCCTATGTCGTTTGAATATTCTTGTACCACCCCATAACACAACATGTCGATAAACAGTTTGTAATAGATACTTATCAACACCACCACGTGTCTTCAAACAGCGGTCGAAAAACAGTTGGCTGAGGTTAACAGCAATTGCACAGAAGAATTTAAATATTCTGGTATGGAAAATGTGTTCCAAAACCACTTCCAGTTGTTCAACAACATTGGACCAGTTTTCAAAAATTGTAACACGAGACGTTCAAATAAATAGTTCGCTGGATGGATTACTAACATCTGAAGAAAACACGACCAAAGTGAAAATTAAACAGCTTGTTCTATTTGCAATCAACAAAATTTATAAATGTGGAGGCCGTATATATACAGACGCATTTAAAAAAGGTAACAACTGAGGAATAGGAATTTATGTACAAAGCACAGAGAGAAGATACACCTTCACCTGGCCAATGAACTGAGCATTACTGGAGCGGAAATAATAGCTATCAAAACTTCAAGCATTGAATGTGGTTCAAGTGGAGCAATTGGAAGGTCACGTCATTTTCACAGATTCTCAATCAGCTTGCAAAGGAACAACCGGAGAGAGGACAAATACTCAACAACATACTGATACTGGCAGCGCGCTGGAGGGTCAAGCAGATGCCCTGGTTGGACAGTGAAAACTACGAAGAAATAGAAAACATGATATCTCATAAGGATGAACCGTACAGTGTCCATTCACCGTGAGGGTTTCATTCACCGCTGACCTTCACTTGAATGTTCTTTTTTCCATAACAAAACACACTTCACGAAAAATATTTTCCCCAATCCTTCAGAGAAGCGATGGTTTTCCACCACAGATGATTATGACATATAAGAAAAGTTTTGTACTGACAAGGGGCTGTCTATAAACCACGTAAACTGAGGTAAATGTCTTGTGTTTTCGAATAAACGTAGATAACTCGTTAGTGAAACGAGATGAACGATTACTGTTTTCAGCAAAGATGCACATATTAGTAAAACGCTTCTTATAGCTTTGAGACTAAGTTCACGATTTGTCCGCATAGATGGCGCACGAATCTAACTTTTGATAGGAACATCCAAGAGATATGGTTTTTTCAGCAAAGTTGTAAAGCTATTCAATTCAAACAAAACTACTGAAGACGAAACGATCTAGCAAATCCCGATTTTAGAGCCACCAAATGTTGATACAGTTATCTATGGTCTTGTTTGTAAAAACTGTTCTAAAACGGTGCTTGATCAATTCAATGCAATCATTTATAACATTTTCTGTTCTAGGTTGTATGAACTAACTCACTAAATCGATCTTATTAACTTCCTCGTAAGACATTGCTCGCTTCTTCGTAAAACACTTGAATAAAACTTCAGAACTGTAAAGCACACATAAAATTTTGTTTCCTCCACATACACAAGCAATCAGACCGACTCAAAGGTATGAAGTAGAATCAGTCAGCCATAAAAGACATATGAGCCGCATGATTCAAGAGCATAACAATATGTGTGAGATTGCGGGTTTACGTGTGGGAGTAGTTGTGAGATTGACGGTTAGCTCAATGGAATTTTCTGTATGAAAAACCTGACTGCAATGTTGGAAAGTTCGACCATGAGAACCTCCATTTGTTTATGCTGTATGCCGACATATTCGGTACACAGCTTCTACTTCGGCTGTAACTTACGAGTAAATGCCCAAATGCAAGCTCGAACCATTTGTTTAACTCTGGCAGTGATATTTGTGTTTGGTGAGAGAAGTTTGCGTTTGGTGTTTCATGGCCGTGTTTTCATAAAACAAACACTGGGAATCATTTTTGGGATAATAATTCATTTTTTTATTCGGTTTAGTATGATTTCACGTGAATAATCGCTAATGGGTTGTAATGGGTTAACAAAATAAATTCCAGAAAAAAACTTTGGGTTGATAAAAAAAACATCGTTTGAAAATAACAAGGATACACGCGAAAATCAATTTATTGCTAATATTGAAAGCAAAGCCTTGGTGCTACATTCCGTATCGGAATTCGACCTTCTGTTTTACTATACACAGACTTCGCAGCCGACTGTTAAGTGTACAGGACAATTGCGGGGCTAGCGCTACGATCCTACTGACACTAACAGTCTCTCCCGAGCCGGGACTCGAACATACGACGACTGGATTGTTAGGCCAGCATCGTACCTCGAGACCAGCTGGGAGATATTGCTAATATTAACCATATTTTTTTTTTCAAACAAAATGAAAATATATTTTTTACTTAAGTGTGTACAACTGAATAATCATCAAGTCTCCATAGAACTCTAAAAAATACATAAAAAATTGAAAATTTTAAATTATCTTTTTCTACAAAAACGCAAATTTTACTCACACTTTTAACATATGTTTTAAACAACGTATATTCTAATAAACCAATTAATCTAATAATTTCACGTTTTTTAGTGTGTTTTGAGCCAAATTGCTATAATATACGAGAAACTTTGTTGATAAATCACCCAAAAATTCAAAAATTGCTAAAAAATGGAAAATTTTTAATCATCTTTTTCTACCAAAACGCAAATTTTCCGCAAACTTTTAACACATATTCTTGAAGGGCACAAGTAGGGCTTTCAGACACACTATCAGGTGCTGTGCTTACACGTGCTTACATTTAATGTTTTTGATGGTCAAAATTAGGAAAGTTACGCATATTTTCAATGTGGCCTGCGACTGACTCTGTAGGGTTGAAATCCATTACCCATCCTGTTTCAGGAAACTAATTCAATAAGCTTTCAATCATATGTGAACATACCATGATAGCTTTAGTAGGTTTTTATATATTCCAAAATATTCAGAAAAACTAATTTTCTCCGTTTCTGAAATAGGTAACTTTGAAGGCATTTTTCAACATGAACCGTTTTTTGTATCAAGATTTCATTCAAAAATTATGAAAATATAGATAAAATACTACAAAATCATGTGCTCAAAACATCCTGAATATGAAATTCGCATTTCGGTAATTTTGGCCACTCTTTTATATAGGGACCGTCTTATGTGTATTGGTGAAAATATTTTTCAAAACGTGTGTTTTGTTATGGAAAAAAATAACTTCCAAGTGAAAAGTGAGCGGCGAATGGAATCCTTTCGGTTATTTTTGTCTTTAACGATCACAAGAAGTGTGATAGCTAGCACATTTCTGTTGATTACGTTGGAATGCTGAAAAATTTCGTAATCAATAGTGTCTTAAAAAAGTCCAACTTGAAAAAAAAAGAAGCACTTAGAAAGGAAACAATTTGAAATCGAATGCTTCTTGAAAACTAAATTGCAATTTTTTTTCTGAAATGTGTGATAAACATAGATTTTGTTGTTAACTTAATTAAACATTGAAGTCTACTCTACAAGTTGTTGACATCAAGAATCCAGATTCTATGAGTATATAGAGTCGCGCAAAGAGAAAATCTATCGTTTCGGCAACAGTTTTTGTGCCGTTTGTTGCCAAGAACTATACAGTTCTGGTTTCACCATGCATAAGCGAATATCATTTTTTAAAATTCTTTACAAAGTTCACAGTTTTGAAAGATTACACCGGTGATGCTTTGTTAAATTTAACTAAACCAGAGTATTGCTATAACTGAAAGGTATCGCGTTGCTTGAAAAAATATTCATCGCAAACAGTTTTTGTATTCATTGTCGTTTTACAAAAAAATTTGGTTTGTTTTTACGTAAAATAATAAATTTCATAAGCTTTAAGTAATAATAATGCTAGCGTACTTCGATTATCAAACTTGCGCTTCTCATTATTTAAGGCTTTGGTTAGAATTTCGAACACACTTCATCACGGTCAAACTCGAAACTTTGAAAGAACTTTTATACAATGGCAAATTGGAGGAAACACAGTTTCGAAAAATTAGTCTGTTATATTTGCACATTCAGTATTCCTTCGTTTGAGTCATGCAGGCGTTACAGCAAAAAGATAGTTACACGCTATGAGAAAACGACGCATGTGCGTGTTCTCTGTTTTGAGTGTAGTATTCGTTTCTCCCTCCCAGGTTTATACTATTTCTTGCCACTGTGAACAAGTTTACGTTGGAATTCGTGTACAAGAATTTTCGCACAAAGTGTGTGTTGATGAACTTTTGTTGCCTAACAAGAGGCGCTAGTTTATGACGAGTATGACACGTAGCGCGCAATGGTTCAATACAAGAATCACGAGCCTTGAATACAATAGAACCTTTCGGATTCAAGTTTCACATTGTCTCAACTCCAAACACTTGAACAACAGCTTGCTTATCGCTGCAGAATATCTGATCGATACCATCGTGTTCGTCGGAGCACTTCACTGCCGGTAAAGTGTAATAGTCACATGTTTTTGCTATGTTTAATAATCTTTTTCTGCAGCTGTTCGAAATTTAAGTCTATTCGAACTTGCTTCAGAACAGTTAGATCAATATACAGTGATCACTCGATTATATCACACCCTGATGATTTTTGGCGTGATGAAATAGGGAAAGTGATAAAAGCGGAAAATCATTGCTTAGTCGGCTGCCGTACAGGGAAGTTGATTTTCGTGTGTGCTCTACAGCTAACGCTCATACATATACCGTTTTGTTTTAGTGCTCGCCTGCGCAGTAGTGGTAGTGGCGTCGTGGTTGTTTTTTGGCGCGAATGCTGAAAGGTGTCGCGCTGGTTCGACTTCAAATTGCCCGTCCCGCAGCGGTGAAAGTCGACTCAACTGGGGTGGAACCCCAACAAAGGAAAGTAAGGGGCGCTGCCGCTCAGCGTTCATTCAGTGCAGCGGCAACGCGACCGGTGCAAGCGAATTACATCTACATACAAGATAAGTGCTTTCATTCTCACTCTTATTCCTTTATATACATTCATTCACACATTCTGCAGTATTTTATATTTACATATATATAAATTCCGATCCCTCATTGTATTTCTTTCTTTATATAAAGTGATTACCTTTACATTCATATTAAAACTGTGCATTTGATAACATTCGAGAACAGACAGTTCCCGACCGTAAATGGCGGTAGGTGGACTGTCTATCACCCCGGACCTTTCATCTTCCTCTGAAGTGGATGAGTCCGGGATGGACTTTTCGGAAATACCCGAAAATAACAATGGTGAGTTCTTTGGCGTTGTGAAAAAGCGCAAAAGACCTCGCAAAACAGCTTTGGTTACTACACCCACTGATGCGCCAACGCGGGTTAAAAAGTACCAGGAGGGTCAATCCGGGCTCCGCTGGGTAGTATTTTTCCGGCCAAAAAACAAACCCCTCAAGGTTGTGCAGATCTGTAAAGCTCTGCGCACAAAATACAGCAGCTTGATTGAGGTTTATAAAGTCAAAGCTGATAAATTAAAAGCGACTTTTTCTGATCTTGGACATGCAAATGCGGTCGTCGAAGATCAAAACTTTACAATTGAACACCGGGTATATATTCCGGCACGCGCAATCGAGATCGAGGGCGTAATAACAGAACCAGATCTCACAGAGGAAGAAGTTATGAAAGGATTTGGGTATTTTAAAAATCCAAATCTTCCGAAAACCAAAATTCTAGAGTGCAGGAGAATGTACTCTAAGAACAACATGGGCAACTACTCCCCGAATGACTCTTTTAAAGTAACTTTCGAAGGAAAAGTGCTCCCCGATTTCTTCGAGCTGTACAAGCTTCGATTACCGGTACGACTTTTCATCCCAAAAGTCATGTCGTGTACAAATTGTCTGCAGCTAGGGCACACAAAAACCTACTGCAGCAACAAAACTAAATGCTGCAAGTGTGGGGAAACTAAAGAAAGTAACCACGCTTGTAGCGAACAGGAGGCAAAATGCTCTCTATGTGGTGGCGACCCACACAAAATTGAAACTTGTGCAAAATACAAACAACGCTCTGACGCACTAAAAAAATCGACCAAACTACGCAGTAAGCAGTCCTTCGCACAGATGCTGAAGACTGCGTTACAGCAGGAGGAAAATCGTTACTCCAGTTTGGAGAACGTTGATTCCAATGATGATGAAGAGGACTATCAACCTCTGCCGTCAACCGGAGCTGTGCGAAAACGGCCAAGTGCAACTTCTCCTAAACTCCCTAGAAAGGAGCAGAAGAAGACGCATAATGATACCCCACGTGGTCCCGCCCTTGAGCAAAATGCTAAAGCGCCACCACCAGGTTTTAAGGTTGATTGCGAAAAAGAATTTCCCAAACTCCCAGGGAAACGAGCTACTCCCACAGCTAAGTTGTCATCGGAACCAGGAATACCGTCTTCTGATGGACGTATTTCATTCAAAATGATTGTTGAATTGATATTCACCACTTTTGGTCTATCCGATGCCCTTAAAAGTATGATTTCGGCTTGGCTTCCAACAATTTGCATGTTGGGTAAGCAACTAAGCACCAAATGGCCCCTCCTCGCGTTCGTATCCTTCGATGTCTAAACCAGACAACAGAAGTGACGAATCGACAACAAGGATCATTCAATGGAACTGTCGAAGCTTGGTTCCCAAACTAGATAAATTTAAACTCCTGCTTCACGATAGCAAATGCGATATTTTCGCGCTATCGGAAACTTGGTTATCAACTGATACAACACTAACAGTTCAAAACTTCAATATCGTCCGTTTAGACCGCGGAAACTCTTATGGCGGAGTGCTCCTTGGTATCAAAAAATGCTACCCATTCTTCCGAATTCCTCTTCCAGCAATTGATGGTATAGAAATTGTTGCTTGCCATGTAACAATTGCTGGTGAGAGCCTCACTGTCGCATCAATCTACATTCCACCCAGAGCTAATATTAATCGGCTGCAGCAAACACAAATAACGGAACTGCTTCCGACACCACGCCTTCTTTTGGGAGACTTCAATTCTCACGGTATGGCGTGGGGAGCACCTGGAGATGATAGCCGGGCTATTCTTAGCGAAAGCTTACTAGACGAGTTCGATATGACCCTATTGAATATACCTGGGCTAGCTACAAGAATAGCAAGGCCTCCAGTACGAGAGAGCACTTTAGACTTGTCTATGTGTTCCTCCTCAATAGCTTTGGATTGTAAATGGGAGATTATTCAAGATCCCCATGGTAGCGACCATTTGCCAATAAGTATTTCGATTATGAGCAGGCTCCAGTCTGCTACCACAGTCGAAGTAGAGTATGATCTCACCCGGAATATTGATTGGGAAAAATTCTCGAACATAATATCCCAGGGGCTCGAGACAAACGAAGAGCTTTCTCCATCCGACGAATACAACTTCCTTGCAACATTAGTTTTAGATAGCGCGTTGCAATCTCAGACGAGGCCCGCCCCTGAGAACAAGTTGAAAATTCGTCCTAACAAACAATGGTGGGACAAAGAATGCACCGAGATGAAAAAAACTCTAAAAGCAGCATACATAGCATTCAGGAAAGATCATTCCATTCAACTTTTTGATCAGTTTAGAGAGCTGGAACTGAAACAGTCTAAACTACACAAGCTGAAAAAAAGATCGTACTGGCAAAATTTCATAAGCACGTTACCCAGAGATGCTTCTATGAGCTACCTCTGGAATACGGCTCGGAAAATGCGCAATAGGTCCGACAACAATGAGACTAATGAATACTCTGAACGTTGGATATATGATTTCGCGAAAAAGGTATGCCCAGATGCTGTCCCATCACAGCAGAAATTCAGAGACACAACAGCGATTGAAGAACCAGAATTTTCAATGCTGGAATTTTCAATTGCCCTCGCGTCTTGCAGGAACAAGGCTCCAGGACCGGACAGGATCAAATTTAATTTGATGAAAAACCTGCCGGATTCGGCCAAGATACGGTTTCTTAAACTGTTTAATACACTTATCAGGAACAATATGGTCCCGAAAGGTTGGAGACAGGTTAAGATTATCGCTATCAAAAAGCCAGACAAACCTGCTGCAGATCATCGCTCGTACAGGCCGATTGCAATGCTCTCATGCATACGCAAATTGCTGGAAAAAATGATCCTGCGTAGGCTCGACAACTGGGCAGAATCAACTAACCAACTGTCAGAGACCCAGTTCGGCTTTCGTAGGGGCAAGGGCCCTAACGATTGCCTGGCATTGCTAGCCACAGAAGCGGAAATGGCTCTTGGCAGCAAACAACAAATGACCTCGGTTTTCCAGGATATCACAGGCGCATTTGATTCAGTTTCAATCGAAATTCTTCCCGAGAAACTGCATCAGAGAGGATTCTCCCCTATATTAACAAACTTTTTGATCAACCTGCTGTCTGAAAAGCATTTACTTTTCAACCACGGTTCTTCAACAATAACACGAACAAGCTACATGGGTCTCCCCCAAGGCTCTTGTCTGAGTCCGCTGTTGTACAACTTCTACATCAGTGACATCGACACATGCTTGACGGACGGCTGTACAATGCCAGTTAGCTGACGACTGCGTTGTATCAGTCACGGCGACTCTAGCTGTAGACATGAAAAACAGCCTGCAAAATACGCTAGATAATCTGACCGGTTGGGCCAGTTGTCTTGGAATCGAATTCTCGCTTGAAAAAACGGAGATGGTAGTCTTTTCAAAAAAGCGACCATCACCTCGCTTCGAGCTAGTTCTGTCCGGAATACCCATCACTCAGTCACCTAGCTTCAAGTATCTAGGAGTATGGTATGACTCTAAGTGCACATGGGAAAAACATATCAATTACCTGAAGCAAAGATGCCAACCGAGAATTAATTTTCTTCGGATGGTAACAGGAACATCATGGGGAGCGCATCCAGAGGATTTAATACGACTCTACCAAACCACTATTCTGCCCGTAATAGAATACGGCAGCATATGCTTCAGAGGAGTCGCAGCCTCACACATGCTGAAGCTAGAGAGGATACAATACCGTTGTTTGCGTATCGCTCTAGGCTGCATGCAATCGACACATACCATGTCTCTAGAGGTCATTGCGGGAGTACTACCACTCAAAGAGAGGCTATTCGAGTTGGCTCTTCGTTTCCTCATCAGATCGGAGATAGCAAACCCAATGATAATCGAGAACTATGAGAGGTGTTTGGAAGTTGTTCAGAAACCCTGTATGTCAGTATACCAGCGGTTCATGACCATGGAGATAAACCCTTCGGTTGTTGCTCCATCCCGTGAGATTTCAACATCGCTCAACAATTCTTCTGTTGTATTTGATTTGACGATGAAACTAGAAATCCATGGAATTCCCGAACACCTTAAACCAACAGTTGTGCCAATAATATTTTCGGCAAAATTCGGCCACCTCCCAGAACAGAACTCCTTTTTCACGGACGGATCTGTGATGGATGGACAATCCGAATATGGCGTTTTTAACACAGATCATCACATATCCCGCAAACTGGCACCGCCTTGCTCCATATATGTAGCTGAATTAGCTGCCATACACAATTCGCTGCGAATTATCGAGCTCAAGACACCAGGCAATTATTTCATCTTCTCGGACAGCCTCAGTTCTATCGAAGCTCTCCGATCGTTTAAACCGGTCAAGCACCCGTCCTATTTCCTTCCGGAAATTAGACGGATATTAGAAGTGCTGGTTGATCGGTCTTTCATTATCTGCTTTGTGTGGGTCCCCTCTCATTGCTCAATCCCAGGCAATGAAGAAGCTGATTTATTAGCGAAAAGGGGTGCCATAGAAGGAGATATATTTGATAGACCGATCATCTATACCGAGTATTTTCACCTGCCTCGACAACTGGCCCTGGCAAACTGGCAGGAAAAATGGGATAAAGACGATCTTGGGCGATGGATGCACTCGATTTCGCCCAAAGTGTCTACAAAAGCTTGGTTCAAAGGGTTAGATTTAACTCGAGATTTCATTCGAGTTATTTCGCGCCTAATGTCCAATCACTATGTTGCAAACGCACACCTTTATCGAATAAACTTAGTCGATAGTAATCTGTGCGAATGTGGAGGGTACGAAGATATAGATCATATAGTCTTCGTATGCCCTAAGTACCACAGAGCAAGGACCAAGCTTATTGATTCTCTCCGAAAACAGAAAGTGACATTTACAATGCAAGTACGGGATGCGCTTGCTAGCCGCAACCCAGCGCTTGTAATACCTATTTATGACTTTTTAAGAGATATCAAGTATCGAATTTGATTATCTTCTTGCTTCTTCTTCTTATTTTTCCAACACAACCTCCATCAAAAAGTTTCACACTAATTCTGTTCCTTTTTTTTTCTTTTATTGATCTTTTTAGAAACACATGAATCATCGCTTCTTTCTGAGAGACATGATCCACCAAACATAGATATAAGTTTTGATTTCTAAAGATATAAGGAACCATCACACCTTAACGAATAGTATTAAGAATTGATATTTACTCATACAGAGAAGAACTTTATTTATTATTCTTATTGTTAGCCGTAGGTTTAAATAATATGTATTTTTAAATTGTATTTATAAAAGAGAAAAGATGAGAGGGTTTTTATGCCTGTTTGAGGAGGAGCAGTCGGGATACAGGCTCTACTCAAGCTGGCTTTTCCCTACTCCAAAAGATATTCGGCCCCGTTATGCTTTGCGGTTGGGCCTAAATAAATATTAGAGTTAAAAAAAAAAAAAGCGGAAAATCTTAAAATTTCATATTTTTATCGAAGATGCTAAATCAATAACTAAATACGTAAAATCAGTGATTTTATTTTTTTGGAAAATTTATCTGTACGAACATATGAAAAAAGCTGCAGTTGTTTTTTTATAAATCGATATATCTAAATAATGACAAAAGATAGAGAAAAGTTGTCAAGGGATGAATTTGAGAAAACTGTCAGAACTAAAAAATCGATCATCACTATTGATAACCCAGCTTTCTACATCAAAAGATGCGTTTTCAAATATTTTGAAACTTCTCCGAACATATTATACGGTTATAATAAACATTTGTATCACTATTCAATTATTCACACGAAAACAGCAAAATGTAACATTTTGCATCGGTTGAATTTTTAATGTAAACTGCATCCAGAATGATACACAGAATTATAAAAATATCTTAAATATTGAAGCGTAATAGAAAATCAGTTCACCCTGACATTTTTTAATGAAAGGTTTTATGATGATAAAATCGGGTGAAAAATGTGATGAAATCGGGGGCAGATAAAATCGGGTACTGATATAATCGGGTGATTACTGTATTTGATTTGCAAAAAGCAAAAAGCAGTTACCACACTGTCTTCAGTTCCATCGGTTTCAGGTATCATTTCTAATTATATTGGT
This sequence comes from Wyeomyia smithii, assembly GCF_029784165.1. Lineage (NCBI taxonomy): Eukaryota > Metazoa > Arthropoda > Insecta > Diptera > Culicidae > Wyeomyia > Wyeomyia smithii. Next base: position 86,105,300 of record NC_073694.1, read on the forward strand.
ATTAGTTTGGATCGCAATCCACACACTATCTGAACTTTTTAGCTATTAATCATAAGGAAACGTCAAATTGTTATCAGATTGCTTTGCTTGCCGTGTCTGAAGAATTTGCGTAAACACGGGAAGTGTAGTGGATCTTGAAGATCATTAAGCCTAAGTTTTTTGCTGCTTCTTAAGTTTTTCGCTCACCATTCGCTTATACCAGGTGAGAATCTCTTTATCCTAAAAATGTTGTGTGGATGAAGAAAGTGTAGCATGATTACGTTTTATCGTTGTTTGTGATTGACCAGAAATGCACAAATTGCATGGTAATCCGGTTAAAAGCCGTTTAAAAAAGAAACGAAAAAAAAAGAAATATCTTTGATCAAAGTTTGTGTGCAAGTTATGACGTTTGCAACTTGCACTCAAACAAATGTTGAAAAATAACACTTTATTATTATTATTATTTATTTCGCTTGCCTTTCGACGACACTCTCGCTGTCACCTGACTTGTTTGTTGCTAGATTAAGCATTTATGCTGTCGGAAAACCCTAAGGCAAGACGCGACAGCTGGTCACCGTTACATGCAACCAATTTGAACCGGCTGCTGATTGGCTGAATCCGATAACGCAATCGTCACGTAGAAAATACAACGAGGTTATTTTTCACTGTAAAATAGTGATGCTGGAGAGTCATAATTTAGCTATTATAATTGTTCAAAAATAATGATGCAAAAGTATGCAAGGTACATGATATTACCGATTTATGTATTTCACTGTTATAACCAGACTTTCTGTGCACGTGCTTTTTTTCAAGCGACGAGAGAAATCTTTCTCTCGCTCGTAGAATTTCCATGTATGTGCGACGAGACGAGACACGTCACATGCAATTTGCAGGTTGCTCTTTCGCTTCTCTTTCGGTTCGGATTGCGATGCGCAAGGCGATGTTTCATCGCACTACGAACTGAGCGAGACGCCCGTACTGTACATACTCGATACAGCTCGTGCGCTACAGCTCGTGAGACTTTATCGTGTACACAGACTTTCTGTACACGCGCTTTTTACTCAAGCGACGAGAGGTTTCTTTTCTTTTTTTTTTTTCGGTAAGAGACTGTGGCGCACCAGACGATGTCTCATCGCTTTACGAACTGAGCGAGACGCCCATACTGTACCTTAGTGAACCTGTATATTAGAGAAATGACGAAGCACTCACCGTTAAGGAAACCGTCAACATCAAAACGGGGGAGCTGTATAATTTTGCATTGCCGTTATCCGTTTTGATGTTGACAGTTGCCTTAACGGTGAGTGTCTCTGCGTCTCTCTGGTGTATAGGCTGCCTAACGTACCTACATACGATATATGCCGTCAGACCCTTCTAAAGGTTTATTATTCGGAAGAATTCACAAAACTATATTACTACGATCAGATTATCACGAACCTTTAGAACCTGATTTGCAATATCTATACACTAAGGTCGCTTTTTACGCGACTTTTTTACGCGGATTCCGGAATTTATTCGGTGTTTTTTACGCGGATTCCGGAATTTACGCGGATTCCGGAATTTACGCGGATTCCGGAATTTACGCGGTATTTGTTTTCGTGCGGACTTCGGTTCCTCTTCACTCGGATTGCAGAATTTACGCGGGTTTTTTTACGCGGATTCCGGAATTTACGCGGTTTTTTACGCGGCATGTATCCCCCGCATAAAAAGCGGCTTTAGTGTACTCAATTCGAAAATTCTATCCAACATCAACATGTACTAGAAAATATAAACAATTTTAATGGTTTTACTATTTGTAACTCCCGAAAAACTTATGTTGTAATTTCAAACCACATTTTTTATCCTTAGAACTACAAAACAGAGTTCTATCATAAGATAGTCAATGATATCTAAACTGACGAAAGAAACACTTCTGTTTACCAACGTAACACTCTGCATCCGGTGAAAAGAAAAATATTACTCATTTTCGTACCGTTAGCATAATAAGTATAGTAACAAAACGTTCTTAATTCATGTTAACAAAAGTCGGATGAATTAATCATAGAATTTTGAATTGATAAATAAATGAACTAGGTTATATCATTGATAACTCTAACGGTGTTTTGATGCATGCTGCTATAACACCGTAAATAAAAAAAAAAACATAAAATCTCCTGCCTGTATCCTTCTGCGCAAAATCATAAAATGAAACATAAAATGAAAATAAAATTTGTAACGGCCTTATTTGATCATAGGAAAAGAAGTAATTTATATTACGTCTCCGATTGAAATTCGGCTTCCACATTTAAACCGATAATATTTGTGAGTATTATGTTCTAAGGGCATTGCGGAAATCATTCCCGGTCAACAAGAAACCTGAATAATCAAGCTCGAATGATATTTCTCCGCTGGAGCATTTTATTGCCTAAAACATTCGTACAGAACTTTGTAAAAGAAACTTTTAAGATTCGAATACTCATTAATCTACCTTACAGAGCATTCTTTCTTATATGAACCTGAATATATCTTGATACGGAGAGGCACATATATTTATTTGAAGCTTGATAATTAGTATAACTAAAATATATGTACTTTTATGTATGTACCTATGTGAGTATGAGAATTAGTCGCTATGTACGAATGTTGCGAAGCAATTTATGTGTTTATCGTGAGTGTTTTACAAAATTTATGATATTCTCTGTGGCATTAAATGTTTGTCTGAATAGTCTTATTGATCATATGAATTATCCAGAAATGAACGAAAAAACCGTAATTATACTTTTCACTTGCACATGAACACCGATGAGACAATTGTAATTTTTGACCCAAAATAGTTGTTATTACTAGTATAGTACTGCATTATCCCAAAAATATTTTCAGTCAAATAAAAACTGCCTGTTAGTTGGCAACCTACATATGTATTTGCACACCGCAATATAAACATCACACAAAAATATATTCATATAACATTTCTACAAACGCCTGTGGCCAGCTTCAGGAAATCTTTGTCGTGTCAGAACTGAATAAAAATGCTACTGTTGAATGAAAGCGGGAATACACTTTACTTTAGCAGTGTGAAATCGAATGATATGAAGGATATAATCGATTGAAAAACATACTGAAAGTTTTGATCAGAATACGACAATGAGAACTAATGCAAAATTTATCCAACGCGTTTTAATACAGATATTACGCCACAAAAGACAATCAGCAAGAATGTCGCAGTGGCATTTCAGTACCCAGTGCCCTTCAGGCATATAGAGATAAAAAAAAATACAGATATTTATTAATAATGGATGTTCACAGCGAACACATTTTGCTTTTATTTTTGTTGGCTGTAGGAAAAAAGTACAGAAAATTGATGGAAAAATGTTGACCGGGTTTTATACTATCTGATTTATGTAAATCTAATTTCTCACGATCTTCTTATATCCCAGTACAATGCCCCCAAAAAAAGCTTCTATAGGAAAATCCACAAGAAAATCAAATCAGGTATCGACCAGCAGAGCTGCTGAAACATCTCAGCAGCGTGAAACACGGCGTTTGAACGACCGGATTTCACGTTCTGCTGCAAGAGATGCTGAAACCGTTGAACAAAGAGCTTTACGACGTGTGGTTGACCGAACTACACATTCTGTTGCAAGAGATACTGAAACACAGATGCAACGCACTTTACGACGTGCCAGTGACCGCATTGCATGGTCAGTTTCTAGAGATGCTGCTGAAACCGAAGAGCAACGTGTTCCGAGGCGTGTGAGCGACCGAATGGCACGTTCAACAGCTAGAGTTACCGAAACTCTAGAGCAACGTACCGCTAGACGCGAGAGCGACCGCATCGCGCATTCTGTTGCTAGAGATGCCGAAACACAGGAGCAACGTGATTCATGACGTGCGAGTGACCGCATTGCACGGTCAGTTGCTAGAGATGCTGAAACCGAAGAGCAACGTGTATCACGGCGTGTGAGCGATCGGATTGCACGATCAGTTGCTAGAGATGCTGAAACCGAAGAGCAACGTGTATCACGGCGTGTGAGCGATCGAATTGCACGTTCAGGGGCAAGAGTTGCCGAAACTGTAGAGCAAAGTACGACACGACGTGTGAGCGACCGGATTGCACATTCAGCCGCAAGACAAAGAATCAATTTAAATTTGGCAGCATTCAGCTATGATGAAACCTATGACTACAGTAGACATCTCGATGCCGTTATTGTCAATATGGATATATTGTGCCCTTATTGCCAAGCATTGAAGTTTGTAAAGGAAGCACCTGATATGTGCTGTTCGAATAGAGAAGTTAAATTGCCTCCACTGGAACGACCACAAGAGCCTTTGCTATCGTACGTATCAGGAACAACAGATCAATCGAAGCGTTTTTTAAATCACATAAGGTAATATAACTCATGTTTCCAAATGACATCTTTTGGTGCAAAAATTATAACCGGTGATGGTTTTATGCCCACTTTCAAAGTACAAGGATAGGTGTACCACAAACTTGGTTCGCTTCCACCATTAGAGGAAGAAGACCATAAATTTTTACAAATTAATTTCATGGGTGACGAGAATGCTGAAGTTGATCAACGATGTGCAATTCATTTAAAACCGCAATTGAAGATATGCCAACTGATGATTATCAAATCGTTATCAGAGCAGATAAAACACCGTTTGGCGAACATGAAAGGCGATTCAATGCTCCGACTATCAACGAAATGGCGATTGTTATGGTTGGAACTGACTGCGATCGACGAGATATTGTTTCGAGAAGGCGGGGTGGGAGTCTACAAAATGTAACGGAAACACATAGACCATATGTTGCGCTCCAATATCCGATAATATTCTGGCAAGGTGAAGATGGATATCATTTAATCTGAAGCACGTTGACCCAATTACTGGTGCCACGGGCACAAAAAAGGTAAATTTTCAAGTCATATGAAACAATTTTAGATGAACCAATATTCAATTGTTCAATCCTTCAGATATCCTCTATGGAATTTTATGCCTATCGCATCATGGTTAGAAGAGGTGAGCCAAACAACCATATCCTGAAATGCCGCCAGCTGTTCCATCAATTCATTGTTGATATGTACGCTAAAATCGAAAGCGAACGACTACTTTTTCTACGTTTGAATCAAACTAAACTTCGTGTCGAAGAATACATACATTTGCGAGATGCAATCGCAAATGATGGTCATGTGGGTGATGTTGGACAAATTTGTATTCTTCCAGCCACTTTTACCGGAAGTCCCAACCACATGCATAATGCACAGGATGCGTTGACGTACGTGCGAAAAAAAAAGGTCGACCTGATCTGTTCATCACGTTTACATGTAATCCAGCGAGGACTGAAATAAATGAGTTGCTCTTTGTCGGTCAATCACCAACCCATCGCCACGATGTAACAGCTAGAGTTTTCAAACAAAAACTTATACGGCTGATGAATTTGATTACGAAAAATCAAATTTATGGGGAAGTACGTTGCTGGATGTTTTCCATTGAATGGCAAAAAAGAGGATTACCACATGCGCATATTTTAATATGGTTGAAAAATAAAATCGTGGCAACACAAATTGATAGTGTGATATCTGCTGAGCTACCGGATCCTCAGAAGGACCCCATATTGTTCGAAATCGTAAAGAAAAATATGGTACATGGCCCATGTGGAGCAATTAGACCTGCCATGTATGAAAGATGGAAAATGCACCAAGAGATTTCAACGAGCATTGCTTCGAGAAACCCAAACAGGACATGACGGATATTCGCTATACAGACGGCGTAAGCCAGAAGATGGAGGGCATACCACCACCATTATTTTGAACAGTGTTGACGTGTGTATTGACAACCGTTGGATCGTACCATACACCCCATTACTCTCGAAAACGTTCAAAGCGCACATTAATGTAGAATGTTGCATGTCTGTGAAATCTATAAAATATATCTGCAAATATGTCAATTTCATGTATAATATGAAATTCATCAGAAAACGAATTTCAAAGAAGAAAGCAAGGTGAGCAATTCCACAAAAAACGGGCAACCAATTTAATCGACCATTTTTTACTTGCCTGAAACATTGCATAGACGTTTCTATAGGCAAACGATGCCATTTTATGCTATTGGTTTAATTTTTTGGGACACGACTCATTTTTGAGAAGTTATTGAAAAATACTGTTTTGGAAAGGTATTGATTATTACAAATATTTTTGGGACCAAAACGGTTTGTTTGATCGGTGTGACGTCTTTGGCAAAGTTGTAGATGATAATTTTGTCTTTCCGAAAAAAATGTACACTAAAAAAATATTCTTTTTTTTTTTTGAAAAAACTTCAAAGAAAAATTAAAATCAATTATCTAAAAAAGCTCATTAAAATCTAATTTTTTATTTTCATAAAATAAAGCTCTCTATGGAAAATTAAAAATATTTTTACAGTCAAAATGGTTTGTTTGATTGGCATAGTCTCTTCGGCAAAGTTGTGTATAATAGTTTTTGCCTTTCTCCTAGAAAGGTATAGCAATCACTTGCAAAACCGAAGGTATAAAAGTGCTCCAAAGGGCCGAATGGCATATATCACTCGACTCAGCTCGACGAGCTGAGCATTTTCTGTATGTATGTGTGTGTGTATGTGTGTGTATGTGTGTGTGTACGTGTGTGTATGTGTGTGTGTGTATGTGCAGATTTTTATTCTCACTCACTTTTCTCAGAGATGGCTGGACCGATTTTCATGAAATTAATTGCAAATGAAAGGTCTCGTCCCATAAGACCCTATTAAATTTCATTGTAATCGGATTTTTAGTTTAGAGGTTATGGTTCAAAATGTAAAAATCATGAAACATCATTATCTCGAAAACTACACAACCGATTTGAACAAAATTGATTTCAAATGAACGGGCTACCTGAAATACCCTTAACTATTGAATTTCATAATAAATGAACTTGTGGTTCAAACGTTATAACAAAAAACGAGTTTTGAAGACTACTTAATCTCACTCATGTTTTTCAGAGATGGCTGGACCGATTTTCATAAAATCAGTGTCAAATGGAAGGTCTAGTTGCCCCATGAGACCCTATTGATTTGTTTAGCAATCGGACTATTACTTTTCCTGTTATGTTTAAAAATGTGAAATCCAGCTATGAAAAGGAACATATTCCGAAGACTACTTGAACTCACTCACTTTTCTCAGTGATGGCTGACCCGATTTCTACAAAATTAGTGTCAACCAATAAGTTTAGCTGCCTCGTAACACCCTATTGAATTTTACTGTAATCGGACTGTAACTTCGTCTGTAAAGTACCGAAATGTGAAAATCACGAAACTTCATTATCTCAGAAATTACACAACCGATTTGATCACTATTAATATCAGATGAGCGGGCTAGTTAAGAGTTAACTGATGAATTATGATTGAACATGTGGTTTCAAAGTTTGGCTGCCCTATACGTTCCCATTACATTTGATTATAATTGAACTTAAGCCATCGTTATGTATTAAATTGTTAATAAAACAACGAAAGTCTATTATTTCAAAGATTACATGACTTATTTGAACATAACTAGTGTCATACGAACAAGTCATCTCTCAATTTTACAAATAACAAACTTCATAACAATTTGATATGTGGCTCAAAAGTTATGGAAAGAAAAGAAATTCAAAGGCTATTTAAAACTATTGCTGCTTTGATTGATATTTGTGGTCTCAACATAATTTAAATGTGGTTTTGTACTATTCGAACGTTTCAAATTCATTGATTCCTTGCGATGTGTTTAAAGTCTGCAAATGCACGACGAATCGGCCATAGGATACGATCAAAGTCAAAAGACAAATCGTTTGAAATGAATGGTTTTATCGAAATGACAAAATCTTCGACTTTTGGCTTTTGGCGCCCTAATTCTGAATATATTCATATTGGGTGGTATGCGGTCATTTTCAGCAGATTTTCTGGTATCAATCTGACACCGGAAATACTCATATTGGGAGGTATTTAGTTATTTTGGTTGTTTTCCCGAAACTAACAGTGGTCGTCTTTAAATTCAAAATGGTGTCAAGGGTCAATGTTTGGTTTCTATGCATCATCTCGATTACGGAAATTACGGAAATGTTGAGTATTATTTGGTTATTTTCGACTGTTTCCTATAAGTTGCCATTTAGCGATTCAAAATGGTGCCTGAGGTCAATTGTTAGCTTATTGCATCATTCTGGTTCCAGAAATACTCATATTGGATGGTATTTGGTTATTTTAGGCTGTTTTTCACAAACCGGAAGTCGCCATCTTGGATTTCAAAATGGTATTTAAAATAATTTCTGGCCTCTGAGCGTCATTCTGGTTGAAGAAACACCCATATTGGGTGTAATTCGATCATTTTCCGCTGTTTCCCAGGAACCGGAAGTCGCCAACCTAAAATCCAAAATGGGGTCTGTGGTCGATTTCAGCAGCTGTGTATCATTTGTTACCACTAAAAACATTCTCCTGTCAAATATGGTTCCATTTAGTTGATTAGTTCGCGAGATGTGCAGAAATTTGTGCAGACACATGTGCTTCCCTAAGAGGGATGGGCGTCGAACCATTATGAACATATCTATTACCCTTTAAAACATCCACATGCCAAATTCGGTTTCATTTGCTTGGTTTGTTCTTGAGTTGTGCAGAAATGTATGTTTCATTTGTATTGGACCCCTCCTTTCCATAAGAGGGAGGGGTCTCAAACTATCATGGGAACCTTTATCGGGACCAAAAACCCCTACATACAAATTTTCACGTCGATCGGTTCGGTAGTTTTCGAGCCTATATGGATCAAACAGACTGACAGACCGTACTACATTTTTATATGTATAGATTATAACATCAATATATTAGAACCTAAAGAGTGTATATACATTTATTGGATTGAAGCGTTCATGTAAATCTATTTTTACAAATAAAAATTTGAATTAGAAAGGCTGGGTCTGACCGCTAGGTGGATTAATTTAGGTTTTTTTAATTTTTTTCAAAATATCATAAATTTTTCTTGATTTCTCCATGATCGGACTGGTTGCATTGTTTAGGTAATCTTTTGTATTTTTTATGAAAAAAAAAATTTTAAAAAAATGACCCTTTTGATTTTTAATTTTCCTTTGAACTTTTTTTTTTCAAAAGTACATAATTTTTTTTAGAGTGTTTATGTATTCTCGGAAAAACAAATTTATTATCTACAACTTTTTCGAAGATGTCACTTGATCGATGTGACCGTTTCGCCCTAAAAATATTTATAATCATCAATACCTTCCCAAATATCATTTTTCAATAGCTTCTCAAAAATGAGTCGTGTTCCAAAAAAATAAACCAATAACACTAAATGGCATCTTTTGCTTATAGAAACGTCTATGCAAAGTTTAAGCCAAATCAAAAATAAAAATTAAAAAAAATATTTAAACTGGGACTTTTTTTTGGAACTGCTCAGGTGCATTGATTCCAGAATATCCTGGCATACATTCTGGTGATGCATTGGGCCGTGTGTATACGGTGCATCCTAGCAATTCCGAATGTTTTCATTTGAGAATGCTGCTCCACGTAGTCCGAGGACCAACTTCGTTCCGAGCTATCAGAACTATCAATAGTGTAGTTTGCAATACATTTAAAGAGGCATGTCTCAAACTCGGTTTACTGGAAAATGATCAGCACTGGGACATTACGTTGACTGAAGCGGCTGAAATATGCCATCCACAACAAATACGAGCTATGTTTGCTATTATTTTGACTACTTGCTCTCCTTCAGAGCTCAAAAAAGAGTTTAAGCGAGGACATACTTATACAATTACGTAGAAATAATCCGGACGTGTCGTATTGTGATGAAATTTATAATGAAGCACTTATTTTACTTGAGGACAAATGTGCTCGTATAAACAATAAACTACTTGCGCAATTTGGTTTAACTACTCCGGTACGACATGAAAATAATGTGCTTGACAGAGATCTTATGAGGGAGAAGCATTATGATGTTGATCAGTTGCAATTTTTCGTTGATGACAATAAAAAGCTTTTGACCACTGATCAAAAATTCGCCTACCACACAATTATTCAACGTGTTGTCAACAACAATGGAGGGATTGTTTTTCTTGACGCTCCAGGAGGTACAGGAAAAACATGTCTTCTCAATTTAGTACTGGCTGAAATTCGGAAACAGGGCGATATCGCACTTGCAGTGGCATCATCAGGTATTTATTTACTAAAAATCAAATTTTATTTTACAAAAATCAAATATATTTAGGTATTGCATCAACGCTTCTTGAAAGGGGAACGTACGGCACATTCAGCTCTCAAACTGCCTCAAAAGCTGATCATTTGGGATGAATGCACTATGGCACATAAAAAGGGGCTCGAAGCCCTTGATCGTACCCTGCGGGATTTCAGGAAAAATCAAGAAATAATGGGGGGAGCTGTAGTATTACTAGCAAGAGACTTCCGACAAACATTACCCGTTATTCCAAGGGGAACTCCTGCCGATGAGCTAAATGCTTGCCCCAAAGCTTCGCCCCTTTGGCGACACGTTACTAAAATTACACTATCGACGAATATGCGAGTGCATTTACACCATGACACTTCGGCTGAAACTTTCGCTAAGCAGCTTCTCGATATGGGAGATGGTAAAATTCCGACCGATTCGGCAACAAACGAGATAACTTTTCCACTTAACTTCTGTCAGATGGTGTCTTCAGTTGTGGAACTAGAAACCATGGTTTTTTCCGAATATTACACGAAACTACAAAAATTGTGCCTGGTTATGTGAACGTGCAATTTTAGCACCAAGAAATGATGCGGTCAACAAAATTAATGATCGCATCCAACTTAAAATTCCTGGAGAGTCCGTAAAATACAAATCGGTAGACTCAATCCCAAATAACGAAGCTGTTAACTATCCAATAGAGTTTTTGAATTCGTTAGAGCCATCTGGAATGCCCCCGCATATTCTGACGTTAAAAGTTGGTGCACCAATAATGCTCCTCCGTAATTTGGATCCACCGAAGCTGTGTAATGGAACCAGACTTGCCGTTAAATATCTTATGCCGAACGTTATTGAAGCAACGATGATCGGCGGTAAATATAAAGGAGAAAACGTGCTGATTCCAAAAATTCCGATGATTCCAAATGATTTACCTTTCGAGTTCAAGAGACTGCAGTTTCCGGTGCGCCTTGCCTTTGCGATAACAGTCAACAAAGCTCAAGGACAGTCGCTCAGTATGGTTGGACTAAATTTAGAAAACGCCTGCTTTTCTCACGGTCAATTATATGTCGCTTGCTCCAGAGTAGGAAATCCAAAAAAATTGTATATTTTCTCAATAAATGAATAAACTAAATATATAGTTTATCCACTAGCCTTGCGATAAACATTCAAATTTCTCTTACTATCCAATTTTCATTGAAATTTATTATATTTCAGAAGATATCCAGTAGAAGGTGACGATTATTATCTGGTTGAATCACGAAGCATAGAACACGAATGAATATATCTAGGAAGCTGTGTTCTTCTTCGAAAAAATAATAGTGTTTTAGGTGATTTAAAATAAAACAGCCACAGAACGTGAGTGTTGCTGGCTACCGTTCATCGAATGCGCCAGGAATTACAGTATGGTGGGGAGGGAAAGCACCAGCATAGTGGAAATCATCTCTGTTTAGATTTTGTTTTACAGGGTACTTGGATCTAGGAATGAATTGCTCAGTCCGTATGAGCGATAGTAAATAAGGACAGCATATTACAACAAAATAATCGAGTCACAGACGGCGATTTTATTTACTTTTTTATTACGTAGTTTAAGTTAACTGAATAAAAAAGTTTAAAATAATAATCTCGTATCATTTTTGCCTTTTCGCTCTTTCGATTTCTTTCGCACCGAAAAAATTTGGGGCGACTGAGTACACTTTGTGCATTCACCAAAATGTGCGACACCACACATTGTTATTTTGTTATTTTTAATTTGTTAATTTGTTAAATTGTGTGTTTGTGTGTGTGTGTATGTGTGTGTGTGTAACGCTCTCCCGATCTCACTCGATTTTCTCAGAGATGGCTGGACCGATTTCAATGAAATTAATTGCAAATGAAAGGTCTAGTTGCCCCATAAGACCCTATTGTAATCGGATTTCTAGTTTAAAGGTTATGTATCAAAATGTAAAAATCACGAAACATCAATATCTCAGAAACTACACAACCGACTTGAACAAAATTAATTTCAAATGAACGGGTTACCTGAAAAACTCTTAACTTTTGAATTTTATGAAGATTGAACTTGTGGTTCAGAAGTTATGGAAAGAAACGTGTTCTGGAGGCTATTTAATCTAACTCATGTTTCTCAGAGATGGCTGGACCGATTTTCATAAAATCAGTGTCATATGGAAGGTCTTGTTGCCCCATATAACCCTATTGATTTTTTTTTTTTTTTTGCAAACGGATTATTACTTTGCCTGTCATGTTTAAAAATGTGAAATCCAGCTATGAAAAGAAACATATTCCAAAGACTACATAAACTCACTCACTTTTCTCAGAGATGGTTGAACCGATTTCCACAATTAGTGTCAAATGAATGGCCCAGCTGCCTCATATCACCCTACTGAATTTTGCTGTAGTTGGACTGTAACTTCGTCTGTAATGTATCGAAATGTAAAAATCACGAAGCTTCATTATCTTAGAAACTACACAACCGATTTGAACAATATTGATATTAGATGAACGGGCTACACACTAATTTATCTCGGCAAATTTCCCAACAGATGTTTGAGCTCGACGAAGGTTTTAACAAATGTCAGCAATATATTTCGACAACATTCAGCAAATATATCGATTTACCGTAAACCAGCAAGTATTGACATTTCATTTGCCGAAGTTCTTGAGAATTATGCTGAAAATTGGTAAAACATTTCGCTGAATTTATCAGCTGTTGAGTTTTCGGCAATAAAATCTAAGTGTGTAGTTAAGGGTTAACTGATGAACTATGATTGAACATGTGGTTTCAAAGCTTGGCTGCCCTATACTTTCCCTTTTCTTTTGATTATAATCGAACTTAAGCAACCGTTATGTATTAAATTGTTAAAACAACGAAAGTCTATTATCTCGAATATTACACGACTTATTTGAACATAACTAGTGTCATACAAACGAGTCATCTCTCAAACTTACAAATATCTAACTTCATAACAATTTTATATGTTGTTCAAAAGTTTTGGAAAGAAAAGAAATTCAAAGACTATTCAAAACTATACCTGCTTTGATCAATATATATGGCCTCAACATGTTTCATATGTGGTATCATATTATTTGAACGTTCCTGGTATCGCTCGTAATTAAATTGTTCAAAATTAAGAGTCATTTCTTTTATTTCGATATTTCCCAAGCACTAACATTACGTCAAATTTCATATTTTATACTCGAATTACAACATCAATATTTTAGAACCCAAAGAGTGAATATACCTTTTTTGGATACAAGCATTCATGTAAATTTATTTTTACAAATAATAAGTTTGAATGAGAAAGGCTGAGTCTGACCGCTAGGTGGATTAATTTAGGTTTATTTTGTGAAATATCTACACTTTTCAAATAATTTTGAATTGAAATATCCAACAAGTAAATCTTCAATTTGTTTACGCACCTGGTTGGTGTGCGTTCCTTGATAGAAGATCAGTACTATGCTTTAGCAATTCCTGACCAAAAAAGTGGAAGAGGTTTTTTATAAGAAACGATCGCAAGGTTAACGTAGAATTACGACAGCCTGTCTTATGTCAATAAAATTTTGCAATAGCTTTGGGAATACACTCGATTAGGGTTAATTTAATGGTGTGAAGCGATATATTTTTCCGTATATGTTTCGTATATTATTTTTGCTTTAATGGAATGGTATGGGATAGCTGGAAAAATAGGTGTGACTAAATTATTTCCAGTTATACCATTCTACAACGTTCGAAAAAAAATACATCTCATTCATTCTGGCTCAGAGCGATCATTTGATAAGCTCCACCTTTATTTTTAGTTTTAAAGTTTTTCCTCAGTTTCGTAGCACGGATGTACAAAAATGATTTCTTGTGGACATTCTGTCGAGCCGGACCGATAGCACTCTCATGAAGGCAACAAAATAACATGTATTGTGTCGTGTTGCGCGGCTTGGAAGGAAAAAATGTTTCCTTCCCCGTGTCGCATGGACATTAGTACGGTAGACATTAGTATGAAGATGGAAATTCTGCTGTGATGTCAAGCAATAAACGTAAATTTCATTCAATTATCGCATAAATGCTTCATGGTCCAGATAGCGCGCGACATCCGCTCTGACAAAGATTTTTCGCACGTTGTGGAATGGGATAACTGGAAAAATTATTTCCAGTTATACCATTCTACAACGTTCGAAAAAAAGAGGATGGGCTACGCTGCTCACAGTTTGTCGGTATATAAGTGAAATTTGAGCATGAAAGCGCATTATTTTATCGTCAACTTTATACCTGCCAACAAATGTATCATCATTGAGATGGCACCAGAGACAAGCGACAAAGGAGCCAGGAAATTTGTCACAACAGGTCAAACCTACTATAGTCAAATCTCGTTGTAAGGAGAAACATGTTCGGTTGCTTCCCGTTTGGCGGATTACAACAAACGTTCTACTATTACACTTCCGCAAAGTTCAAACCGCCGTACGTTTGCTGCTCCAAGTAAATTGTTACATTCCTCTTGTCAACCTATTGTTGCCTAATAAAGGCAACAATATAACATGTATCGTGTGTTGCACGGCTTGAAGGGAGATGTTCCCGTTCTTGTGTCGGATATAAGGGTCGCAATTATGCTGTGATGTCAAGCAATAACCGTCTTCTTACGTTACATCCTTGTTAATGAAGTGTTATGTATTTTCTTAAACGGACTCAGCACCGTGAGCAGAATTTGCTGAACTTTTCTGTTTGGAATCGGATTTATTTCGCATATACCGCTTGTGATGCACAGTATCAATGAATCGTAATATAATCAAAGTTGCAGTTCAATAATAACCATTCATTATGCTCTTCTAAATATATTTAGTAGCCTTGAAAAAGGCTGGTTGCTGCAGTTCCAAATTTCATTCAACTATCGCATAAATGCTCCATGGTCCAGATAGCGCGTGATATCCGCTCTGACATAGATTTTTCACACGTTCACAAAGTCGCATGGAAGCAGATTGTTGCGTGTTTGATACTGCCGACGGTAGACATGAGTATGAAGGTGGAAATTCTGCTGTGATGTCGAACTATAACCGTTCGGTTTCAAGACGCAATAGCGTAAGTGCTGCATTTCTGTTATCTACTGCCATCCAGCACTAGAACAAGTACATATTACAACCGGCCACTAACACATTCTTGAGGCAATGTTGAATTTTTCTTGTCTTGCGAATGCTGAAATTTGCGGTTTTCCGTCTGTTACACATGATGAAAAATCTTAACTACTTCAATCACATAATTGTGGAGCACCAACAGGTGCTATTATATTTGACAACAGTAACAAACTGGCAAGTTTGTTCAATTATCATCATTTCGGATAACCATTCGCCAATGATTCTAGTTCTCCCGTTTTCTTTAGTAGAATTGCCGGCCATTTCCAATAATTCTGGAGCAACCGAAAACTCCATAACAGCCGCCAGATAGTTAGGTGCTTAAGTATCAACGCGCCCAGCGCGATCAGCCAGAAATTGAAACCCGGCTTTTCTTTCTTCTTCACGATCAGCAACCAACGTCCGTGTGGTATCGGCACAGTCATGGAATGAATTATACATAAAACACAAAGTGCGCATTCTTAGTCAACTAGGTATATTCTGTCGACCTTGTTAGGGAAAGAAGCATTGTGCGACCAATCAGAGGTCGACATTTGCGTTTTGACAAGGTTTAACAATTTTCAATAGTACAATCGTTCGAACAATCAGATTACAACTTTCTGCATTTGGACGGGTGCTTGGTTGATTTTCCAATCGATTACTGCAAAAATGACGCAAATCGGTTGGAAACTGACTGAGCTTAAGCGGTTGAAAATGGACAACTTTTGTGACGCTCTCGATGTTTTTGGTTTTTGAAATTGGATCCCTGTAATGAAATTGGTCCCCTGTATATGTTGCCGTAAGACGTAATTCTACGTCAATAAAAAACTTAGTATAAGAACCCTACGTCAACTTCTTAACTTTTTTGTCTATTGCTGTTTTCCCGAATGCAATTGTTAGAGTTTAGATAGAAATTATAACTTTCTAGAAACATGACTCAAAAGATCTCACTTTTGGGTAGAATAGATACAGCCTCATTATAACATGGTAATGTTGAATTGTTTGAAATTATGCAAATTCGTAAACTGAGTGGTGCAGCGACGCGGGCCGGGTATCAGCTAGTAGCAGCTAAACTAAAAAAGTTAGGTGCTTGGTGTCAAAGAACAACTTGTAGAGTAAACATCAATGTTTAATTTGGTTAACAACAAAACCCATGATCATCACACATTTCAGAGAGAAAATTGTATTTCAGTTCTCAAAAAACATTCGATATCACATTTTTCCCTTTCTATAGTTTGACGAACCGAGGAAGAAGTGAGCAAAGACAGAAGAACAAAAACCCCTTTTAATACGCACGCGGATTCTGTAATGAGCGAATAAAATAAAGATTTACTTAGTTAAAACTTTTGACAAGCGTTTAATTTCGTGTTCGACCGCCACATTGGCGACCCGCGACGTCGCGAACATTGAAATTTCACGATTTTACCTCGTCATTCGTGTTGCTAGTTAAACGCAATATCTAACCTCAACATGGCGGATGCAAACGAAAACCACATCACGGCGTCTGTTGCTTTCAAACTGCCGGATTTTTGGGAAACAGATCCGGCCACCTGGTTTGCCCAAGCCGAGGCACAATTCCATTTAGCAAAAATCGTCAATGATGAGACTAAGCTTTACCACCGTGGCGAAAATGGACCAGTCAGTCATTTGTCATACATGATTTGGTAGCAGCACCTCCGGAACAAAGTAATTATCAAACCGTCAAAGAACGTTTAGTTTCCTGTTTTACGGTATCCGCTGAAAGCCGCACACTGTTTTCAAAGCTGCAAAAACGTGATCAAAATTATTTTGACCCAAAAAACTTGATTTTAGAGCCATAGTGTCTTCAGTAAAGTTATTTCATTAATTATTCTCCATGTTACAGAAGTTACAGTTTTGTAATTAATCTACATAACAGTGAAAAGCGAATTTTACTTTTTTCATTTTTGCATATAAAAATTCATTGTGTTCGGCAAAGTTGTAGCACATTTCATTAGAAACAACTTTGTCAAAGACACCATACTTCTATCTGCCTATTTTAATGGACTTATGTGGAGTTTTTCTCAGTTTACCACAAAAAATCAGTTTTTTCAATAAACTTTCAATAGTGATTTTCTATAATTTTTCAATGTTCTACAATGTTGTTGATTATAACAAAACAAACAACGTCTGCGAAAAAAAATTTTTATCTCACATATTTCTCTGAATATAGACGTTTTTTATTAGAACAATGCAATAATTTACTAACAGATATCTTCAAAATCTGCAAATATCTGCAGACTAAACCATTTCTATATTAAAGTATAGCTAAAACATCATTCAATCCAGATATAGGAATTCGTCTCTCGCTGTCTCCTGTGTTTATATCTGTAAGTAAACTGGTGCATTATTTTAATAGAAATCTTTAATAACTAAATAATTATAAGAGATAAAAATAAGCTTCCTTCGGTAAACTCGTGTGTTTTATTATACCGGAAAACATTGTAGAACATTGAAAAATTTGAGAAAATCGCTATAAAAAGTTATATTGAAAAAAATATTAGGGGCAATCTAGAGGAATCTTAACAATAGCTTATTTATATTGGCAGATAGAAATATGGTGTCTTCAACAAAGTTGTTTGTTATAAAATATGCTAAAACTTTCCTCAGCACAGCGGATTTTTATACGCAAAAATGAGAAAAATAAAATTCGTTTCTCTCCTTTGGGTGGATTAATCACAAAATTCTAACTTTCATAAAATGAAGAATAATTAACAAAACAACTTTGCTGAAGACACTATGGCTCCAAACTCAATTTTTTTTTGAGTAAAAAAGTAATTTGTGTGAATTAGTGCATTATTTAAGTAGAAATCGTCAATAACTAAAAAAATATGGGAGATAAATATAAACTACCTTCGAAGAAATTTTTCGTTTTGTTATAGGAAACAATATTATAGAACATTGAAAAATTGTAGAAAATCACTACTAAAAGTTGTATCGAAAGAACTGATTTTTAGTGGCAATCTGTGGAAAACTCCATATAAGTCTATTAAAATAGGCAGTTAGAAGTATGATGTCTCTGAGAAAGTTGTTTCTTATGAAATGTGCTACAACTTTGCCGAACACGATGAATTTTTATATGCAAAAATGAAAAAAGTAAAATTCTCTTTTCACTGTTAAGTGGATTGATCACAAAACTGTTGCTTCTATAATATGGAGAATAATTAATGGAACAACTTTACTGAAGACACTATGGCTCTTAAATCAAGTTTTCTGGGTCAAAATAATTTCGATCACGTTTTTGCAGCTTTGGAAACAGTGTGAGCCGCCTCGAACAGCTGCTAGGAGCCCAAGACCTCGGTGACATGAGACCCACCTACCTCTTGGCAAAAATGAGAGAATTGTCTGCCGGTTTGGGCGTCGACGACAATCTACTGAAAATGCTTTTCATTCAACATCGCTGAAAATACGACCGGTATTAGCTTGTCATGGCGACACCATTGAAAAACTCGCGGAAATGGCGGATAAAATCACGGATACTTCTACTAATCCATTATTCGCAGCAGGGATAGCACACAGCGAACCAGAGTCCAGACACGATAGCAAATTTTTAGAGCAAATAGAATACCTTACATCGGAAATTCATCAGCTAAAAACTTCCAAGCACGACCGAGGCAGATCTACTTCACGAAGACAAAGAGATCGGGATCTAGGATGTGCTGATACCATCGGAAGTGTGGGAACGATGCTCAACAATGTCATGAGCCGTGTACATGGAAAAATCTTAACTACTTCAATCACATAATTGTGAAGCACCAACAGGTGCTATTATATTTGACAACAGTAACAAACTGGCAAGTTTGTTCAATTATCATCATTTCGGATAACCATTCGCCAATGATTCTAGTTCTCCCGTTTTCTTTAGTAGAATTGCCGGCCATTTCCAATAATTCTGGAGCAACCGAAAACTCCATAACAGCCGCCAGATAGTTAGGTGCTTAAGTATCAACGCGCCCAGCGCGATCAGCCAGAAATTGAAACCCGGCTTTTCTTTCTTCTTCACGATCAGCAACCAACGTCCGTGTGGTATCGGCACAGTCATGGAATGAATTATACATAAAACACAAAGTGCGCATTCTTAGTCAACTAGGTATATTCTGTCGACCTTGTTAGGGAAAGAAGCATTGTGCGACCAATCAGAGGTCGACATTTGCGTTTTGACAAGGTTTAACAATTTTCAATAGTACAATCGTTCGAACAATCAGATTACAACTTTCTGCATTTGGACGGGTGCTTGGTTGATTTTCCAATCGATTACTGCAAAAATGACGCAAATCGGTTGGAAACTGACTGAGCTTAAACGGTTGAAAATGGACAACTTTTGTGACGCTCTCGATGTTTTTGGTTTTTGAAATTGGATCCCTGTAATGAAATTGGTCCCCTGTATATGTTGCCGTAAGACGTAATTCTACGTCAATAAAAAACTTAGTATAAGAACCCTACGTCAACTTCTTAACTTTTTTGTCTATTGCTGTTTTCCCGAATGCAATTGTTAGAGTTTAGATAGAAATTATAACTTTCTAGAAACATGACTCAAAAGATCTCACTTTTGGGTAGAATAGATACAGCCTCATTATAACATGGTAATGTTGAATTGTTTGAAATTATGCAAATTCGTAAACTGAGTGGTGCAGCGACGCGGGCCGGGTATCAGCTAGTAGCAGCTAAACTAAAAAAGTTAGGTGCTTGGTGTCAAAGAACAACTTGTAGAGTAAACATCAATGTTTAATTTGGTTAACAACAAAACCCATGATCATCACACATTTCAGAGAGAAAATTGTATTTCAGTTCTCAAAAAACATTCGATATCACATTTTTCCCTTTCTATAGTTTGACGAACCGAGGAAGAAGTGAGCAAAGACAGAAGAACAAAAACCCCTTTTAATACGCACGCGGATTCTGTAATGAGCGAATAAAATAAAGATTTACTTAGTTAAAACTTTTGACAAGCGTTTAATTTCGTGTTCGACCGCCACATTGGCGACCCGCGACGTCGCGAACATTGAAATTTCACGATTTTACCTCGTCATTCGTGTTGCTAGTTAAACGCAATATCTAACCTCAACATGGCGGATGCAAACGAAAACCACATCACGGCGTCTGTTGCTTTCAAACTGCCGGATTTTTGGGAAACAGATCCGGCCACCTGGTTTGCCCAAGCCGAGGCACAATTCCATTTAGCAAAAATCGTCAATGATGAGACTAAGCTTTACCACTGTGGCGAAAATGGACCAGTCAGTCATTTGTCATACATGATTTGGTAGCAGCACCTCCGGAACAAAGTAATTATCAAACCGTCAAAGAACGTTTAGTTTCCTGTTTTACGGTATCCGCTGAAAGCCGCACACTGTTTTCAAAGCTGCAAAAACGTGATCGAAATTATTTTGACCCAAAAAACTTGATTTTAGAGCCATAGTGTCTTCAGTAAAGTTATTTCATTAATTATTCTCCATGTTACAGAAGTTACAGTTTTGTGATTAATCTACATAACAGTGAAAAGCGAATTTTACTTTTTTCATTTTTGCATATAAAAATTCATTGTGTTCGGCAAAGTTGTAGCACATTTCATTAGAAACAACTTTGTCAAAGACACCATACTTCTATCTGCCTATTTTAATGGACTTATGTGGAGTTTTTCTCAGTTTACCACAAAAAATCAGTTTTTTCAATAAACTTTCAATAGTGATTTTCTATAATTTTTCAATGTTCTACAATGTTGTTGATTATAACAAAACAAACAACGTCTGCGAAAAAAAATTTTTATCTCACATATTTCTCTGAATATAGACGTTTTTTATTAGAACAATGCAATAATTTACTAACAGATATCTTCAAAATCTGCAAATATCTGCAGACTAAACCATTTCTATATTAAAGTATAGCTAAAACATCATTCAATCCAGATATAGGAATTCGTCTCTCGCTGTCTCCTGTGTTTATATCTGTAAGTAAACTGGTGCATTATTTTAATAGAAATCTTTAATAACTAAATAATTATAAGAGATAAAAATAAGCTTCCTTCGGTAAACTCGTGTGTTTTATTATACCGGAAAACATTGTAGAACATTGAAAAATTTGAGAAAATCGCTATAAAAAGTTATATTGAAAAAAATATTAGGGGCAATCTAGAGGAATCTTAACAATAGCTTATTTATATTGGCAGATAGAAATATGGTGTCTTCAACAAAGTTGTTTGTTATAAAATATGCTAAAACTTTCCTCAGCACAGCGGATTTTTATACGCAAAAATGAGAAAAATAAAATTCGTTTCTCTCCTTTGGGTGGATTAATCACAAAATTCTAACTTTCATAAAATGAAGAATAATTAACAAAACAACTTTGCTGAAGACACTATGGCTCCAAACTCAATTTTTTTTTGAGTAAAAAAGTAATTTGTGTGAATTAGTGCATTATTTAAGTAGAAATCGTCAATAACTAAAAAAATATGGGAGATAAATATAAACTACCTTCGAAGAAATTTTTCGTTTTGTTATAGGAAACAATATTATAGAACATTGAAAAATTGTAGAAAATCACTACTAAAAGTTGTATCGAAAGAACTGATTTTTAGTGGCAATCTGTGGAAAACTCCATATAAGTCTATTAAAATAGGCAGTTAGAAGTATGATGTCTCTGAGAAAGTTGTTTCTTATGAAATGTGCTACAACTTTGCCGAACACGATGAATTTTTATATGCAAAAATGAAAAAAGTAAAATTCTCTTTTCACTGTTAAGTGGATTGATCACAAAACTGTTGCTTCTATAATATGGAGAATAATTAATGGAACAACTTTACTGAAGACACTATGGCTCTTAAATCAAGTTTTCTGGGTCAAAATAATTTCGATCACGTTTTTGCAGCTTTGGAAACAGTGTGAGCCGCCTCGAACAGCTGCTAGGAGCCCAAGACCTCGGTGACATGAGACCCACCTACCTCTTGGCAGAAATGAGAGAATTGTCTGCCGGTTTGGGCGTCGACGACAATCTACTGAAAATGCTTTTCATTCAACATCGCTGAAAATACGACCGGTATTAGCTTGTCATGGCGACACCATTGAAAAACTCGCGGAAATGGCGGATAAAATCACGGATACTTCTACTAATCCATTATTCGCAGCAGGGATAGCACACAGCGAACCAGAGTCCAGACACGATAGCAAATTTTTAGAGCAAATAGAATACCTTACATCGGAAATTCATCAGCTAAAAACTTCCAAGCACGACCGAGGCAGATCTACTTCACGAAGACAAAGAGATCGGGATCTAGGATGTGCTGATACCATCGGAAGTGTGGGAACGATGCTCAACAATGTCATGAGCCGTGTACATGGAATTCAAAAAACTAAAAATCTCTCCACCGTCGACGGCGAAGATGGCAGGAATATCTGAAAGCCGCCGAATGATAATCTTCGATAAAACAAACAATTCTCGCTTTTTAGTTGACGCTGGATCACACGTTTCAATCTTGCCGGCTTCTGAAAAAACCGCGTCGAAGGTGTTTAAACTCAGCAACTGTATGCCGCCAACGGCAGTCGCATTCGAACGTATGGAACGAAATTGCTATCCACGGATCTTGGGTTAAGACGTAAATTTACCTGGAAATTCCTGATCGTTGAAGTGACGGTACCAATAATTGGAGCCGACTTTTTGGCCCACTTTGGTATTCTCGTTGATCTCAAAAGCCAAAAACTAATAGACGAAAAAACGGGAATAATCTCCTCTGGTGGTATAACTGCTGATCAGCATAGTATCACAATTGTGGACAGCGGTCATCCTTTTCGAAATTTGCTTAAAGAGTTTCGGGAAATTACTCTCTCTTCGACAATGCGCTCTGTGTCACAGTGTGACGTAACTCACCACATTGTGACTCGTGGTCCACCGGTAGCGTCAAAAGTACGACGGATGTATCCTAATAAAATCAAAGCAGCCAAGGAAGAGTTTCGGCTTATGTGTGACCTGGGAATCTGCAGACCATCAAGCAGCTGTTGGGCGAGCCCTCTACATTGCGTACCCAAAAAGAATGGAGGTTACCGGCGTCTAAATCAGGTCACAACACTTGATCGCTACCCAGTCCCACACATTCACGATCTGTTGAATTTGCTGCACGGTAAGTCCGTTTTTACAACAATTTTTTTACAATTTGGAGCGAGCATACCACCAGTAGAGCAGTAGAGGAGCAGACATTTTGTTGTCATCTTTATAGATGATATATGCATCGCCTCTGAATCCCTGCAAGAGCAACAGAAGCATCGAATGGCCTTCGAACGCTCACGGCAGCACGGACTCGTGATCAACTTGGAGAAAAGTGTATTTGCTCAGAAGGAAGTGAAGTCTCTCGGATACCTAGTCAACAATGACGGAGTACGCCCGCTATCAGCCCGCGTTCAAGCGGTTTTAGAATACAAGAAGCCTCTCCGACGATTTCTAGCACTTATAAACGGTCACAAACGCTTTATACGCCACGCTTCTCACATCCAAGCCAAGCTTGAAAAACTTATAATCCAGTACCTCAGTGGAAAGGAAAACCACGTCGCCGATACACTGCCTCGCGCCGAAAGTGTTGCCGCCGTTTCAATAAATTACGAAGAAATCGGACGCGAACAAAAATCTGATCTTGAACTAAAACAACTGATGAAGTCGTCATCCGCCTCATTAAAGCTTGAAGCTAGACAAATGAATGGCTGCTCAGTTGAGATTCTGCGACATCTCTATTGGTAAATTACGACCATTTGTCCCGAAAGCTCATCGTACAAACGCCATGCATAACCTTCATGGAATTTTCCATCCCGGAACCAGAGTTACGAGGAAGCTTATTTCGGAGCGTTTTGTTTGGCCTTCTATGAACAGTGACATAAATATATTTGTAAAAAATTGTTTAGCTTGTTAACGATCGAAAGGACATCGACACACTGTGTCCCCGCTAGGCCAATTTGACGTTCCCAGAGCTCGCTTTCAACATCTGCATATTGATTTGGTGGGACCTCTTCCCCCTTCACACGGACATCGCTATCTGTTGACTATGGTCGATCGGTTTACACGGTGGCCAGAGGTAGACCCATTAGTGGACATGGTAGCAGCATCAGTAGCTCAAGCACTTTACTCCATGTGAGTTTCTAGATTTGGGGTTCCGGAGAACCTAACAACTGACAAGGAAGGCAATTTGAGTCGAATCTGTTCAGGGAGTTGACATGTATTTTGGGTGTTCATCATATTCGCATGACGGCTTACCATCCGAAAGCCAACGGATTAGTGGAACGATTCCACCGAACGTTGAAAGCATCGATTGTGTGTGTTAATCCAAAAAACTGGTTCAACGAGCTTCCCATGATTCTACTTGGCCTCAGAACAGCGTACCGAGATGATTTAAAGGGCTCCGCTGCGAATTTGGTTTACGGCCAATCTTTGCGTGTTCCTGGTGAATTCTTCCAGCCTTCTTCAGAATATCCAACGCGGTCTGAATTCGCTAAAATGCTGCATCGCACATTCGACCTCATGGCACTCGCTCGATGTTTGTTAATGCTAACTTGAAAACGTGTACATATGTATTTGTTCGGGTAGACTCAGTGAAACGACCTCTGCAACATCAATACGAGGGCCCGTTTAAAGTGATTCAGCGAGGTGAAAAATTCATAGATGTTCTTATTTCTGGTAAATAACAGCGTATTTCGATCGACCGTGTTAAACCAGCTTTTTCCTGTAACCGGGATCTAGAGAGATACCCGCCAGACGACTACCATACTAAAGTTACGAAATCGGGACATCGCGTTAGATATCTTGCGTAATACAAACACCCCTTTTAACGCGCACGCGGATTCCGTAACGAGCGATTAAAATAAAGATTTACTTAGTTAAAACTTTTGACAAGCGTATAATTTCGTGTTCGACCACCACAACACTATTGATTACGAAATTTACTCAGCTTCCTGAAGAAACCGACATAACTGGGCTAGCTATCATACTTCTTGTGCTAGATCTCGTTAAAGGCAAACATAACCGAAAACTGGAAAAAGTGAATAACTCTGCATTAGTTGAATTTTGATCATATGCGTATAAGATATTTTTTATCAAATAGCGTACTCTATCACACTTCAAAGGATTTTAAGTGAGCTACCTTTCACCCTGTCTCCCAAATGGTCTCGAGGTACGATGCTGGCCTAACAAGCCAGTCGCCGTAGGTTCGAGTCTCGGCTTGGGAGAGACTGTTAATGTCACACATAGGAGTAAATCGATTAAAAACCTGATCAAAAGTCGAAAAGCAAAAGTTTATTAACCATGTTCTGCATAGTCTTGCTTTGAAGTGTGATACCTACTGAATCTTTTGACAGCTTAGGCCATCCTTAACAGTGCGGTACCATTTGAGTTGCTATGGCGGCTGTGTACAGCGCGACTATTTTGCTCACTCACCCGTTTTCACACCGGTCGTTGCTATCGTCTCAGTTTGACGTTCCATCCAGCATAAACCTTTAGCAGTGCTGTTATCGGGCTACTTAATTTGAGAGCGCGATGCTCCTCGGATGCTCGGCTATTATTTCTCTAGCGCGTTTAGCAGCGACCAGTACGGTATGAAGTGATAATAGAGCGCTACCAAACGGGGTATAGAAGCGCACGGTTAAGGATGCCCTTATAGGCATCCAGAAGTATTGTTAACCGTTGTTACAGCTGAGTGAAATCGATAGAATTTTAGCTTTCTGTTGTTGTATTCGATGCTCCCGTACCGTTCACTTTTTCTCAAAACAATCAAGTGCAAGTGTAGTGATTTATCATCAAACCAACTATGGGGATTGTCAAAGAAGGTTAGTTTAATCAATCTGTAAACTTCAAAGGTTTATAAGTCTCGATATTGCCAGGGAACATTTTAATAATCCCAAAAATGCTGTAAATGAGATTTTTTATATGTCATACTATATGAGGTAAGTTAAGTATCAATGAGTTTCAATGTAAACAGTCAATTGCAAATGAAAGCCTGTA
Source organism: Wyeomyia smithii (assembly GCF_029784165.1). Taxonomy (NCBI): domain Eukaryota; kingdom Metazoa; phylum Arthropoda; class Insecta; order Diptera; family Culicidae; genus Wyeomyia; species Wyeomyia smithii. The sequence continues at coordinate 86,131,518 of NC_073694.1, forward strand.
TGTTTTTGGTCAAACTGGTGGTATCAGATCAGCCGAACCAATCCGAACTCATGAGTTAAATCATTGTGAAAATCATCGAAAAATTTCAACTTTTCAGCTTCCGGTAGTCTTTTTGACTTAGTTACAAAAACATACCTTTGTTATGTAATGAATGAGTGTTTTGAGACATTCTCAACAGGTTGCTATTGAATTCAGATCCTTCGATTAAGAGTTCTAGGCCAAAATCCAAAAAAAAACGGTCAAACTTTTTCGTCCGAAGCAATGCAAATGTTGCGAGTGAAATGTTCGTACACGGACAATGATGATAATACTAGTGACTCTTCAGATTCTTCTGAAGGCTCAGATTGATTAATAATCAAATTAGTGTTAACCCCGAACCTTACTGATCTGAAATACAGTTATGTTTCATACATAAAGGTTCAGTAGAGAACAAACTACCTTTCAATCCGAACTACATCATCAGAAAAGTAAAAAATCACTCAAAGGTGGGTTATTCCATGAAATTTGTGGTCTCGACTATTTATTATACTATATTTTCGATCCATGATACGTTTCCAGTCGAAAAAACCTTCAAAATAATTTTGATCAGGTTTGGTGTTCTAAGTGTCAGTAGGATCGTAGCGCTAGCCCCGTAATTGTCCTGTACACTAAACAGTTGGCTGCAAAGTCTGTGTATTAAAAACCGAAGGTCAAATTCCGAATCGGAATGTAGCACCAAGGCTTTGCTTTTTTTTACCTGACACCCTGTATAGAGTTCTCCATTAGATTCTGTATTCGATTCTGTATTAGTGTCAGTGAGATAGTTTTCTTTGTTAGCTGTAAGGCCTAGGCCATAGGGGACGCGAACCATTTTGATTGCCTTATGAAAATTTGAGAAAATGTTCTCAAGAAGTTGTACTTAATCATAATGCAATAGATTTTTCTTCGATATTTTGAAAACTAAAAAGGTTAATAACCCCTTAACGTTCATCTCTGTTCATTTATTTTTTGTTCGAGATTCTTAAGCAGGTATTATACGGAGCAAACATTTGCTATTTTTGGTACGAATTTTATTTGCAAATAGCAAATATTTGCTTCGTCTAATACCTGCTTTACAGCTAACAAAGGCGGGGAGGGGGTCAATAAAAAAACAAAAATAGCTACGTCATTTATGGATGCTCCCTTACTTGCACCGTAAATCGCGTCGCGATGTCGTTTCTTAGGCCGTAAACATACTGGCACGGCCTGCGCTGCGAAGTCAACGGGTCTACTACGAAAGGCTGAAACTCAAAAGGCTGAAACACGAAAGGCTGAAATCCGAAAGGCTGAAATCATGAAAGGCTGAAAGCTACATAAGGCTGAAAACACGAAAGGCTGAATCACGAAAAGCTGAAAAATCATAAGGCTGAAATTCACAAAGTTCATTTTTTAAAAAAACACTCGCCTTCTACGGCCGACTCGATTGTCCGAGATGTATGCTGTCCTTACTCGCTATCGCTCGTTCGGACTGAACTAGGGGATCACCCCTATGAGTCAGTAGACCTAGGAAAACGAACGAACCTATACAGAGGTGATTTCTGCGGGGGGGCTGCCCCCCCGCAGTGGCCGGCGCTTCCGACGGCGGGTCGCCGGCGCACACTCGCGGCCTTCGGCCGTCTCGCCCTGAATCATCTAGGAAACGTGTACAAGAGTCAAGTGTGTATAGATTCAAATGTTGCCGAAAATTAATTTTCCATTGCACAAACCAATTAATACTCAAACATTGAACTCTGTCACATTATAAAGGTTTATTATCCATATGTCCGAATTTTTCAACGGTTATAATTCAAGTTACAAAAGTTTCAGCCTTTTATGTTCAGCCTTTCGTTCATTCAGCCTTTTGTGGTTTCAGCCTTTTGTGCATTCAGCCTTTCGTTATGAAACATACTTTTCAGCCTTTCGAGTTTCAGCCTTTCGGGTTTCAGCCTTTTGAGTTTCAGCCTTTCGTTACTAACCCGAAGTCAACTCGCCCTGCCGCAGGTTTGTGTACAGCTCTACTTAGGGCTGTACATTAACCTACGGCAAGGCGAGTCGCGAACAGCCTTTAAAATCTCTTTCAGCTTCGTAGTCGCGAATTCGCTAATAGACTTTGTTATAGGTATAGGCAGCCTACACTTGTGTACCTACCCTACCTACCAATCTAATGTTATCAATGCTTACCTCTAAACTTTTCCTGAAGTAGAAAAAGAGTATTGCCAAGACACAACATAGCCAAAATATGCAATTTGTTGTCCTTTGAATATTGAAATCGCTCTTGAAAAATGTATTCAAAGAATGTGCATATAACAAAGTTTGCCACATTATTTCATTTTAGCACAGCAATGCTATCATTTTCTAACCACTTTTGGATGTAAACATATTCAAAATACCTATGTTCCTAATAGCCTCATCGTTCACAGCTTTTGGTTTTATCTGTGTTTCTATCTTACCGCAGCTAAAATCTTGCTGAAATCTTGCAGCAAAGCTGTAATGAGAGAGAACAACAATAATTATATCTAAAAGGAGGCATTAAATTTTTACTTTAAGTTCAATATTATTTTGTTTTCGTTTTCGTCAAGGAAAGGGATGCCAGATGTGAAGACTTCATACCAGAGATGTCATATGTTTTTCAAAATGACTGCAACTGCTCGAAAAAACGAAAGATCTACATGAAATCTAAAAAAATCTTACCGCGATTGGCCCTGACGACTCTGTTGATATTGTATTGGTTTTTACTTGCGAAAGTGAAGGAGGGAAATATTTTTGCTTTTGTTTTCACACATAAATTGACAATTGCATATGAGAATTCGCGTAGGTGCGAACAACCTTAAAAAACTTGTGTGAATTCGCCCAACAAGAAACGTACCCAACAAAATCGTGAACTATTTCATTTTGTTGGGTAGCTGGTTTTGTTGGTTTAAATCCGGATTCATATATGCTGCGTGATTTTACCCTACGGAACTAAGCCAACAAAAACGAAATATTTCAACAGAAGAAAGCATAGAATGCAGCGCTAATGGTGGGCAGCACTGAAACTAAAAATGTGAATTAAACCAACAAAATTGATAAGAGATAAAACTTAACAACTAATTAATAGGCAAGATAGAGCAATATAATGAATTGGAAATGTCACTAGAATCCTAGAAATGTTGCAAAATATTGAGTTGTTCGGCCCAACTGACATTCCTGGTCACCAGGGTAGATATGGGAAAATTCAAGATTTTTCGATTTTTCCCCATATAAGCCTCCCCCTTATCGCATATAGCAAAAGTCTGCCTACTGATAGGGAAATCTAATCGATTGGAGATGTTGACTAGGATCCTAGGCATGTTGGAAAATATTGAGTTGTTCGGCCCAATTGACATTCCTGGTCACTAGGGTAGATATGGGAAAATTCAAGATTTTTCGATTTTTCCCCATATAAGCCTCCCCCTTATCGCATATAGCAAAAGTCTGCCTACTGATAGGGAAATCTAATCGATTGGAGATGTTGACTAGGACCCTAGGCATATTGGAAAATATTGAGTTGTTCGGCCCAATTGGCATTCCTGGTCACCAGGGTAGATATGGGAAAATTCAAGTTTTTTCGATTTTTCCCCATATAAGCCTCCCCCTTATCGCATATAGCAAAAGTCTGCCTACTGGTAGGGAAATCTTATCGATTGGAGATGTTGACTAGGACCCTAGGCATATTGGAAAATATTGAGTTGTTCGGCCCAATTGACATTCCTGGTCACCAGGGTAGATATGGGAAAATTCAAGATTTTTCGATTTTTCCCCATATAAGCCTCCCCCTTATCGCATATAGCAAAAGTCTACCTACTGATAGGGAAACCTAATCGATTGGAGATGTTGACTAGGACCCTAGGCATATTGGAAAATATTGAGTTGTTCGGCCCAGTTGGCATTCCTGGTCACCAGGGTAGATATGGGAAAATTCAAGATTTTTCGATTTTTCCCCATATAAGCCTCCCCCTTATCGCATATAGCAAAAGTCTACCTACTGATAGGGAAACCTAATCGATTGGAGATGTTGACTAGGACCCTAGGCATATTGGAAAATAATGAGTTGTTCGGCCCAGTTGGCATTCCTGGTCACCAGGGTAGATATGGGAAAATTCAAGGTTTTTCGATTTTTCCCCATATAAGCCTCCCCCCTATCGCATATAGCAAAAGTCTGCCTACTGATAGGGAAATCTAATCGATTGGAGATGATGACTAGGACCCTAGGCATATTGGAAAATAATGAGTTGTTCGGCCCAGTTGGCATTCCTGGTCACCAGGGTAGATATGGGAAAATTCAAGGTTTTTCGATTTTTCCCCATATAAGCCTCCCCCTTATCGCATATAGCAAAAGTCTGCCTACTGATAGGGAAATCTAATCGATTGGAGATGTTGGCTAGGACCCTAGGCATGTTGGCAAATATTGAGTTGTTCAGCCCAATTGACATTCCTGGTCACCAGGGTAGATATGGGAAAATTCAAGATTTTTCGATTTTTCCCCATATAAGCCTCCTTATCGCATATGACAAAAGTCTGCCTACTGATAGGGAAATCTTATCGATTGGAGATGTTGACTAGGACCCTAGGCATAAAACTTAACAACTAATTAATAGGCAAGATAGAGCAATATAATGAATTGGAAATGTCACTAGAATCCTAGAAATGTTGCAAAATATTGAGTTGTTCGGCCCAACTGACATTCCTGGTCACCAGGGTAGATATGGGAAAATTCAAGATTTTTCGATTTTTCCCCATATAAGCCTCCCCCTTATCGCATATAGCAAAAGTCTGCCTACTGATAGGGAAATCTAATCGATTGGAGATGTTAACTAGGATCCTAGGCATGTTGGAAAATATTGAGTTGTTCGGCCCAATTGACATTCCTGGTCACTAGGGTAGATATGGGAAAATTCAAGATTTTTCGATTTTTCCCCATATAAGCCTCCCCCTTATCGCATATAGCAAAAGTCTGCCTACTGATAGGGAAATCTAATCGATTGGAGATGTTGACTAGGACCCTAGGCATATTGGAAAATATTGAGTTGTTCGGCCCAATTGGCATTCCTGGTCACCAGGGTAGATATGGGAAAATTCAAGTTTTTTCGATTTTTCCCCATATAAGCCTCCCCCTTATCGCATATAGCAAAAGTCTGCCTACTGGTAGGGAAATCTTATCGATTGGAGATGTTGACTAGGACCCTAGGCATATTGGAAAATATTGAGTTGTTCGGCCCAATTGACATTCCTGGTCACCAGGGTAGATATGGGAAAATTCAAGATTTTTCGATTTTTCCCCATATAAGCCTCCCCCTTATCGCATATAGCAAAAGTCTACCTACTGAAAGGGAAACCTAATCGATTGGATATGTTGACTAGGACCCTAGGCATATTGGAAAATATTGAGTTGTTCGGCCCAGTTGGCATTCCTGGTCACCAGGGTAGATATGGGAAAATTCAAGATTTTTCGATTTTTCCCCATATAAGCCTCCCCCTTATCGCATATAGCAAAAGTCTACCAACTGATAGGGAAACCTAATCGATTGGAGATGTTGACTAGGACCCTAGGCATGTTGGAAAATATTGAGTTGTTCGGCCCAATTGACATTCCTGGTCACCAGGGTAGATATGGGAAAATTCAAGATTTTTCGATTTTTCCCCATATAAGCCTCCTTATCGCATATGACAAAAGTCTGCCTACTGATAGGGAAATCTAATCGACTGGAGATGTTGACTAGGACCCTAGGCATGTTGGAAAATATTGAGTTGTTCGGCCCAATTGACATTCCTGGTCACCAGGGTAGATATGGGAAAATTCAAGATTTTTCGATTTTCCCCATATAAGCCTCCTTATCGCATATGACAAAAGTCTGCCTACTGATAGAGAAATCTTATCGATTGGAGATGTTGACTAGGACCCTAGGCATGTTGGAAAATATTGAGTTGTTCGGCCCAATTGACATTCCTGGTCACCAGGGTAGATATGGGAAAATTCAAGATTTTTCAATTTTTCCCCATATAAGCCTCCTTATCGCATATAGCAAAAGTCTGCCTACTGATAGGGAAATCTAATCGATTGGAGATGTTGACTAGGACCCTAGGCATGTTGGAAAATATTGAGTTGTTCGGCCCAATTGACATTCCTGGTCACCAGGGTAGATATGGGAAAATTCAAGATTTTTCGATTTTTCCCCATATAAGCCTCCCCCTTATCGCATATGACAAAAGTCTGCCTACTGATAGGGAAATCTTATCGATTGGAGATGTTGACTAGGACCCTAGGCATGTTGGAAAATATTGAGTTGTTCGGCCCAATTGACATTCCTGGTCACCAGGGTAGATATGGGAAAATTCAAGATTTTTCGATTTTTCCCCATATAAGCCTCCTTATCGCATATGACAAAAGTCTGCCTACTGATAGGGAAATATAATCGACTGGAGATGTTGACTAGGACCCTAGGCATGTTGGAAAATATTGAGTTGTTCGGCCCAATTGACATTCCTGGTCACCAGGGTAGATATGGGAAAATTCAAGATTTTTCGATTTTCCCCATATAAGCCTCCTTATCGCATATGACAAAAGTCTGCCTACTGATAGGAAAATCTTATCGATTGGAGATGTTGACTAGGACCCTAGGCATGTTGGAAAATATTGAGTTGTTCGGCCCAATTGACATTCGTGGTCACCAGGGTAGATATGGGAAAATTCAAGATTTTTCGATTTTTCCCCATATAAGCTTCCTTATCGCATATGACAAAAGTCTGCCTACTGATAGGGAAATCTAATCGATTGGAGATGTTGACTAGGACCCTAGGCATGTTGAAAAATATTGAGTTGTTCGGCCCAATTGACATTCCTGGTCACCAGGGTAGATATGGGAAAATTCAAGATTTTTCGATTTTTCCCCATATAAGCCTCCTTATCGCATATGACAAAAGTCTGCCTACTGATAGGGAAATCTTATCGATTGGAGATGTTGACTAGGACCCTAGGCATGTTGGAAAATATTGAGTTGTTCGGCCCAATTGACATTCCTGGTCACCAGGGTAGATATGGGAAAATTCAATATTTTTCGATTTTTCCCCATATAAGCCTCCTTATCGCATATGACGAAAGTCTGCCTACTGATAGGGAAATCTAATCGAATGGAGATGTTGACTAGGACCCTAGGCATGTTGAAAAATATTGAGTTGTTCGGCCCAATTGACATTCCTGGTCACCAGGGTAGATATGGGAAAATTCAAGATTTTTCGATTTTTCCCCATATAAGCCTCCTTATCGCATATGACAAAAGTCTGCCTACTGATAGGGAAATCTAATCGATTGGAGATGTTGACTAGGACCCTAGGCATGTTGAAAAATATTGAGTTGTTCGGCCCAATCGACATTCCTGGTCACCAGGGTAGATATGGGAAAATTCAAGATTTTTCGATTTTTCCCCATATAAGCCTCCTTATCGCATATGACGAAAGTCTGCCTACTGATAGGGAAATCTATCGATTGAAGATGTTGACTAGGACCCTAGGCATGTTGGAAAATATTGAGTTGTTCGGCCCAATTGACATTCCTGGTCACCAGGGTTGATATGGGAAAATTCAAGATTTTTCGATTTTTCCCCATATAAGCCTCCTTATCGCATATGACAAAAGTCTGCCTACTGATAGGGAAATCTTATCGATTGGAGATGTTGACTAGGACCCTAGGCATGTTGGAAAATATTGAGTTGTTCGGCCCAATCGACATTCCTGGTCACCAGGGTAGATATGGGAAAATTCAATATTTTTCGATTTTTCCCCATATAAGCCTCCTTATCGCATATAGCAAAAGTCTGCCTACTGATAGGGAAATCTAATCGATTGGAGATGTTGACTAGGACCCTAGGCATGTTGGAGAATATTGAGTTGTTCGGCCCAATTGACATTCCTGGTCACCAGGGTAGATATGGGAAAATTCAAGATTTTTCGATTTTTCCCCATATAAGCCTCCTTATCGCATATGACGAAAGTCTGCCTACTGATAGGGAAATCTAATCGATTGGAGATGTTGTCTAGGACCCTAGGCATGTTGGAAAATATTGAGTTGTTCGGCCCGATTGACATTCCTGGTCACCAGGGTAGATATGGGAAAATTCAAGATTTTTCGATTTTTCCCCATATAAGCCTCCTTATCGCATATGACAAAAGTCTGCCTACTGATAGGGAAATCTAATCGATTGGAGATTTTGACTAGGACCCTAGGCATGTTGGAAAATATTGAGTTGTTCGGCCCAATTGACATTCCTGGTCCCCAGGGTAGATATGGGAAAATTCAAGATTTTTCGATTTTCCCCATATAAGCCTCCTTATCGCAAATGACAAAAGTCTGCCTACTGATAGGGAAATCTAATCGATTGGAGATGTTGACTAGGACCCTAGGCATGTTGGAAAATATTGAGTTGTTCAGCCCAATTGACATTCCTGGTCACCAGGGTAAATATGGGAAAATTCAAGATTTTTCGATTTTCCCCATATAAGCCTCCTTATCGCAAATGACAAAAGTCTGCCTACTGATAGGGAAATCTAATCGATTGGAGATGTTGACTAGGACCCTAGGCATGTTGGAAAATATTGAGTTGTTCAGCCCAATTGACATTCCTGGTCACCAGGGTAAATATGGGAAAATTCAAGATTTTTCGATTTTTCCCCATATAAGCCTCCTTATAGCATATAGCAAAAGTCTGCCTACTGATAGACACAATTTTCCATTAGGCCGGCCGTTCTTGGGAAATTCGATTTTTTCAATAATTTGCCTTGTATTCTTGTTGTGTAGGTCACTTATTCGACTACTACTCCACTATAAGGAAATTCCCAAAAATGATATTTTCAGGAATGGTGACCCACTAGTAGACCAACATTCGCTCATACTCACAATTTACCGCTAGGCCGGCCGTTGTGAGAAAATGCGAGATTTTTTGTGTTTTCGTCATACGAAAGTAAAATTGAAGTTTTTAGTACCGTCTGCCAGGGTGAGATTGTGCCAAAAAAGGATATGTTTTTGTTCCTTAGCTTGTAATGCACACATTTAGGCAATGAGTTTGATCTAAATCACGCCAGTGCACACTTGAATGTTCAGGTAACGACTGCCGCAAATATGGTTAAGTTACAATAAACTATAATTTTGCTTAAATTAAATGAACTTTGGCCTAATCTCACCCCTTCTATGGGGTGAGATTGTGCCAAAAACAAAAAGTTGAATTTAATACCTGTTAAATGAACAGTAGCGCATCTACGAATAATCCACATGAATAATATGATAAAACAGTGAGTATAGGGACGACCATAAACAACGTGGACTATTAAGGGGCTGTAGGGGGTTGACCAGAAACTACGTTTCATATGAATTATAAAAAAAAATGTATGACTGGATCAAATCGATACCTGGAGTTACCAGTTATGAGAACGTGGCGTATTTTTATAAAAATTCAAACAACAAAACCGTTCTCCAAAATTTAAGCTCTGCATTTTTGCGGTAAGGTCTCCTAAATCCATACGCGATTAAACATTTATTTTAGCATGCAAACATTTTAAGAAAAACGAGTTTAAATTCACCAAAGTACGTATTTTCATGGAAACCTGATTTTCTCAGTCTCCCACGGTAGGTTTCAACTTAGCTCCTCAATTTCAAAGCTCTATATTTCTAGAGTAACGTCTTCTGAATCCAAAGATGGTTAAAGATTTATTTAGCATGCACAGATTTGGAGAAAATCAAGTTTTCAAAAGAACTCATACTTCAGTGAATTCAAACTCGTTTTTCTCTAAATCTGTGCATACTAGAATAAATTTTCACCATCTTTGAATTCAGAAGACGTTACTCTAGAAACTTAGAGCTTTGAAATTGAGGAGCTAAGTTGAAACCTACCGTGGGAGACTGAGAAAATCAGGTTTCCATGAAAATACGTACTTTGGTGAATTTGAACTCGTTTTTCTCAAAATGTTTGCATGCTAAAATAAATGTTTAATCGCGTATGGATTTAGGAGACCTTACCGCAAAAAGAGCTAAGTTGAAACCTAATGTGAGAGACTGAGAAAATCAGGTTTCCATGAAAAAACGTACTTTAGAGCAGCAACTATTCCTCTTGAATAAAATTCCAAGTTTTTCCAAATCGGCCGTTCCAGTTCTGAGAACGAGCATTTTCAAAAAACAAGTTCCGTCCCGGGTCTTTACGGGTTAATAAAAATTGACTGTATTAGAATGAAAGGTATTGGGGAGCTCCGTAGCCGCAAGGTTACAGAGTCCGCCTTGGTAAGCGGGTGGTCGTGGGTTCGAATCTTAATAGGATCAGGCCATTTGGTTGTCAAAGGACTTTAGCATGGGTTTATTCCCAGGCTCCCCATCACGTACCCTCCCTTCAATTTGGATTCTACAGTACCTCTGTTGACTCTCCTCCTATCAAAAAAAAAGTCCCTATTATAATAAAACTGGTGTGAGTAACATATGAAAGTTCTCTCCAGGGAATTGTAACTAGGCGATATTGTTAGGATGGACAGTGGCTCGGTATAGTAGGGCAGTAAGCTTGAAACGGAAAGGTAATTACACACAAGCACTGATATGAATGATAAGCGTATCACTTACTTCAATAGTGTTACTGCTAATAATATTAAGTGTGTAAGTGTGCGAGTACAGAAAACACCTGGGCAATATCACAATAGATCTAAGCTCTGGTCGCAGTACTGAGTCCACACAGAAAAAAAAATTAAAGATATTTATCAATGTTGAAGAGAATATTTTTTCTTCTAAAATAGAGTGCTGCAAATAAATAATCAAAATACAGACCCCGTTCGATTTTGCCAAACAAGACATGGCAGAATTTTCCTGTTGCAAAGATAGAACCATGCCAAAAATGAACGATTCTCTTTTCATGACTTTTTTTCATAAATATTTCCACCAATAAAATAGTTTTAGTTCCAAGTCGTTTGAGGTGTCGCTTGATGAATTGAAGCTGACGACCTAGATACTTGATATTACTACCCGAGTAATTAGAGGCTTAGTACTGCTTAGATTTTTTTTTTTTTTTAAGGGGGGATTTGTTAGTAGCTTAAGTATTTATGATAAATATTAGTAAATAATGAGTATGTGTGTCCAATCACAAATGGTGATTTCTCAACACTGTTAGAAATTTGTAATTTTAATTGTTGGGATTTGTTTGCTTTCGCAATTAGGACTTATCATTCGTAGGGATTTAAACCTACTTGTCAGAAAAGGGGAAGTAAACTTACAACTAACTTAATTGCTAACTTATTGGCTATAAAGAGAGCTTATCGTAGCAATTGAGGATTGCAACGATTTTTGTCGAAAATTGTTAAGAATTTTATTTGACATAGCTTCTAATGGTTCAACACCAGTAAGTCTATGTAATTCGAGTGTACCAAACCAAGGAGGACGCTTCAAAATCATTTTCAGAATTTTATTCTGAATCCTTTGGAGCGTTTTCTTCCTTGTTGAACAGCAACTTGACCAGATCGGTACTGCATAAAGCATTGCTGGTCTAAAAATTTGTTTGTAAATCAAAAGTTTGTTCTTTAAACAAAGTTTAGAATTCCTGTTAATGAGAGGATATAAACATCTCGTATATTTGATGCACTTGGCTTGTATACTCTCAATGTGCTCTTTGAAAATAAGTTTTTTATCATAAATTAGTCCCAAGTACTTAACCTTGTCGGACCAACTTAAAATAACCCCATTCATCTTGACAACGTGATTATTGTTTGGCTTGAGGAAAGAAGCCCTAGGCTTATGCGGAAAAATTATCATTTGAGTTTTAGAAGCATTGGGAGAGATTTTCCACTTTTGCAAGTAGGAAGAAAAAATATCTAAACTTTTCTGCAATCGACTGCATATGACACGAAGACTTTTTCCTTTTACGGAAATGCTTGTGTCATCGCAGAACAATGACTTTGTGCATCCTGGAGGCAAATCAGGAAGATCTGAAGTGAATATGTTGTACAGGACTGGACCCAAGACTGAACCTTGAGGTACGCCTGCTCTGACAGGAAATCTATCAGATTTTGAATTCTGATAGACAACCTGCAGAGTTCGATCAGTAAGATAATTTTTTAAAATTTTGATTAGGAAAATTGGAAAATTAAAAGTTTGCAATTTCGCAATCAAACCTTTATGCCAAACACTGTCGAATGCTTTTTCTATGTCTAAAAGAGCAGCTCCAGTGGAATAACCTTCAGATTTGTTAGCTCGTATCATATTAGTAACTCTGAGCAATTGATGAGTTGTGGAATGCCCATGGCGAAATCCAAACTGTTCATTTGCAAAAATTGAATTTTCGTTGATGTGTGACATCATTCTGTTAAGAATAATTCTCTCAAACAGTTTACTTATTGAAGAAAGCAAACTGATTGGTCGATAACTTGAAACTTCAGCTGGGTTCTTATCCGGTTTTAAAATGGGAGTAATTTTTGCATTTTCCATAATTTGGGAAAATATGCAATTTTGAAGCAGCAATTGAAAATTTTTACTAAAAATTCCATTGTGCTCTCAGGGAGATGTTTGATTAGTATATTAAAGATTCCATCGTCACCAGGTGCTTTCATATTTTTGAAATTTTTAATAATTGATTTAATCTCATTCAAGTTAGTTTCAATTATTTCTGCAGGTAAAAAATTCTGGGAAGAAATTAAATCAAATTGACGTGTGACTTCATTTTCAATTGGACTCACAAAATTCAAATTTGAGTTATGAACACTCTCAAACTGCTGAGCAAGTCTTTGAGCCTTTTGTTAATTTGATACAAGAAAACGTTCACCATCTTTTAAAACTGGAATAGGCTTTGAAGGTTTCTTAAGAATCTTCGACAGCTTCCAAAATGGTTTTGAATATGGTTTCAATTTTTCAACTTTTGTCTCAAAATTTTGATTCCTCAGAAGAGTAAATCTATGTTTAATCTCTTTCTGTAAATCTTTATAAATAGTTTTAAAAACAGGGTCACGAGAACGTTGATATTGACGTCTGCGGACATTTTTCAAACGAATTAGAAGTTGAAGATTTTCGTCAATTATTGGTGAATCAAATTACACTTGAGCCTTTGGAACAGAATAATTCCTGGCATCAACAATTGCACATTTTAATGCTTCCAAAGCGGAATCAATATTCACTTCGTTTTGCAAATCAAGCTCATTATTGAAATTTCTCTCAATATGAGTTTTGTATCTTTCCCAATTAGCCTTGTTATAATTAAAAACAGAGCTCATAGGGTTTAAAACTGATTCATGTGATAAAGAAAAAGTTATTGGAAGATGATCAGAATCAAAGTCAGCATGTGTGATCAAATCACTACATACATGACTTTGATCTGTAAGCACCAAATCAATTGTTGAAGGGTTTCTTACAGAAGAAAAGCATGTAGGACTATTCGGAGACAAAATAGAATAGTATCCTGAAGAACAATCGTTGAATAAAATTTTGCCATTGGAATTACTTTGAGAATTATTCCATGAACGATGTTTAGCGTTAAAATCGCCGATTATGAAAAATTTCGAACGATTTCTGGTGAGTTTTTGTAAATCACCTTTAAAATAATTTTTGAGCTCGCGTGTGCATTGAAATGGTAAATATGCTGCGGCAATAAATAAAATCCCAAGTTCAGTTTGAACTTCAATTCCCAAAGTTTCAATAACTTTCGTCTCAAGATGGGGAAGAGCACGATGTTTGATTCGGCGATGAATAACAATTGCAACTCCACCGCCGGAACCCTGAATCCTATCATATCTATGAACCACGTAATTGGGATCATATTTTAATTTTATGTTAGGTTTCAAAAATGTTTCAGTAATAATTGCAATATGCACATTATTTACTGTTAAAAAGTTAAAAAGCTCATTCTCATTGGCCTTCAATGAGCGAGCATTCCAATTTAATATTTTAATTGTTTTATTTAAAATCATTGCTAAATTTTAAATTAGAAACAATTTTAATAGTAAAATTTGTGCCTATTTGAATGGCTTCAAACATTGATTTTGCCTGCAACATGGCGTTCATAAGATCGAACATTGCCTGTTGCAAAAAAGAAAGTTTACCTGCCGTAATAGGCCCCAGGCAGTTGACATTAGAAAAAATATTTTCGGCAGCAATATTAGCTGGAGTGATAGGTGTACAATTATTTTCTAGCCTGTTTTGCTTACCCATATTAACGGTCATTTTCGAACTACCAACACTAGGCGGTATAATGTTCGAACTACCTGTAACCTGTGCATAAGTTAAACGGGTATGCAAAGGAGTAGGTAAACTATGCGTCACTGGTACGCTTGGAGAATTTTGTTTTGAAGTTGGTTTTAATTGAGAAATTGAATTTTGTTTACCTTGCCTTGCCTTAACAATTGCTAAACGGACTGGGCATTGATAAAAATTTGACATATGGTTGCCGTTACAATTCGCACAGCGAAAATTTTTACTCTCTTTCACAGGACATGTGTCCTTTTTGTGAGAAGAGTCTCCACAATTAAGACATTTTTGGTCCATGTTACAGAATTTGGAACCATGGCCATAACGTTGGCAAGTACGGCATTGGGTGATATGCTTTTCACCTCCGCCATACTTCCTATAAATTTCCCACTTTACACGCACATTATACAAAGCATGTGCTTTTTCAAAAAATTTTAAGTTGTTAACCTCATTGCGGTTAAAATGAATTAAATAATTAACAAGGGAAATTCCAGTTCTCTGACTGTTTTCGCCTCGTGATTTTTGTTTCATTAGAATTACTTGGGTAGGGGCTATGCCAAGTAATTCTGTTAAAGTAAGTTTGATCTCATCAACGGTTTGATCGTTGGTGAGACCTTTCAAGACAACCTTGAACGGCTTGGTGTTCTTGGTGTCATATGTAAAAAATTTGTACAACTTGTCAGTTAAATACTGAACAAGACGATCACGACCCTTTACTGAGTCGGCTAATAAGCGGCATTCACCTCTACGGCCAATTTGATAGGTAACTTTAACGTCAGAAACAAACGTTGAAAGTTCCTTTTTGAATATATTAAATTCAGAAGAAATAGTTACCACAATAGGTGGAACTTTCTCCTTTTTTAAAGATTTTATATTTTGTATAGTTTCATTATTAATAACTTCCATTTCACCAGCTTCTTGCTCAGGCAAAATATCAAAAGGATTGTCACTACAGACACTCGATGTGTCAGAAAGAGATGCCTCTCTTTTCCTCCCCGCAGCGATGCGAGGTTTCTTTTTCCGTCCAGCCATTTCGGGTGATACGAAAAAAGTTAAAACAAATGTTAAATTCAAAAGTAGGTAGTCTTGAGAAAGACTGATGGGAAATAACTTTCAGGTAATCTTTAAAAGACACACTGACAAAACACAAACTTTGAAGCTATAGGCAGTCAAAGACCAGTCCACAAGCAACCGAAAAAACGTCTGATCTGTAGGACAGTTCAAGACGCACGTCTCTCCAATCGAGTAGATTTCTCTATCAGTAGGCAGACTTTTGCTATATGCGATAAGGAGGCTTATATGGGGAAAAATCGAAAAATCTTGAATTTTCCCATATCTACTCTGGTGACCAGGCGATAAGGAGGCTTATATGGGAAAAAATCGAAAAATCTTGAATTTTCCCATATCTACTCTGGTGACCAGGAATGTCAATTGGGCCGAACAACTCAATATTTTCCAATATGCCTAGGGTCCTAGTCAACATCTCCAATCGATTAGATTTCCCTATCAGTAGGCAGACTTTTGCTATATGCGATAAGGGGGAGGCTTATATGGAGAAAAATCGAAAAATCTTGAATTTTCCCATATCTACCGTGGTGACCAGGAATGTCAATTGGGCCGAACAACTCAATATTTTGCAACATTTCTAGGATTCTAGTGACATTTCCAATTCATTATATTGCTCTATCTTGCCTATTAATTAGTTGTTAAGTTTTATCTCTTATCAATTTTGTTGGTTTAATTCACATTTTTAGTTTCAGTGCTGCCCACCATTAGCGCTGCATTCTATGCTTTCTTCTGTTGAAATATTTCGTTTTTGTTGGTTTAGTTCCGGAGGGTAAAATCACGCAGCATATATAAATTCGGATTTAAACCAACAAAACCAGCTACCCAACAAAATGAAATATTTCACGATTTTGTTGGGTACGTTTCTTGTTGGGCGAATTCACACAAGTCCTTAAAAATCTTATTAAGAGATTTGCCCAAAACTGAACGCGGTCTAATCCAAACACCGCGCTTGAATCAAAGGCCGCGCTGAGTTGCCAGATGTATGCTGTTTTTATTCGCATCAACCTTCATTGGTAAAGAATCGGGAAAATCCTTGAAAAAATCACTGCTGGAGACAGTGGACAGTGTGCTGCCAGAATCGAGGTTTGTTTTGATTTTGTAAGGGTTGCCAAGGCAGGTAGATTTAATATTGGCTGTTGCTTACAGTGTCCCGGGGAAAATAAAATCGATTCGGCAACCAAGAAGGGCGTTTGGTCTCAGAATTTCGGTTTATAGCGCGGCGAATAAGTTTCAGTGAAACTCACAATAACGCTCGGTCAAAAAGTATTGTTTGTGATCTACTATGCACTGCCTCGCTGAGTAGTGAAAGCTAGCCAAACAATGCACAAAGAATTTTATTTCTCATATAATACTGACGAAAAGTGTCCCACATAACATGGTGATTTTGCTTCTTTGATGAATAGTGGAGATCTATAATCTCCCATCTAGAATGAAGAGACAACAAGTAAACGAAATCGAAAGAAATTAAAGAGTCCTTTTGAAATATTTTTAGAGATTCAACAATTTTCATTTTCGAATGCATTCAGAATCCCCCCGCGAGATCTGCCACTTCAATGTCAAATGTGACGTTGACATCAGATTTCACAGATTGCGGTCCGATAACTGCAAAGTTGTTGCAGTTATCGGTCTTGCAGTTAAAAGTCTTGCAGTTATCGAACGGCGACTGTATTAGGGTGGGGAAGCGTTATATGGAAAAATCGAAACTTGATAGCAGAAAGCCAGAACCAAGTTTTTATTATTCTATTTGGGGCCCCAAACAATCCTAAATTTATCGGAAGTCGATTGATTTTGTCTCCGCTTGGCGCATTGCATTTCAAATTTATATGGAGATTTGCATGGAAAAACCAACGTTTTTGCATTTTCCATTCTAAAGAGCTCAAAGTGGCTCAAACCATAGGTTTCATGACTTCGAATGGTAGGTTTTTTCAAATATATTAAACTTACGTGAAATTATGAAGACAAATTGAAAACGACAGAAGCGTTTGTCACCTTTTCGACCGCTAGGTGCGCCACTTCTGTTTTTGTTCTACACGACATGCGAAATAGAGTAACTTTTGACAATAATATTACCCTAATGGGTACACTGAAAAAAATTCACATTTTATTGTGAAGTGAACTCGGCCGAATATTTTATAATAATAAAGTTCACCTATGCATAAGGCAATCCATGGGTGGTGTTCCACGGTTTGTACGTTTGTCGACCTCCGACAATATTTTGAGTTGTAAAATGGCGACTTCCGGTGACTGGGAAACTGCCGAAAATGACCAAATACCACCTAATATGGGTGTTTTTTTAACCAGAATGACGCTCAGAGGCCAGAAATTGTCTCGAAATGCCAGTTTGAAATCCAAGATGGCGACTTCCGGTTTTTGAAAAATCAGACAAAATTTTGAATTGTAAGATGGCGACCTCCAGTGATTGGAAAGAAGAGGAAAATGACCAAATACCACCAATATGGATGTTTTTTAACTAGAATGACGCTCAGAGGCCAGAAATTGTCTCTGAATACCATTTTGAAATCCAAGATGGCGACTTCCGGTTTCAGAGAAACAGCTAGATATGACCAAATACCATCCAATATGGGTATTTCCGAAATCGTGATGATGCACTGAAACCACAAATCGACCTCAGACAACATTTTGAGTAGTAAAATGGCGACTTTTGGTGACTGGAAAACTGCCGAAAATGACCCAAATACAACCAAATATGGGAGTTTCTTTAACCAGAATGATGCTCAGAGGCCAGAAATTGTCTCCAAATGCCATTTTGAAATCCAATATGGCGACTTCCGGTTCCTAAACAACAGTGGCAAAAGACCAAATAACACTCATTATGGGTATTTCCGGGATTGTTATGATGCACTGAAGCTACAAATCGACCTCAGATAACATTATGAATTGTAAAATGACGACTTCCGGTGAATGGGAAACTGCCGAAAATAACCAAATAACACCCAATATGGGTATTTCTTCAACCGGCCGATTTCCATCCAATATGAGATGTTTCGATACCAGAATGATACACAGGAGCTAGAATCGACCACAGACAACATTTTGAATTCTAAGATGGTGACTTCCGGTTTCTGTAGAACAGCCGAAAATGACTAAATAACACCTATTATTGGTGTTTCTTTAACCAGAATGACGCTCAGGGGCCAGAAATTGTCTCCAAAAAAAATAGCCTAAAGGGACCAAATACTACCCAATATGAGAGTTACTTCAACCAGAATGATGCATGGAGCTAAAAATTGACCTCAGACACCATTTTGAATTGTAAGATGGCAACTTCTGGGAAACAGCCGAATACTACTGCATATGAATATTTCCGTAATCGAAATAATGTAAAGAAGCCAAGCATTGACCCTGGACACCATATTGAATTCGAAGATGACCACTTTCAGTTTCTGGAAAACAACGAAAATAACTGAATACCACTCAATATGAGTGTTTTCGGAATAGAGGTGATGTACTAAAGGCAAAAGTCGAGGATGTTGTCATTCCGATAAAACCAATAATTTCAAACGATATAAACAAATCGCAAGAAATCAATGAATTTGGAATGTTGAAAATTATTGAATTAAACACAAAAATAGGCGGGATGAAGTTTGCCGGGTCAGCTAGTAAATACATAAATATGCTGGTTAAAGCAAAGCTGCAAGTGATGAATACGAAGATTAAAACTCGAGAGCAAAAAATTCGGAGGGATAAAAAAAACAAAAAATACTTTCAAAACGAAGAAAACTAAACATTAAATAATAGTTTTTGCATAACAGTTGTTATCACTAATTATGTTTGTTTTGTTGAATATCTTTTATATATAGTATAATAAAGCTTTTAAACCAATTACAACATTATATGTATCCATACTTAAATTGTTAAATTGATAGAACATTCAAGTGTTATCTAAGCTAAAAGTTGCACAACGACCATATATGACTATTGACAACCATTGTGCGGTTTCTCCTTTTATCTTTTTCACGAGGTAATTGAAATATTCATTTAATTGTACACTTCGTGGCCTGATTATTGAGCTTGAGCTTGACGGCCGCACATTTCGTAGTTGCTTCCCGTGATGGATCTGAGCTAGTGAAGTTACACAGGGAACCACGTATATAGCAACTTGGGATTAGTTTACCATTTACACGTCGTGGCCTGATTATTTGAATATTTCTTCTTCGTGCCTCGATAAGCTACATCTTTTATATTATCAATATTTAACTCCCGGAATAGCGTTAGTTTTACATACAAACAATATACGCACGAAATCTGCAACATATTTTTTTCTGTGAAAGTATGAAATTGAGTCAACTAAATCTAAAATTGAGTAAATTCAGTTTCGTGTGTGAGAATGTCACACGCTCACAGAAATTCAACAACAATGCACAGTGGTACAGCAAGGCAATGTAGGCGGACACGAGTTATTCGATGCGATTTTGTGGTTTTAGAGTAAAAATTTTTTCTAAGAACTTGTTTCTTATATTTAGTCTATTTTTCATGTGCAAATGGAAATTAGGGTGGTCCTGAAATCGACTAAATGAAAAAACTAACTTTTTATTTGCATAAATAATTGTATACATTCATCGGAACAGTTGTAGATCAACTAATTTTAAGCAACTTTCGGTATTTCTTCACAATATTTATACAATATTTGTTCTATCAAATGATACCAAAAATATTATTTATGTTTGCCCTAAACGGAGACATCAATATATCAAAAGGGTTTTTTTTTAAATAGAAATAGTGGAAACTCTTCATCTGTATAATATATCGACAATGTTTTTTCGTCAAAATTGGCGTATTTTTGATAAAGTTACCGAAGAAAACTTTGTTTTTAATTTGAATTGAAAAAATAGAGCGAAAAGACTGTTTTTGGAAACCAAATTTCATGTCTACAAAAAAGTTTTTTACAAAGTTACTTAGAATTAGTTGGTCTACAAGTTTGCCAAAGAATGTTTTATTTCGTTGATTTTAGGACCACCCTAATTTTCATTCGCACATGAATCGAGGACTATGTATAAGAAACAACTTTTTACAAAAACTATGGCTTTAAACCGCAAACCAAAATCGCAACGAAAAGCCTATGTCCGCCTAAATTGCCTTACTGTACCACTGTGCAATGAGTTTAGTTACCTTTTTCACCACAAGAGGGGGTGTTCTCTGTCTGTCTTCACCGGAATATATGGGAAATTCGAGAGTGAACTATATTGTTATTTTGAGATATTTGGTTTTTTGATGCCTAACAACTTGTCCGGAGACATCAAAGAGCTAGGGTGTCCCAAAAAATACTGGAGCTGTTCAAAGTTAAGTATGCCGAATTTTATGTTGCAAATCATTCTTGGCAACACTGCCAATGTTCCGGCATTAGTCATGTTTCCAGCAGAAGTAACCTCTGAAACACGTTGTAGACTCTACCTACGCCTAGAATATTGACCTGAATTCGTTTGTTTGATCCAACTAAGTGTATAAACTCATTACAACAGGTTATTTCTGATGGGAATCCTGCTGGCGCCGGTACATTGGTAATGTTGGGATGGTTTCTCCTCAGAGGAAATACGGGAGAAGTGAGATTCTGACTTTGCTCTGTTTTCAAATCGCCTGCTCTTCTCTTTGCTGTTTTGACTAATTTCTCGTGCACAGAGCACAGAGAATTGAGAAACTCACAAAAAGAGGAAGTAAATTGTTCCTAAACACAGAGTGGCTCTTTGTAAAACTTTGTGAAATGTATAATAAATACTATGCATTTCATTCCTGCACTGGCGCTAGTGTATTAAATACACTAAGGTCGCTTTTTATGCGGTTTTTTACGTGGCTTTTTTACGAAGATTCCGAAATTTGCGCGGTTTTTTTACGCGGATTCCGGAATTTACGCGGTTTTTTTTACGCGGATTTCGGAATTTACGCTGTATTTTTTTAGCGGATTTTGGTTGCTCTTCACTCAGATTGCACAATTCACGCGGATTTTTTCAACGCGGTAAAACCAACCGCGTAAAAAAAGACCCCAGTGTAAATCCAAGCGGTGCGGTTAGAAAACACGGACGTTAAAAAAGGTTAAAAAAAGTAAGGCCATACATAAATCGCGTCGTTATATTTCTTAGATCTGATACTTTTTTATCGGAAAGAATAGTTAACGTTCTAAATTTAAAAAAAATCATATTTCTAAGATATGGTGTTTGATTAGTAACATATACGGGTAAAAAATGGAATTGAAATTAACTGAGTTTACTGCGTTACTGTTCGAGTTCGGAAAAAGCAATCATTTGAAGTACAAAAATTAAACTTCATCTTTCAAAGATTTATTGCTTACTTATCGATATATAGTTTAGAAATCATAATCGTACATAAGTGCCTTCACTACATTACTGTTTGACTTGAGAAAAAGTACATGTTCTAAGTTATCCTTACTGAGATTCATCCTGGACTTGGTCAATATTTGCCCGAGTCCATTGAATTCTCGTTCAACTGAAACCTGTGTGCAAGGGGGCCGTTCCTAAACCACGTCGTCATATTTTGATCACTTTTTATACCCCCCGTACCCCCCGTGGTCTTTCGTGGTCTTTTGGCCAACCCCCCTCCCCCCTTGCGACTTTAACCACGTGGTCTTTTTATTTGTCAAGTGCCGAAAATTCGCTTAATTTTTTAACATTTTTATTGTTATACTTTCAGTACCTACATTCATATTTCTAAAATGCAAAAGCTTCATTCTTGACTAAGTGGCAACAATAAATTATAAGTCAGAAAAGACCACGTGGTCAAAATCAGTTCAAAATCAGTTAGGCGAGGATCGACATACAGAGCCGCCAGGAATGCAGCATTATCCATCCACATGTGTC
Source organism: Wyeomyia smithii (assembly GCF_029784165.1). Taxonomy (NCBI): domain Eukaryota; kingdom Metazoa; phylum Arthropoda; class Insecta; order Diptera; family Culicidae; genus Wyeomyia; species Wyeomyia smithii. The sequence continues at coordinate 86,153,625 of NC_073694.1, forward strand.
TGCGGTGATTTAATGCCTTGAGCAGCTGCTTCGAAATTGTATCTCCAGTTTCCTGCAACTCAAGACAGCACTCTTGCCAATAAAGATAAAAGGAACCACATAGCAAAGTTTACTCCTGAATACGTTTAGTTAGTATATACACCGGTTTGGCTGCCAATACGAATTGATCCACTCGTTGCCAAAATTTTGTGTTGAATGGCTTCAATAGTTGCGGCGGTAGAAGGCTAATTCTAAAAACCTTTTCATCTTGCAACCGATTGATCATTAAGTAAGCGGACTCCCAACGCGTATCGCCATCCAAAAACGGTAGATTTCGAGATTGGTCCAGCTTGAAGGAATTCACATATGGTTGACAACGCATAATCTTCACGAGCTTTCTGGCGTTAGTAAGAAACCTTGACAGTGATTTGGTTTTTAGTACATCGTAGACAGAAAGCTGAGCTGTGTGCGCTGCGCATCTATTGTTGGTTAAATGAGTGTTCACTACAGGCAGACCAAAAGAAGACAATTGTATTTTATGTTATTTTGACAGAAATATTTACCTGGTCAATTCATAGTTCTCAGCGTAATCTATGAATTCTGGATCTTCCAGGACCAACTCTAGTTCTTCATCATCAATTTTGTAATCGTCGTCACCATACAAAGTATCTTCAATTTGCTTGTTTCGAAACAATCCGGAAGCTTTTATGAAATTTTGACCATTGTCCGTCGTGACTGTATAAATTTGCTTAATCAGGATTGAAAACCTGTCCAGAACACTTAAAATTTAATCTAAAATCCTCTCTGCAGTATTCCGCCCTGTGCTTTCTTGCATAGCAAGAGTGTAGATGACGATTTTTCCTTGATGAATGAACTGGACATTGATTCCTAATATGCTCCTGCCCCTGCGGGATGCGATATCCGCCCTTATGCTGATTAATTTTTCGCGAAGCTGAGATGATATGTATTCCACGACTTTATTGTGAATTTCGTTGGCGTATCGTAGTATATTAAGGCGGTTAGTGTGTCCCAGTCTCAAAGCATTTTCAATCGGACGCAATATGTTACTGACACATTCGTGGGAGAAAAACTGCAGTGGAACGTTGCACTCAGTCAACCATCGAACGATGTTTGTTATGTAAACATTTCGCTCAAGAGGAACCGTAATCCATCGACTTCTTTTTCTCGAATTAACTTCTCTGGAACTGGATGCAGCAGTAGTTTTCTTATCGTCATTCAATAAATTTAGCTCTATGGCCTTTTCCTTGTGCTTAGTGATTATATGCCTTTTCAAATTAAACTTAGCATTACACCGAAACGTTTTAGAATCACTACACAATGAACAAATTGTAACGATGGTTTGCGTTTTATCTTCAGCAATAAAACTTTTTTTTGGAACAAACTTAAAAAATCTCCTTCCGACCAACGTTTTCCCGACATTTTGCTTTAAACTCGAATCTCAAGCTGCGGCTTCGCTCACCGTTCGTTCGCCGCGGTTTCGGATGACGGCAGAGTTGCCAAGCAGTTCGTAGTTTTCTTTAGCAAGAATGGATATTGCGTTGAAATTAATATCCAATACCTTATTAGTACAATACCAGTAAAAGTTACATATATTGTTCCATAATTTGATTTTAACAATTGAGAACTGTTTAAAGTTATGAGCGGGGGCCAAGTGTCGTTGGTAACGTCTCCGCCAACCACGCTCGACGCCTGGGTTCGAATCCCACCGCCGACATGGGTGTCGATGGTTGTGAGGTGGCGTGATCCACTCACAACCAACCCAACTGGTTTAGATTCAATCCTAGCCGACACCGGGAATTTTCTGAGGCGAAAAATCTCTGGGATCACGCCTTCCATCGCATGAGGAAGTAAAGCCGTTGGCGCCGGTCCGTTAATAAACGGGTCGTGAGTTAGGGTCCTGGGTGTGGAGCCGCCTCCCTGGGCGTCGGTGATTGGCCACAACAGTGGCGGAAATAGACCGACGGAAAATAAGCGAGAATAAAAAAAAAACTGTTTAAAGTTCTAAATAAGGCGAAAATCTTTTTCACTTTGGATTACTTTTTTCACGCATGCACACATTAGTGACTTCGCTCGAAGTGTAAACTCATAAATTTCGCTTCACATTGATGGTGAGGTACAGGCTAGTAAAATATTTGCGTGGTTCATAGCCAGGTTTTCCCTACAGATTTTACTGTCAAAAATTTACACTTTTTTACTTCGCACGGAGTTTCCAACTATGCTTAACAGAAAAATCAAAGTTAATCAATGACAAACACAAGGAAATTGTAGACCTAGCAATTACAAACATCGTTTCTTAGCCAATATTAACTGCAATATTGCTGCAAACGAGAGGTGAAGATGAGAGAGCGTCTATACGTGCTTTATGGCAAGTGCGATGACAACAAGTTCTCAGTACAAAGAATAACAAAGAGTAAAATTTTGCTTTACCGTTTCTCATTGTTCGTCCGCGTGATTTTTCTTTGTGGAGGTGATTTTCTCAACAGCTGCAGCCGTTTTCCTCAAAGTGAAAGTTGCAAAGTTCACTCTTTGTGCACTTAAATTGAGCAAGTAACATCCCTGGTTGGCAGAAAACAAGATTTTCTGCATTTAAATCGACATACTCAACTTTGAACAATTATAGCTCTTTTCAGGGACATCCTAGCTCTTCAGTGCCTTCTGCAAAGTTGTTAGGCATCTAAAATACTATACTTTTACATAATGTAGTGCATTATTAGATCATTATTGAGCTCTCTAGAAAGGTAAATGCAAAAAAGTAGGTTTTCCCATATTAATTTTCATACAAATTTGAAATGCAATGCGCCAAGCGGAGACAAAACCAATCGACTTCCAGTAAGTTTAGGGTTGTTTGGAGCCCTGAAAGGAACCAAAAAAACTTGGTTCTGGAAAATCGATCACTTTTCCCTAGGGATCCTCGGAGGGAGAGATAAGCGATGAAAAAAATCGCCAATTTGGCAACTAGGTTTCACATATCAAAGGTGCCAGATCTCTTCTCGAAGCGCAATGTTCACTAACTTTTTTATTCGGCTCGTATAACTGATGGTGACGGTGGAAGTCCTGGGGAATAATAAAGTGCATCACAAAAACCGTGAAGGTGTTAACTTTTATGTTTATGTTTAATTTTACATACTTTCATCATTATTCTGTAGACCATACAAAGGGTTTGTGAACCACCAGTTAAAAATCACAGTGATGAAGCAACTTTGGAGCATTCTCAATTCATGTTTTAGCAATAAAACATGAAAAACGTGTAAAAATAAATATATCCTTTATTGTACCTGATTGCAATACCTTTCAATGTGTTACCTTTCTTGTTCGTTTGGCTCGAATTTTGACATGTTCGTTTGGCTCACAACACTCTCTTCGCATATCTCTCACTCTGAGTATTGCTACTTTCCCCACCCTAATATATATATATATATATATATATATATATATATATATATATATATATATATATATATATATATATATATATATATATATATATATATATATATATATATATATATATATATATATATATATATATATATATATATATATATATATATATATATATATATATAGACCTGCGGACTGAATCACAGCGAGCCAAAACAACTGTCAAACGTGCGAGCCAAAATGAACATAATAAAAAATGTGTATGAAACAAATAACAAGAATATAAAAAGCTAGCGATGCCAGTGCTGCTGCCATTCACTACGCAGGTCTATATATAGTGCCTATTCGCGTTGACGGTGTTGCTGAGGGCATCTTCAGCGGTGGTCTATTTTTGAAACAACTTTATACTAGATTTACACCAGCGAAACCTGAATAGAGCCAGTTAATACCCGAGCAGGACAAAATATCATTATAATATCACAACCAGATATTGGAAATACACCTCATTTTGATCTTAATATGGTTTACATAGTTGGTAAAATAACAAAAAATAATACCAAAATATTGTTCCTCCAAGACTATATGAATAACAAAGCTTGATATTTCAATAACAAACCAATAATTTGCATTGAAAATCACGAAAATGACCGATTCAGATATTTTCAACTTATTGAACACTAAATGCATAACTGATACATTATAAATAATCAATGTCGAACAATTTTCACTTAAAAACTTACTTTTAATCAGATATTTTAGAATCATCTCAAACATCTTATTGAAGGCATAGCGAGATATGATATCAAAATTTTATGATATTTTCTTATGCACGTTTGAAACGTGAATATCTTTCAAATAACACGATAAGTCCTTATAACTAAATATGTTATTGATGAGTTATGATTTTGTTATCCTCTCCTGCCCGGGTATAGACCAACTTTTCGTTCTCCGCACCGGTGTTGTATATCTTGTTGTTTTAAACCACTGATTTCTGTCACACTGTCCACAATTCAATACCCCATGCTATCAGTCTATGAGACTTGTTATAATAAAAAGTACTAAACATTTAACAAACGGAAATTCGATAATTTTTACGCTCATCAAACGATTACTTTGGCAAGACACTTTATATCCACAAGACTTTATGGGTTTAACCCGAGCGTCAGTGACATTTCTCAGGATGGATTGGTATGATCGAAAAATTTCTGCTACAAGTAGGGCTTCGGAGGATAGCGAAAAATATTTAATCGCGTAGATGTTCATCTTCCATTTTCATCTCATCAATCTTTCAGAACCTTGCAGTACTTCAAACTTGGGTTCGGTTTTGAAGATATTTAAACAAGCCTGCATTTTGAACGTTTTCAGTTCAGTGTCTTCGAGGAACGGCTCAAACAGCGACTGATCCGGAGCGGACGGCTGAACTATGAAATGCGGTGTCTCGCCAGCTACACCCAAGACGGCGGCCCCATCGCGAGACTAGGTACCGCAGCCCTAGTGAGGCAGCATGCTGAAAATAAACATACTACGAAAAAACCAGAGAATGATACGTATCGGAACAATCGGTATAGACCTAGTCAAACGAAAAAGGACAACGATTGGAAACTTGGTACTTGGAATGTTAGGACTCTGCTCGAACCGGCACGCGCGGGCATCTTGGCCAGAGAGCTACGGAAGGCAAATGTGGAGGTAGGAGCAATACAGGAGGTGCATTGACCTAAAACCGGAGAACTGATTGATTCGATCGCGGGCGCTATTTTCAAGTACCACATCTACTACAATAGCGGCGGCAAAGCGGAGCGGGGCGTCGGTTTCGTGCTGCTCGTAAACCAAATGAAGCGTGTCATTAGGTGGAGGCCTATTAATGACCGTCTATGCGTATTAAGGTTCAAGGGCAGATTCTTCAATTACAGCCTTATCAACGTGTACGCGCCGACAAACGATAAATCCAATGACGTAAAGGAGGAGTTCTATGAGCTTCTCGAGAAAACGTATGGAGAGTGCCCACAGCACGTTATAAAGATCGTCATCGGAGATACGAACGCACAAGTCGGACGAGAGGAGTTCTTTCGTCCCGTTATTGGTGGGAAAAGCCTTCACTCTACCACCAACGACAACGGCTTGAGGTTAGTGAACTTCGCCGTTGCCAGGGGAATGGCCACTTTGCACGTCTGAACATTCGGAAGCGCACCTGGAAACACCCCAATGGAGAGGCCTGCTCCCAGATCGACCACATGCTGATCGACGGCCGGCACTTTGCAGACGTCATAGATGTGCGGTCCTTTCGAGGGCCAAACATCGACTCGGATCACTATCTCGTGGAAGGCAAGATTCGCGCCCGGTTGTCCAATGTGTTTAAATCGAGATCGGCGAGGAAGATACATCTGGACATCCAGAGGTTATCAGCGGAAGGAGTTGCTGCAGAATATACTCGGAAAGTTGATAGACGGATCGGTGAACCAACTGGAGTGGACCTGAACGAGCAGTGGAGGCACATCCATGATGCGGTCAGCGAAACAGCGCGAGAAGTGATAGGCATGACAACGGGAACCACGCGTAGTGGGTGATTCGATGATGAGTGTCTAGAGCTGACGGAGGAGAAGAACTGGGCCTACGCCAACACGTTAGTAGCAGCTAATCGTGTAACGCATCAGATGCGAGAGAAATACCGGGAGGCAAGAGGTGCCGAAAAGAGGCTTCATCGCCGTAAGAAACGTGAGCACTACGATCGCGTCCTCGCGGAGGCGGAGAATTGCTTCAGCAGGCACGACACGAGGAGCTTCTATAGAACGATAAACGGAATCAGGAACCGGACTGTGCCAGTACCTGCCATGTGCAATGACAGGGAGGGGAACCTGATTACCGATAAATCGCAGGTGGCCAGGCGTTGGAAGCAACATTGTTGAACGGTGAAGAAGGTAGGAGAGTCGTCGAGGGGAACAGGATAGAAATTGGGGAGGACGGACAAGCTGTGGACCCACAAACATTGGACGAAGTGAAGAATGCTTGCAAAGAGCTAAAGAACCACAAAGCCGCTGGGAAGGACGGCTTACCGGCCGAACTTTTCAAAGTTGGGAGCAAGCGGCTGTGTAGTGCAATTCACCAGATTATCCTAAGGGTATGGTCTGAGGAACAACTACCTACGGACCGGTTGGAAGGACTCATATGCCCTATCTACAAGAAGGGACATAGGCTCGACTGTAGTAATTATAGAGGCATAACCCTCCACAATTCCGCTTACAAAATTCTCTCCCGTATTCTGTTCTAGCGACTGAGGCCGTTGCGGGAAGCCTTTGTTGGAAGATACCAATGCGGTTTTCCAGTGGGGCGATCTACAACAGACCAGATGTTCACCTTGAGACAGGTTCTCGACAAGTTTCGAGAACACAACTTGCAGACGCATCATCTCTTCATAGACTTTAAGGCGGCGTACGACACAGTGAAACGCAACGAGCCTTGGCGAATAATGCTAGAACATGGTTTCCCAACAAAACTAATTAAACTGATACGTGCGACGCTTGACGGTTTCACATCATGCGTTGGACAGCGGGCGAATTCTCGGACGCGTTTGTGACGTTGAATGCTCTGAAGCAAGGTGACGGGCTCTCGAACTTGCTGTTCAACATAGCTTTGGAAGGTGCAATACGAGGGGCAGATGTGCAGAGGAGCGGCACCATCATCACCAAGTCTCACATGCTTCCAGGCTTTGCGCACGACATTGATATAATTGGTGTTTACCGTAGAGCAGTTGAGGAGGCCTTTACGGCTCTCAAAAGGGAAGCTGCGAGAATCGGATCATAAACACTGCCAAAACGAAGTAGTTAGGTAGTTCTACGTAGTTCTACGGGTGTTGGTGCTACGGTGGAGATGGATGGGGATACTTTCGAAGTGGTCGACGAATTTGTTTATCTTGGTACTCTCGTGACATGTGATAACAAGGTGAGCCACGAGGTGAAGAGGCCGATTGCGGCGGCGAATAGGGCTTATTACGGATTGCGTAGCCAGCTTAGGTCCCGTAGCCTACGGATCCGTACGAAATTTGCGCTCTATAGGACTCTGATCCTCCCGGTGGCGCTCTACGGACATGAATCGTGGACGTGGAAGGAGGCTGATCGACGAGCGCTTGGGGTCTTCGAGCGTAGAATCCTGCGATCAATACTCGGAGGCAAACTGAAGAACGGGGTGTGGCGCAGGCGCATGAATCACGAGCTGTACGAAGTATACAAACACGCTGATATTGTCAAGCTGATGAAACACGGCAAGTTACAGTGGGCTGGCTATGTAGCACGGATGGCGGATGAGCGACCGGCAAGTATAATATTTAGTAGAGAACCGGATAGAGGCCGACGACTTCGAGGCAGACCGCGCACGCGCTGGATTAGGAACCGATACCTTTCGATGATATTCCTGATGATGAATTGCCTGATATAAAACCGGTTTCAGTGCTGGTCATGTCTTTGGTGAATTGCGATGATCTCCCACTTTTCAAGAAGTTCAGTTCCTTTCGAAAGTTAAAACGAGTTTTGGCCTATGTACAACGTTTTTGTAACAACTGTCGTATTAGGAACCGCTCCGAACGACTTAGAAAGTCTGATCTTACTATAACGGAGCTTCGAGCAGCATAACACACTATAGCAGTTGTTATCCAGCAAAAAAAATGTTGGATGAAATTATTCGAGTAGAAGAAGAAGAACCATGCCACAAAATTGGGTCCTAAAACTATACCGGTTCTTATATATCATTTAAAAAAGCCGCGTTCTCTGAGCAGAACGTGATTTTTAAAAAACGTTTATCGTTTTCCTTCGATTTTTAAATGAAGAATAAAAAAACTGCTCGAAAGGTCTTAGATGACGTTTCGCTCATGTACGGTATATGAGAGAACTGTCATTTAAGGCATTTCGAGTAGATTTTTATCCTCCATTTAAAAATCAAAGAAAAATGATAAACATTTTTTTTTAAATCATGTATGGCTCAGAAAATTGCACTCTTCCAGCTGGTAGATAAAAATCAGAAAATCGTTTAAAACCTTAGGACCCCATTGGATTGCTTCGACCAGGAAAAATCTTATTGCGCGGGGGAGGATGTTCGCGCAGCAAACAGGTTTTAAGCATCTCACACCGATTTACATCAACGCTGCAGGACAATGCTCTTTCCATTCACTACGCCAACGTATAATGTCCTTTACGAATAAAGGAACACACCGAAGGACATTTCATGACGCTTCTGGTATATTCTCCTGCTAAATGGAACACAATACGTGAGCGACTGCGCTGCAACAAATCTAATTCATTCTACCACATGGAGGAAGATGATAGAGGAGACGAGAACTTTCTGCGTCGCTACTAAATCAGTATAAATACTTCGCTTCTGCGCAAGCTAGTTCATTGTGTATTTTGATTGCGAAGTGTGTATTTTGAACCCATTTTGTATTCTGAACCAAAGTGTATTTCCAATCGAGTGTTTGTAATTAAAAGTTAAAGTGAATGATCTCAGTGCTTTATCATTAATCCGAAAGTATTTGTTTGTATCCGCTAGAAGTGCGCATTGGACCTTAGTGTGGTGGCTCATTTTTCTTGTGTTTAAACAGTATTCGCGCTGTCTCCCGAGCCAGTTATCCTTTCGTGTGTGCGCCGTGTGTGCGATTTCCGCGTCCTTTGCTAGCTTCGTTCTTCGCTTTGTACTGTGTGACGGTACGGAAGCATCGTGTCAGCTGCGCTGAATATTTAGTTTTCAGTCGGCAGCGATTCTGGTAGCGGTTTTTAGAGGCACCGCTCGCCCACCCGCCTCTACGTGTTGACGAAGGCGTCAACATATGTTAATGCAAATAACGATGAAACCAACAGCAAATCATTGTATTTTCTGTTGTTATGTTCATCTTTGTTGATATTCCTATGTTTGAGATACGGAATGTCAGTCAGTTGGATAGTTATATAATTTCACAATCAATTCTACAGACTCCTTCTTATTTTAGATTTTTCATTTTTATTTTATTTTAGTTTTGTAATTTAATAGCAAAATGATCCTAGAGATGATCCCTGTCACTGTATCGATGCAATCGATTTCAGGATCTGTAAAAGAGTCGTTTTAATGTTACTTAAATTTAAATGATTCAATAAAACTTACGCTCAAATAAATTTTTGATCTCTGGGTAAATGTGCTGCTTGCACCATTCGCCATTGTCACTATTTTGTTTCGCTTTATGGTTTTGACGTTTGTCAATTGGAATTGCAGCCGTAATTCAATTGATTCAAACAGTGGTGATAATACAAGAGATGTAGAGCAACATGTCAAACGGATCTATCTACTTTCATCGATTTTCTTGATTGACTTTTTATTTGTTTAATGGTTCAGCTAAAGTAACTATTCCAGACGTGGTTTTTATTTAAAAAGCTAGATTAGATTCTCCGCTATCAAATGGTGTGAAGGACATATCATGAAACGTGTTTAATAAGCCATGGCGGTTGAAAGAAACCGATTGATCAAAAAATCGATCAAAGCAGATAGATCCTTTTGACATGTTGCTCTACAGATATTTATTATAATGATGATGATTTCCATTGACCAGTTTTCAACGCAAGATTATTTCGTTGGAAAGTGTTAATCTTCGAGAAATCAACACTAAATCACTTCAACTTGCAGTGTGATGTGACGAATTGAGTCAAGTGCAAAAACACTTGAAATAATCGTGACATTTTTTTATAGTGTAGAAAACAAAACTATTAGAAAATACACTAAAGTCGCTTTTTACGCGGGGGATACGTGCCGCGTAAAAAAACCGCGTAAATTCCGGAATCCGCTTAAAAAAACAGCGTAAATTCCGGAATCCGCGTAAAAAAACCGCGTAAATTCCGGAATCCGCGTAAAAAAACCCTTCGTTAATTTTGCATTCCGAGTGAAGGGGAACCGAAATCCGGGCAAAAAAATACCGCGTAAATTCCGGAATCCGCGTAAAAAAACCGCGTAAATCCCGAAATCCGCGTAAAAAAAAACCGCGTAAATTCCGGAATCCGCGTAAAAAACCGCGTGAAATCCGGAATCCGCGTAAAAAGGCGGCTAAAAAAACCGGCGTAAAAAACGACCTTAGTGTATTACAGTCGCATATTTCGGAACATTTCATGCTGAATCAAAGACTACATTATATTAAAAAAGAGCTACGCGCTCACCAATACAGACTTAGTCGTGTATTCATATAAAATCGATTTGTTTTCAACCAAAAACACAACTGATATTCAATTTCGAAAAATATTTCACTTATGAATCCTAGTTTATTAGTGTTATCTGTTTTAACAAATTTTGTTTTAGTGAAAAAATAGATGTAATAAAACTAAATATCGGCTTGCAATTTGAATAAAAGTTCAGGGCAGAAGGAATTTTTTTGTTACCACCAGCGTGTTGATTATTTGCAACCAATTGCAATTGTCTTGTCAGACGAGCGACTCGTCGCTTCCGATTTTTCTCTGCATGCACAATACTTCGTGATTAGGGTGAATCTTACAATGACTACAAAACTCAAAAGAGACAAACAAATTTTTCAATCACAAATTCAAATCCTAAATAACGGTGGAACAATATATTTGTCATCCAAATACTCTAATAAAAGCAAAATTGTTCTAGCTTTGTACATGGTAAACCTAAAACTTGAATTTCAGTCGCTTTACATTTTATATTCGAGAATTTATAGTTTCGCCCTTTACTATCCAGCTTTTTACGCGCCATAATGGCGGACGCTATAATGCAAAGTTCGTAATAAATTACCCACCCTTTTGACAACTCTGCTTACGTCAGTTTGAAGTCTTCATATATTTTGTTAAAAGAAAAATATATCTGGCAACATTTGTGTTGGAATTGTTCAGAAATCGCAAATCTGACGTAAGTAAAGTGGTTCGCATATTACGAACACGGATTACAGCGACCGCCATTATGGTGCGTAAAAAGCTGGATAGCCTGTATTACACACATTGATTAATGGTCAAACCACAGACAAACAGACCTGCCTCTTCGAACTAAAAACCTGAAAAATCTTCGTCCTTATTCGAAATGTTACACTTATGCGCCACCAATGAGCTTATTGCCTACTAACTTATTTTCGTAAAACGGTTTTTTCCTTTGCTAATGGGTGCGCATTAGGCTGTCTCATAAAAAATGGTTGTTGAAAAAGTCAAGGTGCTAAGCCCTAAATTGAAAGATAATGTCATTTATAGCATTTTTGTAGAACATTTCAACTTTCTAAAAAATCGTTTTCAGGTTGCCCAAACGTGATTTATGAAAAAATGACTTTTTCAAGCTATAAAACCACTCTTTTGCAATTTTTTACAAATCTGTTCGATTCCTAAATTTTTCCACATATTTTTTTATTTTTGTGGGGTTGTTTTTGAATATTTTGCATGGTTTGGTTCAGCATCGCATTCAATAATTTGACTCACAGAGCCCATTGAACATCACAAAAAAATGAATTTTCCTTATAATTTTCAGATAAAACCCTTCAAAGTACATAATTTTTTTTGTGATCAAGAACTGAAATTTTAACTGCAAAGCGGGATTCATGACGAAAATTTACATGAAAAGAGATCCTTGATATCTTATCGGGGGGCTGAGATATTGGCGTTTTTACATGTGATGGAAAACTATGCATTTTAACAAATATGTTAAATAACTGTTTTATTTCGGGAGATAAAAAATAACAATGTTCAGAAAACAAATGCATTTTGGATGGCTGATAACTTAGTAGAAGGTTTGAAGTCATTTTTTCATAAATCACGTTTGGGCAACCTGAAAACGATTTTTGTTCTACAAAATTGCTATAAATAACATTATCTTTCAATTTGGGGCTGAGCACCTTGACTTTTTCAACATAGATTTTTTTTGGGACACCTTAGTGCGCATGCTTGCTTAAACCAACACAAGCGGCAATACTGATGGTTTTTGTCTTTGATAATAAATGTACACGCTTACAGCTCATAGCGACACTACCGGCATTATTGCCTACTGAGCAAAATTTCAAAATTATTGTTATTTTTCTGGTCGATGAAATCGTCATCGAGTGGCACGTCTGTTTGTCTGTGGTCAAACATTTGCCCTTTTGACATAATGGTCAAATTTATTTGACATCATGATTGTTGTTTGCCCGTGTTTGCCCCATGTAAAAAATGGAGAGGGACAAACAATTATCTTTGACCAAATTTTTATCTGTCAAAAAGTGACAAATATTTGACGCTTGGTCAAAGAGTGTATTACAGCCTTATGCAACTTTTTCGATCTGCTCGAAAGTATCGCCCTTTACTTTGCGCCTTATTTAGATCTGCTCGACAATATCGGCCTTTACTATAGCCTGTATTACACTCTTTGACCATTAGTCTGGATAAAGCCTGAGGCGATGGGGGACTGAAGAATCAACAGAGGAAGGGTTGGCAGGAGGGACATGGTCGGTGGGGTTCAGAGATGGTGGCGTGGAAGGCGAGGGATCTACATTCATCGCGCTAAATCTAGCTCAATAGCGCTGACAAGAACACGTACCTCTTTACTTTTTCCTTCCAACGGGGTTGGTTGTCCGATCGTTCGAAGCTGCAGCCGTTAGCTGCAGAGCAATACAGCCACACAGCAAGCCGGGTGCGGAATCACTTCAACTCACTCATCAGATGGCCTTGAACGCGGATAATCTTTTTAAAATCAGAGCTGCAGCCGGTAGGTTCACAACAATACAGCCAATGCAGTGAACCGGGTACGGAATCACTTCAACGTTGCGACACAGATGACAAGCTAGTTGGCCTTGAACACAGATTATCTTCTCTTTTGTTTGGCTATTCGTACACACAGACCGAATTATAATGGAACGACCACTTTGCACGTCCGTTTCTGTCGAGTCTTCAACGCGGAATGGGGTATTGACAATGTTCAATTACGGTTTTGACCTCCAGTACATACCAACAAACGAATTCGGTTGTGCAGATTTGTTGTCCCGACTGATTGATCGAACCAAACAACCGGAAGAAGAATTTGTGATAGCAGCACTACATCTAGAAGAAGATCTTACAAGTATATTGTTAATATGATGTATAATTAACGTCAAAATCAACTGACGACAACGTCAAGACATGACTGCTGAAAGGTGAAGCAATTTTTTCAGTATCCATTTGAACGACTGTACCGTGCTGCCATCCGAAAAATGATATTTAATAATGTGTACGAATGTTCAGTTCTCAAACATGAAACTTTCCGAAAGAATCAAGAATTATCGGCACATCATTTAAAACAATGTGTACAATCAGAACTTCCTGATAACCGCTATGAGCACGCTCTACAGCCAAGTTTTCCACTCTTGCTGAGGTTAATAAAGCAAAAATCGGGTGCCCCGGTGAACCAGACCATATGCACAATGGTTCTGAAACCTGGCATGCGACATATCAAACTTTAAGTTTTGGTAGAATGGGACCTAAACATAAATAGAACCCTTCAATATAAACCTCTACTCTGACAGTCAGTTTCACACTTTTCTTTCGTACTTTGAAGTGCAAAAAATATGAGAATAGCATTAAGTGCAAAAAATGACAATATCATTAATCTGCATGTTATCTTTAAGCGTCGAGCTGACCAAATTGCTCTACCTTTTTCATATACAATCTTGACTCAACGATCAACGACGAACTATGCACGATAAATCGGGTTTGCACACTTTTATGAGAATTTAAGCCATCATATGGCACCACTAACCGTCGGAAATCGGAAGTGTTCAAACTGTATGAAAAATATGGAAGTTAGGTATCTTGTTCTAGTTATCTTTGCAATACGTCAAACCGCAGACAGACGTCCAAGCTGAGTTCCAAACTTATGTAAAGATTTTTGTGGTAGCAATTCGTAACCAGATAGCGCTACCAGTGACGCCTCATACACCAGCGAAAAAAATGTATTGTAGCGATAAGGTCACCAGGCGGCGCTAGTAAACAAGTGATTTATAACGCAATTCTCTTTGAAAATTTACACGGAATTTTCGATCATTGTTGTTCTTGCTTGGACGTCTGTCTGTGGTCAAACTTTCGAGACGGTCTTGTGGTCTGGTATTTGGGGGCGTCAGGTAAGCGACCGTAAGATTGTTGCATCGAATTTTGCTTTTTTACGAAGAATATTTGCTGCGGCTAAAATTGTTTTTTGACCGCAAAACAATGTTAACGATCTTATGATCGAAATTGTAACTGTTTCCTTTTATTGAGAATATTTACATTCTAAGGCATGCTATTCAGAATGAGGCGCAAACTTGTCTCGTCGTCCTTTTCATCCTCGCTTGTGGTTTCATACTCCGATATTCTTGTTGTTGTCGAGGGGAGTTTCTCTTTCATTCGATCAATAGGTACACTCCACTTCTAACTTTATCTGTTTTATTCTTCGACTTATTGCTAAGCGGTTAGTTAAATGTTGTCATAAACAAGCTGCTATGCGCGGTGTCAGCACATGATTTCCGTTCGCCAGAGCGTCGCGCACTTTTCATGATTTTTAGAGATGGTCGGGATTAATGTTTTTCAAATCCGTATCCCTGGGAGGGAGAAACGGATACGAAGCTGTGTGAGTGTCAAAATGAACCAGAATGAGCTGTCATTGACTGTCAATTTGAACCTAGGGGAAAAAACATTTTTTTGCTATGAGTATTGTTATAACTGAAAGGTAAAAAATATTTATCGCAAACGGTTTTTGTATTCATTGTCGTTCTACAAAATATTTTGGTTTATTTTCACATAAAATAATAAATTCCATAAGCTTTCAGTAATAATCATGTTAGCGTACTTCGATTATTAAACTTGCGCTTTTCTGGAATTAAGGCTTTGCTTACAATTTCGAACATACTTCATCACGGTCGAATGTTGATTCTCGTTTCACAAAATAGTGATCATTTTGTTGGACACCATTTTGAATTTAAAGACGACCACTTTTAGTTTCTGGAAAACAACCAAATCTGCTGAAAATGACCGAATACCACCCAATATGAATATATTCAGAATTAAGGCGATATACAGAAGCCAAAAGTCGAGTATGTTATCATTTCGATAAAACCAATCATTTAAAACGATTTGTTATTTGACTTTGATCATATCCTATGGCCGATTAGTCGTGCATTTGCAGACTTTAAACACATTGCCAGGAATCAATGAATTTGGAACGTTCAAATAGTACGACACCACATTTAAATTATGTTGAGGCCACATATATCGATCAAAGCGATTATAGTTTCAAATAGTCTTTGAATTTCTTTTCTTTCCATAACTTTTGAGCCACATATCAAATTGTTATGAAGTTTGTTATTTGTAAGTTTGAGAGATGACTCGTTCGTATGCAGTAGCGTAGCTAGGGGGGTGCGGTTGGTGCGGTCCGCACCAGGCCCACCACTCGAGGGGGCCCCAAAATCTTGCGAACACCGAACCGGACAACATGCCCATCTGAACTCAACCTCATGTATTTGTTCTCGCCACTCTGCTTTCGTGATCCACACGGACAGAGTAAACGTGATAGCCATGTTCATTTTTACCATGATTCGTGATTCGACTAACGCCGAAGTTGAATGATTTCTGATCGCAGAAAACATTCGATGCAACGTGGAAACACGCAACGAAGGAGCGATTTTTCGCGATGCTAAAAACGCTGTCTTTCTGTGTTGCTGTGTTGCTAATATGAAACAGAGCGAGGGAAATAATCCGCGTTCGCGCGTGACTATATGCACTTGAGTGCCAATGAGATGCATGAAAAATATTGACCTTCGAATATCGTTTAGTGGTAGGACTGAAATATTTCGTCTCCTCGAAAAAAGTCCACAGGCAAAATTTCAGCCCGATCAAACATCGGGAACACGTGGCTCAAAGCGGTCAAAGTTTCACGAAAAATATCGATGAAAAAAAAGCACAGGTAGTGATACATGAAATTTTCGATATTCGATTTTTAGCATGGGGACTGTATTCGAGAAGCCGAAACTTTTGAGCCCTACCGCTAAACGATATTCGAAAAATCGATTTTTTTTTTTATTCTCGCTTATTTTCCGTTGGTCTAGTTCCGCCACTGTTGTGGCCAATCACCGACGCCCAGGGAGGCCACTCCACACCCAGGACCCTAACTCACGACCCGTTTATTAACGGACCGGCGCCAACGGCTTTGCTTCCTCATGCGATGGAAGGCGTGATCCCAGAGATTTTTCGCCTCAGAAAATCTCCCGATGTCGGCTAGGATTGAATCTAGACCAGTTGGGTTGGTTGTGAGTGGATCACGCCACCTAACAACCATCGACACCTATGTCGGCGGTGGGATTCGAACCCAGGCGTCGAGCGTGGTTGGCGGAGACGTTACCAACCACACTAGGTCCCCGCTAAAAATCGATTTTTATTTTTATTGACACTCTAATATGCACCCGAAAACAGTTGGCTCTAAGTTAACAAACTATACCATTTTATCAATTGAACGTGAAATCACTGATTCAATTGATTTTAAATCTGTAATTTCTGATTTTGCCAATCAAAAAGCACGGAAAGTAAGTATCTCAATGAACCTAATTTTCAATTTTTGCGGAAAACGGAAAACATAAGTAGAAAAATCTAAACTTTTTGCTTCCTTTTAATTCCTTTTATGAAAAAAAACTGCCTAGTCATTTTCATTGGGGGCCCACATTTTTGTTACCGCACCAGGCCCACCAAATCATAGCTACGCCACTGTTCGTATGACACAAGTTCAAATAAGTCATGTAATCTTTGAGATAATAGGTTTTTGTTGTTTTATTAACAATTTAATCAGTGGTGGGCACCGCTAACCGAAAATTTAGCGACGCTAATCGCTAAGTCGCTAATCGGAAAATTTAGCTCGATAATCGCTAAACGCTAAACCCACATTAGCGAAACTTTCGCTAATCGCTAACTTTTTAATATGTAAATAGTCATATCGCTATATTTATTGCTCGTGTTTTGTAAGATTTAGACAACTTTGATCTGTTTTGGTTAAACAAACGAAAACAATTACTTTTTAGAGCTATTTACAGTAAGAGGTTTACGAAACAGTATTCTTATTTGATTTTGTATAAACAAGAATAACAAAAGTTATTTAGCTTGCATCGATAATAGATACTCTTAAAAAAAATTTTCATAAAAATTCAATTATTATCTGAATCGAAAAAGTAGAACCAAAGTTGTCATAATTTCAAGCGCATTGCAATTTACCAAAGTTCTTGGTGTGCCGAAAATTCAATCTAGACCTTGTGCTTGTTCTTCAAAATGCTCCTGTGGCTTGTACGATAGCTGAAACTCCATTCTAGGGTAAAAAACTGACAAAAGTAACTTTCGCAGTAAAGCATGTTCATCTTTCGAAGCAATTTACGTACGCCATCAGCAATTCACAGTTTTTCTAAATATTTCTATTGTCGCTCCTCTACAAAATTTAGCGAATTAGCGTTTCGAAGGCCAAAATTTTAGCGACGCTAACAGTTTTGCTAACCAGCACAAAAATTAGCGAAAACGCTAAATCGCTAACTGAATTTTAGCGTCGCTAATTAGCGAATTAGCGGAATGGTGCCCACCACTGAATTAATACATAACGGTTGCTTGAGTTCGATTATAATCAAATGAAATAGAAACGTATTTGGCACTTCACCCTTAACTAGTCCGCTCATCTGCTAATAATATTGACCAAATCGGTTGTGTAGTTTCTGAGATAATGGAGTTTCGTGATTTTCACATTTCGATACATTACAGACGAAGTTACAGTTCGATTACAGTAAAATTCAATAGGGTGTTATGAGGCAGCTAGACTTTTATTTTATTTAATTTTGTGGAAATCGGGTCAGCCATCTCTGAGAAAATTGAGTGAGTCTGGATTTCACATTTTTGAACATAACAGTCAAAGTAATAGTCCGATTGCAAAACAAATAAATAGGGTCTTATGGGGCAACTAGACCTTCCATTTGACACTGATTTTATGAAAATCGGTCCAGCCATCTCTGAGAAACATGAGTGAGATTAAACAATCTTCAGAACACGTTTCTTTTCGTAACTTTTGAACCACAAGTTCAATCTTTATAAAATTCACACACACACACACACATACAGAAAATGCTCAGCTCTTCGAGCTGAGTCGAGTGATATATGCCATTCGGCCCTTTGGAGCACTTTCATATCTTCAGTTTTGCAAGTGATTGCTATACCTTTCTAGGAGAAAGGCAAAACACAGACTCGAAAAAGTTGTGCTTTATAGACCAATTTGCAAATTCAGTATTCCTGATATAACTTAAAACTTCGTTTAAGTCATGCATGCGTTACAGCAAGAAAATAGCTTCACGCTATCAAAAAACGGCGCATTTGTGTGTTCTCTGTTTTGAGTGTAGTATTCGTTTCTCCCTCCCAGCCGTACCCGACCCGAACCCGAACCTTTTTTTTTTGTTCAAACCCGAACCCGAAAGTTTTATTTCTCTGAAACTCGACCCGAACCTGAAATTGTGAAACCCGAACCCGAGATTTCATAGATTTTATAGTCGGGTTTCGGGTTTTCATACCCAAATCCGACCTGAACCCGACATTTTCAAACCCGAACCCGACCCGATCCCGAAAATAATTTTTTCACAAAACCCGAACCCGACACACTGTAGGGCATAACCTAGAAAAGTCACGACAAAACTCAAAAAAAAAACAAAATTCATTTTTCATGCCTCATTTTATTTTCTACTTGCAGTAGACATGTTGTCGACTGGAAATCATGATAATTTACTTTAAAAGTTAACTATTGACTAGTACTAAACCAAAAACCAGCTGCTACTAGTTGCGACTTACCGAGTGATTCGAGTTTTCGCAACGGTTGTTTTCATGTCAATTCATGGAATAAAGTTAAATGGAATAAAATTAAACAAGAGGAGCTCTTAGAAAGGGAACATGACTAACTAATCTTTAATTGAACAACAGGTACATTGTCAACATTTGAAACATTTTATCACAAACAATAACATTAAAATTATATATTATATTCTTTCTCAAAAAGGATGACACCTCATAGGTTGACAAAAAACTATACAAAGTCAACTGCAAACTGTCAATATTTCATTTCATGATGACTCGAAAGTTCGAATATATCTGAAATTGAAACATATGTACATATGTCTCAGTTATAATTAATTACTGAAATTTTGGGTTTATAAATAATGAACATAATTTTATCTCGTTAACAGTCAGTCCTACAGGTGTTATATGTTAATTAATGATATGAACAACTTTCCCGAAGAAACAAAACGAAGACTAGCATCATTTTTTAAGAAGATAGGTGTCAGCGCCATTTGTAGAAAAAAAATTAAAGCTGCCCGAACGCATTTTTCAAAAAGATGTTTTTATAGTGAACAACATTGCCAAAGACAGGAACACTGTGGAAAAAACTGTTAAGGAGTAACGAGGTTTTGTCGCACTAACGGACCAATTTGCTTCACTGTGCGACACTTTAAAAAAATTTCAAACCCGAACCAGACCCGAAACCCGACCATCTCTATACTGCCACACTGTCCACCACAATACTGTTACGATATATTCCACAATGTATGCGTATTAGCCAAATCTCATACGGGTTTGTCAAGTGATGTCGCGTTTACAAAGGCAAAAAAATGGTTACTGCGTTAAAAATACTTGACGGATGTAATTTGGCTGCGGATTTTTCTATTTCAACTCAACGACAAGGTTCCAGCATATATAAAGGGTGATATACTCATGAAAAAAGTTGTCATGGACGTACACAATTGTTTGAACCAACAAAAGTAGGAAGGTGGTATCCAAGACACGACCGCATAGCTGACATAGGACTACAATAGTTTTATATTTTCTCTTGAGGCTGTGTTTGATCTGAGCTCGTTTTACATTTGGCACGGTTCAATTTTGATACACATGTGCTAGAAACGAGCAATAGGCGTTTTCCGTCGGACCTTACCCCCTATTTTTATATTTTTTCTTCGAAGTAGTTTGCATTGTCATTTTTGACATGTTCTTGGTACTGGAATTGTTGACAAAACTAAGCATCATTTTATTTATTATGGAAAAACTTCTGCACGCAAATTAAATTAACACATTACCTGACAAAATTCTTTCGGAACTGCACCCAAACGGTCTTTCCGCAACTCGTAAAATAACGAGACTAAAACTTAACTCTCAATTCGAAGGTATCCAGCATCCGTTCAGGAAGACTGATTCGTTGCTGCTGCAACTGTATTTCCTTTTTTCAGAAATAGTAGCAAACTATCCTTGAATTTCTCAGCCTAAAACTAGGACGAATATGATGAAAACCACGAGACACTAAATCTACTCCTCCATCCGGCAATCAAATGTGCTATAGTTTGGCAAGATTCCTTACCAATGCTTGCTTCAATGTAGGTATGCTCTTCAACCGATCGGCGATCATATTCGTAAAACTTTTGTGAAAACGCACTATAATCTGGATTGTAACCCTTTTCGGACAAACAGTAAATTATGACCGTGACCATCACTCGCTGATTTTTGATGACCAATCCGAGAATCCTATCTAACACTCATCCGTATTAATTTATCACCCGTACTCATTCGTTGTTCCCGGGCCAGATAATGCAACTGCTACTAAAAAGCTTTTTCGTTGCACTTCAATACAGATCCTTCTGTACCAATTCCTCTAAATCATCAAAATCGAGGCGCATGTGTTGTTAAGTTAAACGACCAGACGTCCCGCATTTTGCGAGATAGTCCCGCTGCTAACAAAATGTCCTACTTAGAAAAACGTCCCGCGAATTGTCCCACATTTATCAAAAGTATCTCGCAAGCCTTTGAAATGTTCCACTGTTTACAAATATGAACCAACGAATGCAACATTTTTTCACTGGGACATTGTGCCTTTCTGTTAAGTAACATTTTACATACTAATGTACCTCTATACGTCTATAATAGCCACATTAAACAAACGTAAGGGCGATATAAAACCATTCAGTGAAAAAACGAACTTCTGAAATTATGTTCACCGTTAAATGCTTCTGCCTCAGTTTTCTCCGGTTGCCGATACAATATCTAATTAGAGAACATGCAGAGGAAGTATATCGGTACTGGACACACATAGGTATGGAAAGCTCAAAATCATCACTAACATTCGTTTGCCAGTTATCTTGGCCGCTACGATATGCTAAGCTATTTTGCCGTAGCCGAGAATGAATCGAAAGTTTAATATTATGGAGAAAAACTATGTGAACCACTACTCGAAAAGCCAGAGGAAAAAACTTAATGAAATAAACTATTCGTTAAAACATTTATTTAAGTCTTCGTAATCACCGAAGCTGGCTGATTTGTTGCAGCAGAGCACTATAACTATTTCAACTATTTCCGAAAGTGCCATAACGCAAAGAACAATTCTTCGAGTCCGCCACCGCTGTTACGGTTGGAATCGCTTCTAAAAGCGACCAGCGGAAATATTTTCATTGCGAAAACACTGATTGCTTCTAATGTTCCAGTTCCCGTAGTCAAATTGTTAGGTACTGCTCCTGCTGTTGAAGGTTGCCGTTGCAGCGGCTCCGACAGTGGAAATTGCACTCGCCAGAGATGTCCCATTACTTTGTTGGCTGAAATCACAACATCTACATTTTACTAACTTGAGAGTTTCAGATAATCGTAAGATACTTACAATATTTTCGAGTTTCTTTATCCTTGCGGCTGCATTTCCTGCCGCGGGTGGGATTGGGGGTTTTCACACAGCTTTTTAAAGCAAGCTTTTTTTTACCTACACTATAAAAAAATGTCACGATACTTCAAGTGTTTTTGCACTTGACTCAATTCGTCACATCACACTGCAAGTTGAAGTGATTTAGTGTTGATTTCTCGAAGATTAACACTTATCCAACGAAATAATAATGCGTTGAAAACTGGTCAATGGAAATTATCATCATATTATAATGAATATCTCTTGTATTATCACCACTGTTTGAATCAATTGAATTATGGCTGCAATTCCAATTGACAAACATCAAAACCATAAAGCGAAACAAAATAGTGACAATGGCGAATGGTGCAAGCAGCACATTCACCCAGAGATCAAAAATTTATTTGAGCGTAAGTTTTATTGAATCATTTAAATTTAAGTAACATTAAAACGACTCTTTTACAGATCCTGAAATCGATTGCATCGATACAGTGACAGGGATCATCTCTAGGATCATTTTGTTATTAAATTACAAAACAAGAATAAAATAAAAATGAAAATTCCAAAATAAGAAGGAGCCTCTTGAATTTATTGTGAAATTATATAACTATCCAACTGACTGACATTCCGTAACTCAAACATGTCAACAAATATCAACAAAGATGAACATAACAACAGAAAATAAAATGATTTGCTGTTGGTTTCATCGTTATTTGCATTAACATATTTCGTATCATTCCAAGTTGTGCTCTCGTCGTCTTCGGTCGCAATTTTATTTCGATCTCGATAGTGCCGACCAGTAATCCGCCTTCAAGGTCACCGTGCATTGTGTCGCGTGTGCACTGCTGCTCGTTGCCGACTTTGCTGTTGAAGACAGCAAAAACTTCAAAACAAGAAAGAAGAAGTCAACAATAGCCCGTGCGTTGTGTCGCTTCTTGAAGAGATCCAGTACCCGGCGCACGGCTGTTTGTGCTGCTGTGTGGCTGGAACGGCTGCAGCTTTTGCTACCGGACTCTTGTGTGAAGGACTGGAGATTGGCATCGCCCGTGCGCTGATTGCGGTGTAGAGCGGCTGCAGAAGCTAAGTAGTTTTTTTTCTTGGTTTTTTTCTACAATATTATTTGTTGATTGGCATTTTGCGTGTGTGGCTCACGCGTCCAAAATGAACGACGAACGCGGGGATGAAAACCCGCTCGTTCCACCACCTAGCCCTCCCGGATACAAAGTTCCAAGGGTTAAAAATGGAGCCCCGCAGGAAGCTACCCATCGGCTAAAGCAGTATCCGGAGGGCAAAGCTGGTATTGGGGCTGTATTTTTCCGGCCGAAAGTAAAAGCATTGAACACAATGCAAATTTGTAGAGATCTGGCACGGTTTACAGCCGTCACTGAAATAACTAAAGTACGCCCGAATAAACTGCGTGTTTTGGTGTCCGACCTCAAGCAAGCAAACGAGATTGCTGCTTGTGAGCTCTTCACGCGGGAGTACCACGTGTACATTCCAGCTCGCGTAGTTGAGATTGACGGTGTGGTCAGCGAATCGAGTCTGACCGTCGAGGACCTGTTGAAGGCTGGAGAAGGCATTTTCAAGGATTCCAGCCTTAAACCAGTCAAGATACTCGAATGTAAGCAATTACATTCAGTATCGCTCGACAAGGGTGTAAAAACTTACACCCTGAGTCTGATACTTTTCGCGTGACTTTCGCCTGGTCTGCTCTGCCGAGCTATGTGCTCGTGGATAAGGTGCGTCTATCCGTGCGCTTGTTTGTACCGCGGGTAATGAATTGCCTCAAGTGCAAACAGTTGGGCCATACGGCTTTCCACTGTGGCAAGTGCGGAGAGCAACATGCGGACGACGCCTGTAATAAGGGTGCTGAAAAGTGCCTTTATTGTGGGCAGACTTCGCATGAGCTGTCTGCATGTCCCGCGTACAAACAGCGCCAAGAGAAGATCAAGCGGTCTCTGAAAGAGCGCTTTAAGCGCACTTTCGCAGAAATGCTCAGAAGCCGCTGCCACCAAACTGGTTTCCCCAAATCTTTTTGAGGTCTTGTCGTCCGATGAGTCTGATTCTGACGATTCAGTTGGGGAAACTTTTTTGTTGAACCAGGGAAATCTAGGAAGAGGAAAAACCTTTCTTCCCCTAGGCTTTCTAGGAAAGGACAGAGAAGGTCTCCATCTGAAGTGACTGATCCGAAGCAAACTCCTCCAGGATTGGCAAAATTGAATTCAAGTAAGGAGTTTCCGGCACTTCCAGGAACATCAAAAAACCAAACTGTTCCTTCTTATACGTCCAAGATTCAACCAGAATCTGTACTGCTGAAGTTTTCAGATACTGTGGACTGGATTTTCGAAAATTTTAACATAACTGAAATTTTTTTTTTAACATAACCCCTCCTTGCAGCAATCGTATCCTTCGATGGCTAATTCATCGACTGAGATGAAGGATTCTATCTCTATTTCACAGTGGAATTGTAGAAGTATCATCCCCAAAATTGATTCATTTAAAGTTTTGATTAATAAGCATAAATGCGATGCATTTTCCCTCTGTGAAACTTGGCTCACTTCAAATGTAGATCTTAGCTTCCATGATTTTAATATTATTCGCCTTGACCGAGACACCCTTTACGGAGGAGTACTTCTAGGGATTAAGGAGTGCTATTCTTTCTATCGTATTAACCTCCCCTCGGTCCCAGGCGTCGAAGCTGTCGCATGTCAAATGACAATACAAGGTAAAGAGCTTTGTATTGCCTCAATATATATTCCTCCCAGAGCACAGGTTGGGCAACGGCTGCTCTTTGATTTAATAGTACTTCTTCCCTCGATACGTTTGATTCTGAGAGATTTTAACTTTCACGGCGTGGCTTGGGGTTCCCCTTACAATGATAACCGTTCCTGTTTGATCTATAACCTCTGCGACGACTTCTATATGACAATTATAAACAACGGGGACATGACACGCGTTCCGAAACCTCCAGCGCGCCCCAGTGCTTTAGATTTATCTTTATGTTCAACATCGCTACGGTTGGATTGCATATGGAAGGTAGTCCTTGATCCCCACGGTAGCGATCATTTGCCTATTCAAATTTCAATTGATAATGGTCCAACTCGCACGCGATCAGTTGATATTCCGTATGACCTCACACGGAATATCGATTGGAAGTTTTACGAGGAAATGATTTCAGAAGCTGTCGAGTCGATCCAACATCACCCACCACTTGAAGAATACAACCTCCTCGCGGGCTTGATTCTCGACGCCGCGTTGCAAGCCCAAACGAAGAAATATCCCGGTGTGACGATCAAAGAACGGCCCCTCACTCCGTGGTGGGACAAAGAGTGCTCCGATGTCTACACGGAAAAAGCCGACGCGTTTAAGTCCTTCTTTCGGGTGAAACGTAAACCCGACGACTTTAAGCGGTATTTGGAGCTTGAGACCAAGTTTAAAAGCTTGGTCCGAGCAAGGAAACGCGGATATTGGCGTCGGTTCGTAAACGAAACGTGGAAGGAGACTTAGATGAGCACTCTTTGGAACACAGCCCGAAGAATGCGAAATCGTTTAACGATCAACGAAAGCGCGGAGTCTTCAAGTCGGTGGATATTTGATTTTGCCAGGAAAGTAAGTCCGGACTCTGTTCCTACGCAAAACTTTGTTCGCGATACGTCTCCGGGCCACGACACGATATAATCACCATTTACGATGGCAGAACTTTCAGTTGCCCTCCTGTCCTGTAACAATACCGCACCAGGGTTAGATAGAATCAAATTCAACTTGTTGAAGAATCTACCCGGCAATGCCAAGAGGCGCTTGTTGAACTTGTTCAATAAATTCCTGGAGCAAAACATTGTACCGCAGAATTGGAGGCAATTGAAGGTGATCGCCATTCAAAAACCGGGAAAACTAGCTTCTGATCACAACTCTTATAGGCCGATTGCAATGCTATCCTGTATCCGGAAATTTATGGAGAAAATAATACTCCGTCGTTTAGACCATTGGGTCGAATCAAACGGTCTACTATCAGATACTCAATTTGGCTTCCGCCGTGCCAAAGGAATGAATGATTGTCTTGCGTTGCTTTCTACAGATATTCAGCTAGCCTATGCTCGCAAAGAACAAATGGCATCTGTGTTCTTGGACATTAAGGGGGCTTTTGATTCCCTTTCTATTGACATTCTTTCGGGCAAACTTCACCGACAAGGATTTTCACCAATTTTAAACAATTTTTTGCATAATTTGCTGTCCGAAAAGCATATGCATTTTACGCATGGTGATTTGGCAACATGCTACATGGGTCTTCCTCAGGGCTCATGCTTGAGCCCCCTTCTTTACAATTTTAATGTGAATGACATTGACGCATGTCTGGCAATTTTATGCACGATAAGACAACTTGCAGACGACAGCGTGGTTTCTGTTATAGGAGCCAAAGCTGCCGATTTGCAAGGACCATTGCAAGATACCTTGGACAATTTGTCTGCTTGGGCTTTACAGCTAGGTATCGAATTCTCTCCGGAGGGACTGAGATAGTAGTTTTTTCTAGGAAGCACGAGCCTGCTCAGCTCCACTTACAGTTAATGGGTGAAACGATTTCTCAGGTTATCTTGGTGTATGGTTCGATTCAAAAGGCACCTGGGGATGTCACGTTCGGTATTTGATGAAAAAATGTCAACAGCGAGTAAATTTTCTCCGGGCAATTACTGGATCATGGTGAGGCGCCCACCCAGGAGACCTTATAATGCTTTACCAAACAACGATATTATCGGTGCTTGAGTACGGGTGTTTCTGCTTCCGCTCCGCTGCAAACACCCATTTAATCAAGCTGGAACGATTGCAGTATCGTTGTTTACGTATTGCCTTAGGTTGCATGCATTCGACCCATACGATGAGTTTGGAAGTTTTGGCGCGCGTTCTCCCATTAAAAGACCGCCTTTGGGATCTGACTACACGTATTCTCATCAAATGTGAGGTGTTGAACCCCTTGGTAATTGAAAATTTCGATAGGCTAGTTGAACCTAATTCTCAAACCTGTTTCATGACTGTGTATTTCAATCACATGTCTCAAAGTATAAATCCTTCCTCATACACCTCCAATCGTGTCAACTTGTTAGATACTTCTGTTTCTACTGTGTTTTTCGATATATGCATGATGGAAGAAACTCGTGGAATCCCGGATCATTTACACGTGCAGCAGATCCCTTAAATTTTTTATAACAAATTTAAAAACATCAACTGCGACAATGCGTTTTATACTGATAATCCTGCTTCAGTATATCTTTAGTTGCAGAATTGGCTGCAATTCAGTATATCTTAGGGATTATTGAAAAAATGCCCACGGACCACTAATTCATCTTTACGGACAGTCTTAGTTCTATTGAGGCTCTCCGATCGATGAAGGATATAAGGCACTCTCCGTATTTCCTGGGCAAAATACGGGAACATCTGAATGCTTTATCCGAAAAATTTTCTCAGATTACCTTAGTGTTGGTCCCTACTCATCGTTCCATTTCGGGCAATAAGAAAGCGGACACTTTGGCTAAGGTGGGCGCATCAAACGGTGATGTTTACAACAGACCAATTGCCTACAATGAATTTTTAAATTTTTTACGTCAGAATACACTTATCAACTAGCAGGCCTCGTGGGATAAGGGAGAACTGGGGAGGTGGCTACACAGCATCATCCCCAAGGTTTCCACCAAACCTTGGTTTCGGGGGTTGGATGTAGGACGAGATTTCATTCGCATGATGTCTCGGATTTTGTCCAACCACTACGGATTAGATGCACATCTCCTGCGTATTGGGCTGGCGAGCAGTAATCATTGTGTTTGTGGATTGGGGTACCAAGACATTGAACACGTGGTTTGGGTGTGTGCTGAATTCCGCGGCGCCAGATCTCTACTTTTGGATACCCTCAGGGCCCGAGGAATACAGCCCTATGTGCCAGTTCGTGATATCCTCGCTCAGCGAAACTTACCATACATGCTACTTGTTTATAGCTATTTGAAGAGCATCAAGGTGCCCATTTAACAGCGAAACGAATCTCGGATAAAAAAAACCATGTTAGTTTAAGTATAAGATTTAGTTTCAGCTTGTAGTCGGCAGCGAGGATAAAAAATTTGCCTTTAGCTTATAAGATATTTTAGAACATAAGGCATTAGACTTAATTGGCTCCGTAAAACATTAATTTGTATTGTGCCGTGTCAAATAAATGTTGTGTGAAAAAAAACATATTTCGTAAGATTTCCATTCAACTCTGAAATGTTAGGTAAGTAGTGCGAATTAAACAGCAAATCATTTTACTTCGATGTGATTTTTATTTACAGTGTAGTTGAGATTATTTACATCGAAAACAGCTGCCAGAAAATCGATGTACACATTATTCAATGAGATATACATGAAGATGCGGAAAAAAAGTTAGTCAACATAAGGCAGTAAATCCTAAACAACGTCATGGTTTAAAAACAACGTGAATCGAACAACACGGTCGTGTTTCGAGTGTGAGATCTCGCCTAATTAAGGGGTTATATCCGGAGTGATTCGCGATTACGGCGCAACTAACAAAATGTAGAATCCTTTCTTTTGTATAAATCGATAAAATTATTTAAATCAAGCTTTTAGTGAAGGGCGATAAAGCAGATTACCCAAAACAAAAGATACTTTGGAACTAGGCCCTTAACATTGTTTTGAAGCAACGGGCTTATTTGCGAAATATTTCGTAAACAGGCGACAGTAAAGGGCGGATCAACTTTTGTTTTCAAAATAAAGGCGTATTTAAAGAGGCGCAACTGAAGAAAAAATAAAAACAAGGCGAAAGAAAGATGGGCGTATCTCGTTGTCAGAATGCTTTAAGGCGAAATAGAGGTGGGCGAATCTCGTTGTCAGAATGCTTTAAGGCTCATTAGAAAAAGGTTAGAAGAAAAGCGCAGATTAAAGCCATCAATGCACAAATTTAATGTAGTATTGTTAGGAAACTATAAGCCAGGTTTATTTTACGTCGATTTTTGGTATTGATGTTAATGTTAGTCACTTCCTTTGAAATTACGAGTTGAAAATGTACTTGCAAATTTTCAAACTGATATTCCCCAATGTTTATCTTTTGTTAGTTGCGCCCGTATCGCAAATCACTCCGGATATTCCTATTTAGTTTTCAAAGAACCGGAAAAAATTTTTATTACATTATCTTCAAATACAATATCTTGAGAACATTTCCACAAATTTTCATAAAGATCTGAGCAATAGGAAGAAAGTTAAACTGATTTGCAACGCGCCTCGCCACGGCCGCATAAGCTGAACTTGAAACTTTACACGCGATTATCTCGGAATAGTTTTTTTCCGGAAAATAACTTTGCCGTGATCCTGATTGCGGGAAAACAACTGAACCGATTTCCTTCATCTTTTTTTAATTTTCGTTGTGAAATTCGCCGGTCCTTGAACGATCGCTTTTTGAAACATACAGTTACATTTTGCCGCAAAAAATTACATTAAATAAAAAATGCTCAAAATGTGCATTTTTTGGAAAAAACGTTCCCGTTTGCACTGAAAACAAAATACTCATAAAAGCGATCGTTCAAGGGCCCGGCACACTTCTAAACTAATGAAATAATATGAGTTTTTTGATTTCGGTTGATCCGCTGAGTCTCTATCAGGATCACCGCAAGCCTCTGCAAAAAAATAGCGTTTCGGGGAAACGGCCATTACTCCAGTAATAATTGGAATATCTCAAAATCAAACGTATTTTCTTATTGTTGATAAACTGTGAAAGGTACACGGTGCTCCCACAGACCGTTATTATAAAATAAAATGCACCAAAGAATCTGAGTACACCATTCGATTCGTTATGACGTCCAGAATCTCTGGTCAAAATTTGCTGAAGAAAGCTATCTGGTATATTGAAAATTAGAAAAAATATTTTTTTGATCTAACTGTTAGGTGGATTGATCGAAAAACTGAAAACGCCAAAAGTAAGGCCTTGTTCTATGAAACAATTTTGCTGAAGACATTAAGTACATAAAGTCAATTTTTCACAGTCAAATCTAAATGATCACGATTTTTCGAGTTTAGACCACTGTGCACTGTGGGATTTTTAAATTAATCTTTTCACCAATTGTTAATGTCTCGAAATATAACCCTTGGAATGTGTAGAAACTATTTTGGAAGTTATTTCATGAAATGGTGGTTAAAAACGTGCTTTACAATTAGTATTTCGTCTTTTTTATATCACTTTTTTGTACTTTACGACCTTCAAAAGGGCATTACAAAAATGTACCGTACGATGATTTTGAAATTTTGACCAGAGATCCTGGACGTCATAACGAATCGAATGGTGTACTCAGATTCTTTGGTGCATTTTATTTTATAATAACGGTCTGTGGGAGCACTGTGCGGTATATAACCCCTTAAGTTTAGTTTATTATTGTCTTCATAAATATATAGAGATAAATGACTTTTCACCTACGCACACTAGTAAACGTGTAAACCCGTGTAAAGTTGCTTTTATTTTCTCCAAAGTGTGAATCATCGCATCTCGTTGCTTCGACTTCTATTACTTTTTACCATTTTTGGTCGATTATGTTCATCAGCTTCTTCCGATTTCTGATCACGAATGAAAACATTTATTCAGAAACAAGTTTAAAACACATAATTAGTGTTCAACTGAATATTTGTCCAGCTGCTGAAAACATAGCATTAAAAACGAAACAGCTATTTGTAAATATTTTTCTCAACTAATGGCACGAACAGATTCGTACGTAAAAAGGTATATAATGATATACTTGTAGCATAAGCATTCTTCTCCCGTCATCTCATCACCTTAATTTGCCTCATTGAATGAAATTAACCACTTATCTCAGAGGAAAAAGGGTAAAACGCAAAAAAGTGTGTTCGGCAGGATGATGATGATGATGGTCCCGCCACATACCCCTACAAAGGTTTGAGCTGGACGATTTATCTATAGATAATTAATGTGATCACATTTTAATCAGTTATACAAAACAAAAAAAAACGGACTGATTTTACCTCCAGATATAAACTTCTTCAAAAACTGTATACTTGATTCATAGAGCACACAAAACTAGTACAGGGTTTTCATGACCTTCAGCCAGACCAACCACAACTATTTCATGATTTTCTCTAAGCATTCAAATAACAATTTTAATTTGCTAAAAGAAATCATTTATATCTGAAAACCGCGCGCGAGGCTCAAGCTTTTGTAGTCTCTTTCTATTATTTTTAAAGCTACAACAACAATAATAAAAAGAAAAAAAAATCCATCATCATCGCCGTGACGAACACAGTAGTTTTGTTGTTATAAATTTAGAAAAGTCCAATTTAATATAAATATATAAATAAAATTTTACAACACAATCAGATCCGTTCGTATAAAACTTCGTCATTTACAAGCTTCAATAAAACAATCAATATATGAATAGAAACCAAAACAAATAGTTCATCTAAAATAAATCCGTTTGTTAAAACTTCGTCATTTAAGATCCGTTTGTTCAAACTTCGTCAGGTAAACTCTACATCATTTTGAAAAACTTAGTATCGTTCTATACAATAGAAACTTTCACGTGTGAAATACATTGTCTCTTGAACTCCGCAAGTGTTGGTGCACGTTAAACATGTCTTGGCATCGAATTGAAAAAATTTATACCTTTATAAAACAATGAATTTTGTGAAGCTCTCGTTAGAAAGAAAGGTGTTCTTATTTCATCCGCGGTTCTAGTGTTATATCTATGAAAATCTCTTCCTCTTTCAATTCTATCACTCAAATATTGAGGTAGCAAACCATTAATTATTTTAAAAATGAACACCATAGACAAATAAACAACTCGCTGCTTCACAGATAGCCATTGCAAAGCGTCCAACTTGAAAACAGAGGAAGTTAATCTATCAGAATTTAAAATCAAACGCATTATTCTATTCTGCAAATGCTGTAACCTCAATAGTTGTGTGTTATTGGCTAAGTATAAAAAAGTAGGGCAAAAATCCAAATGTGGAGAGATGATTGACTTGTATAGCTGTATTTTACTACTAATCGTTAATTCGTTTTTCAGACGGCATAGAATTCCATACTTTTTGGCAATTTTCTTGATGACATTGTCAATGTGAGCGTTGAACTTTAGATTGTCATCAATAATCACGCCAAGATATTTAATCTCCCGAACGCGACCAATTGCCTCATCATCAATCAAAACAGAGACATCATCATTTACAACGGTGCGCGAGAAAATCATGAATTTAGTTTTATCAATATTCAATTTCAATTGCTTATACTTCAACCATCTGCTTAGAGAACGTAAATCTTCGTTCAAGTGTGAAACGGCTTCTTCTACATTCTTAGCTGCAATGAATAATACGGTGTCATCGGCAAAAAGATTAATATCACAAAAACGTAAAACTCGTCGCATGTCATTTATATACATAATGAACAAAAGGGGCCCTAATACACTTCCCTGTGGAACTCCAAGATCATTCTCCACGGGACTAGAAACAGAATCATTAAAAACAGTCCGTTGAGTTCTGTCAGACAAGTAGCTTTCAAACCATCTGAATGCAGTACTCGAAATTCCAAAGCGCTTGATTGTGTTCAACAATAAGGGCCTAGAAATTGTCTCAAAAGCGCGTTTTAGATCCAAAAAAACAGCAAATATTGTGTCTCTATTTTCTAAGTTATCTTTCCATTTTGCTAGTACTAAGTTTAACGCGGTTTCACATGAGTGGCCTTCCCGGTAGCCTGATTGTTCCGGAATTAGCAACGAGTTACTATTTCAATATTCTAGAAGCTGGCCTTTAACAACTAGTTCTAATATCTTTTCTAATGTGTGTAACATGTTGATGGGACGAAACTCTTCGGCTTTAATCGTTCCAGCAACCTTTTGAATCGGAACAACCAACGATTCTTTCCACACCAAAGGCACGTGCCCTGTTTGCAACGATTCATTAATGAGGTCCAGCAAAGTGTGACCAATGACATTGAAGCAATCTTGAATAACTCTAGCATTTACATTATCTACTCCAGCCGTTTTACCTAATGAAAAACAAATTTTTCTCAGTTCATCTAACGTGATTGGGTGAAAACCATCAAATGTACAACTACTGTTAATCGGCTGTTTTATTTCGTCGGGTTCCTCGACCAATTCAATGGACTGATTGATCAATGAAACACTATTGACAAAATAATCATTAAATCTAGATGCAATAATTTGTTCTGAATGTTCTAATGTGCCTTCAAAAGTTATGGACCGCGGTTTACAATTACTAGGTTTCAACAAAGATTTCAAAATTTTCCATAACTCTTTGCTGTTATTTTGATGTTGAACAATCTTCCTCTGGATATATTCACAACGCTTCTTTTTAAACGCTTGTGAATATTTATTACGCGCGAACGTGTACTCAACCCAATGATTCTGATTGTTTGATCTACAAAACTTTTTGTACAGTTTATCTCTCTTGCGTTTAGGCGCAAAAGATCCAAACTATACCAGCTGTTCGAGTTTTTCAGCGAAACAAATTTATGTTCAACTAATTAATTCGTACACGTCTTCAAAATGTTAGTAAGAACAGCTGCAGATTCATCTAAACTACCGATCGCGATTGGAAAACCCAAGCTTCTCTCAACAAGGTTCGAAACAGCCTGTTTCGAATATTTTCTCCAGCATTTCAATTTTATTGAATCATTATTATTATTCAAGTTTTCTAGAACATTAATTACTAATGTCTCATGATCGGTTATTTTCATATCAGAATTCGTAACTGAACGAATCGAATCAAAATTGCAATAAACATGGTCAATCAAAGTTCTACTCCGCTGGGAAATACGCGTATATTCATTTACACTTTATTTCAAATTGAAAGACTCAACTAAACGCTTCAAATGATTCGAATTTGCATCATCTCGCCAGTTAATATTAAAATCGCCCGTCACTATATTTATTTTACTCAAATCAAGAAATTCATCAAGCCAGTTTTCCAATATTTCAAGAAAACGGCGGTCACTAGCATTAGGAGAATGATACAAAACACCATAATTGCCCACCTTCATGCCACCAACTACTGTAATGCCCAAGAACCAGTTACCATCCTTAGCTTCGTTGTGACAAAGCTGGAATTGAACTGATTCTCTGACATAAATAGCAACACCGCCAGTTTGCCTAGAATGTGATAAACAAGCAGCAACATTGTATCCCGGAATACTATATTGTTCAAATGCTTCATCATCGACAATGTGAGTCTCTGATAAAAACACCAAAAGTGGACGTTTATCTTCAACAATCTGACGTAATGCAACGTAGTTTGTTGTCAACCCCGCAATATTAAAATACAAAAAATCAAACTTATTCACATTCTCGTTGGAACTTGTTTGCTATTTATTGAAACGCAAGCTGCTTTTCTTTTGCTCGAATAGTCTTTTATAAATTAAACACTCTGAACTAAAAGCGGCATGGTTGACGTCCAAATTAGTTTTACGCTCTTTATTCGTTTTTACACAATTGACGCATTTCAATACAGTAGATGTACACTCAAATGTCCTATGGTTTTGGCTACACCTAGAGCATGCATCACAATTTTTGCAATTCACGCTCTTGTGTCCAAATTCTCCACATTTGAAGCATCTTAGCACATTTATCGCGGGCAACACTAAGCACCGATCAAACTCTACATTTACTTGCTTAGCAGATAACAAACTATTATACGTTTCTAAATCAACTTCAATTACCGCGCTATACTTGTTATAGGTGAAGCGTGGATTTTCGTACATATTAACTACTTTTACCTCATTGATTGTGATGCAATCATTTTGACTCTTTAAATAGTCAATGAAAACATCAGGAGAAAGATTCTCACTCATGCCCACTACTTTCAATCTAGGCACCGACGTGGGAACAACAGCACTGTATTTTTCACCCAGATTGCTTTGAATGCCATTTTTCACTAAATCAATATTTTCGCCAATTATGGAACCATCTTTACCGTTCCTGAAATTACTAACTTTGTGTGTTTTAGGATCTAAGTTAGTTTTCAAAACTTCCGAGTTTCCTCGCAAGGTTGTTTGGACTCTTTCGGTTTAATCACAATAACCGGACGAGTCTTAGGTTTAACCGGTTTAAATCCGATATTAGTATTACTTTTGTTACTTGAGTTAGATTTATTGTTTTTACCGCGACTTTTAACAACTTGCGCAAAAGTTGCACCGTCGTCAAAAACATCGTCATTATTTTCGTATTCGATTCTACGCTTTTTGCCGATTTGGTCCGATTCAGAAGGAATCGTCCCAATCCGCGCGCGAGCATTATTAATAGCAGCTATATTCTGATTCGTATTTAATTGCAAAACCGAATGATTCAATTTTTCAAATTTCTCACATAATAATTTTTCAAGAGACTCCTTTACATTTGATCTCAACTGTTCCATACCGATATTTATCGCGCTGTTTATCTGGGTCGCAATTTGATCCCGCATTTGAATGACCGAGTCAGAGAGAGAAGATAATTTCTGCATCTCTTCTTCGATACGCTTCATGTCCGGAGTCAAATGTTGCCCACCACAACACTGGTTTGATAAACACTCATCACACTTGAAGCAAAGATTATCGTTGTCTGTAATCATCTTTGCCGTCGCCTTGGTGAGCCCGGTGCACTTGTAGTGAAACAAACGTGCACAGTTAAAGCCCACACATTTCAACGGCAAATCTGATAATACAATTGCCGAACTTCAGCCGGAGCAAATCATGACACAATACAGGTTAAACGCGGGACGCTACACCAACAAGCATGCAGAGAAGAGAGACAGAGGCAAGGAAAAAAACGATCGCCACCACCGCTGCTGTGAAAGCGCCGGGGGGGATTCTATTTTATCAAACTTTAACGCGAACTTGCTGCTTGAAGCAACTGTGTTCTTGTACTTAGCCTTGTGTAGATTCACTACCGAAACACGTTAGAATACATCTATCGTGAATCACTTCACTATTTCACACGCAAATTAACAATTTTATATCACCACACAATAACACGACTACTGTGTTCGCCATCAAAAAGCGACGTCACAATAAGACGACTACTGTGTTCGCCATCAAAAGCGACGGATGGGGTAAAATGTGCATTTTTTGGTTTTTTATTTTTTTTTTTCAATAGTTACAACCCCCAAAGAAAAAAAAATTAAATGAGGATCGATTTTAAAAATTAAAAGACATCGTTTGAGCGAATAAAAATTTTTGACGGGAAACCTCTATTAGTGGCGATTTGCTGATTTTCGGTAAACAGGATTTCGAATACTGATTATCAGCAGAAAAATTTTTTGCTGATTATTTTCAGCATTTTTTTTTTGCTGATTATTTTCAACATTTTTTTTTTTTGCTGAAAATTCTATACAGATTTTGGTGTGTAGACTCTGCGCCGAATGACTTAGCTTGGTTCTTGAGTCTCTCACAGCGACGTGGCAGCAGTTCCCTTTTGCAGTGCGGTTGGTGTGACTAGACAATGAGACATTAAATTTTTAAATTTGAGTCCAAAAATAACATGCAGGGAACCTTCGGCAAAGTAACTGGTTGTAAACATGATTGATGATTTTGACGTCAAGTATACAAGAAACAGTCAAGTATACAAGAAACAAATTATGATTAACAGCATATAAATCAGTTGGTTTTTTTGCTCACACGCAACGCCATTCGTGTCTCCTGCATACGGCAAGTGTGGAAAACCTTCCTCTTGTCATCTTTGATGCTACTGAAGATATTCTTTCTGTGAAAGGTACTATAAAAGCAATAAAAATGGTAGAGAATCACAAGTACTTAAAATACGGCTTTTAGAATAAATTAATATATTATAAACCAAATATACAAAATTCTACTTTACATAGTCTTCTTCTTGTGCACTAGAATGTTTGTGATAATAGTTATACTACGGTAAAACGTATGAAACAGTTATAAGCACTAACAACAAACTAAATTAGGTATTTGGTTCTTTTATGCCACAACTTGCAATGGTGATTTATGATTGTTATCAATCAAACGTTTCAAACATTGGTAGGTGCATCCAATGCACAGATTATCGTTTTCATAACTGCAGCAGCAGCAAGCGATGCATAGTTTTGCCATTTTTTTGACGTGGTACCATCTTTATAGTCGGAAATACCTTTTATCAAAATAAAGCTTTCTCTGCAATTTCCTACAATGCTATCGAGAACAGAATTCATTTCTACGTCTGTTGCCACAAGACCGTACTGTTGCGAGTACAGAGTTCTAAGGTTATCCGATTTGATAATATCAGCTCCAGATCCAATCGGACCAATATGTAGCCGAGTTTGGGGAATTCCGTCAACATCATCTTGTGACACTGGATGTGCTACTTCGATTACATCCTTGTTACCAATGTTCATGTACAGCTTGTCCGTGTTTGCAGCAGGTCGATTAAAATCATTCTCACTTTTATTGCTGAGATTTATGAGACCTTCTTTGATGTAAATTTCCCATGGTTTTTTACCGTCTTCATTCATCTGAAGTGACTTCCCAATTTTTTGCAAACCATCATCGACTGGATAATACGTTTTGATCTCCCCTTGATTGCTATACACATAACAGTAAGGCTCCGATGTTATTTTCGGCTCGGTTGTTTCTAATAAGCTCCTGTTATTTTCCGAGAGAAAGGAAATAGCTACATCACCCAAGCGCACATGTTTCTTATAGTCAGTGTAATGGGGGATACCACCCGCCAATCCCACGATCAACACGTAATCAACTTTCTGAAACGTCCCTAATAGACGTGTAGTTGTATTACCAGCCGCTGTCATAGCCTCTCTAGAGCTGCCTACTGAGGGCAGTTTAGTGCTGACAATGCGATGTGCTCCGATGTTACCCAAGGTGTAAACGTTGGATTCTCCTACAAAGGAAACAAAGAGTGCACATGTATTAGAATTTACAACTATGATGAAAAACGAAACAATAACCAACGATGAATAGTTCCTTCACCAGTGCATATGAATTCAGTGATATAAAAAGCAGCCATGACTAAACCACGCTCTGCACTGAGTAATATATTTGAAACACAACACGGCGTGTTTTGCAACTACCCTTCAGTCAGTGTTAGTGTTAGAAAGACGGCACGAAAGGCGATGATTGAGACATCGGAACCAGTGTCAGTGTTATATTTTCGGTTGCAAAACACGTTGTGTCCTGTTTCTATGCAAAAACCGCACCCGGGAAGCACATTTTATTGTTTTCACTATGGCTGATAAAACGAAAGAAAAGCCTCCATATTATACAGATATTTATTAGACTGGGACACGATTATATGAGAAAAAAAGTGATGTTATTTTCTTGCTTAAATATACTTCATGTTTTTTGTGGGTTCTTTTAACAACTGTGTAAAATTTCAGATCGATCGATGGAGCTAAATTTCGCACTCAATATTAAAGTTTTCATACAATTTTGTATGGAAAAATTTCCTTTAAAGTTTTTTTGGCTCTTAAAAATATATCTATACATAAACCCCCCCCCCCTTACATAGCATTCAGTCACAAAGCTGCAGACCCTCCTCTAGATAACAACGTAGCGTTATAGCAAAAAATATTGAATTATATATATATATTTGTACGCTTTTTTATATTATTGAATGTTATTAGCTTTCGCAGTTAAGTAATTGTAATTGTAGGAAAATTATTAAACCTACTTGTCAAGGAAAAAAAAAAGAAATAAAACAAAACTTAAAATTAACTTAAAACTATCTTACTGATTATAAAGTGAGCTAATCGTTGCGATTGAGGATTGCAACGATTTTTGTCGGAATTTGTTGAAAATTTGGCTTGACATATTTTCTAATGTTTCTACATTAGTGAGCCTATGTAGCTCGTTCGTGCTAAATCCATAGCCACTTTCATCAGTGTTTCCCATCCCTAGTTTGTGCTCGAACACTATCATTCACTGTTTTGCTTCTCTCCTTCTCCTGTCGGAGTCATTCACATTTGAAGTTTGCTCCCAAAAAGAGGGCAAGAACAGTATAATAACAAACATTGTTAGAAACAACAGGTTTTGATAAAAACGAAAAAATAGTTAGACTTGTTTCAAAACCACTTCATTTCAGGTTTTGTTATTATAACTCATTCAAATTCAATTTTGTTATCAAATCTATATGGAAAAATTCAAAATTGTATCAAAATATGTTATTTGTACCTCGCGTTGATAGAATTTTGTAATTTTTTAGTTATGCTCTTCTGATCGGGTTCTTTCGGCAAACCGAATAATTACAAATAATTAACTCTTCGCAAAAAATTACTCATTTTAATGAAAACTGTTTTGTTTTGGGCTTACATCTTGTTAAAATTATGGACTGAAAAATTTCCTCTAACAGCAGCAAAATTTAAAATTACGCAATCAATCTTGAGCTTGAGCTTGATTGATCACCACCGGTTGCCACTTCGTTACTGATCAGGATCGATTGGAGTTGTAAATCGAATTTAGTGATTCCTGCTTGGGATTTAGCTTTTCGATGTGCATCTCCAATAATGCTGATCAGTACCGACGCCTGCCGGTCCAGAACGTAGATCAAAGGAAGGAAGGAAAGGGGTGTTAGTTCGATACTTGTTGTTACTAGAGGCCGGATATACTCCTGCACACTCCACAAGCACCACGGGTATAGGAATTTTGTGTTAGTTGTTTGTCGCGTTTCTTCTCTACATACGATGAAACTCTTGGCGGTATTTATGGGCCCTCGTCCACTAAGATATTTTTCGCGAACCTATCTTCTATGTATCTAAGACGTTTTGTTTCATTGATTTTAGGAGTACGACGGGAATAACGAGCTTTGTACTAATAGAGGAACTGACCGACCCTTCCAATTTTGAACCCGACGTGCACGCACTTTCCCGAGGTTAGTGGTGCGATCTTCGATATATGAACTCACGAAAGCGCGCCAGGTGCCAACATGTTTGAAACCTCATCATATTTGCAGTGACGGGATACAAGCGAATCGTGGAGGTTAAGTAATTTCGGTTACCTTACGTATCGTACGACTCTACGCGTTTCTGCTCATGAACACCTCAATTTACCCATTCACGAATCAATGAGTAGCTTTATTTCGTAAGACGTTAAACTTTATTCGGAAACTGTAAGCCGACCGCAATTTTAGAGGATATAAGATCTACAACGCGTTTTTCTCTTGTAATATAATTTGCAATGAGCTAAGTATCCTAATGAATTCGAAAACTGGCAAATTTACATGCATCCAAACCCCTAAAATTCAAAAACAAAAAATTGCATCCAACAAGATTTAAACATTATTGAATAAAAAAAAAAATTCAAGTGTATCAACATTTGTCCAAAAGCTAGGGAAATCATAAAAATAATAGGGTTAAATATGGTTATATGACCGTAACCGATCAGAACTCTTCATGACAGACGAAGCATTTAGATATTTGTCGCGTGTGAATGATAGATGATCAAACTCTATTGTAAAACTATCAATTCGATCTTGTGAAAGTTAGCGTGTTCAAAGATTTATAGTAGCATATGAATATAGTAAAACCTACGACACGCTGAACCGCATCCGAGCCAATCTCCGCTTTTCAACCACATCAAGAAGTTCAATTTACTACCCCATGAAAACCAAAAAAATCTGTATTATTTCCAGAAAATCTGCAATCTGCATGCAGATATCTGTATGAAAAATACGCAAGAAATCTGTATAAAAGCAGACAAATCTATATATGTGGCATCACTGGTCACAACTGAAATGATCTGCTATAATTTAGAACCAAACTGCATTGCCCGAAGGCAAACAAAGCCACCAATAGCTGTCAAACGCAAGTGCGCGACGTCACCGTGCGATGGTCTATTTGCTGAACACACATTCTCATGTCAGCCTACTGCAACTTGCAAGTTGATGCAACGTAAAAAAAATCATGAACACATGAACGCGCTACCCAACACACACAGCAAGTGATCGAGAGAGAAAGAATCAGAAAATCGGCATCTTCGAAGGTGCCTCTGCGGTCGTAAGCAGCACAAAAGGCAGAAAAAAAAACAAATTCTCTCTCGCTCACATGCCGCTCAAATCGAATGGAAGAAAAGCTGTGTGCGTTAACATAGGTAGTCACAATTTCACTCTGATCCCGTTTCAAACACGACGTGAAATATCACCAAAACCAATACTTAGCTTCTGTTTCCTGTCTCTCCAGTTGCATTTTGCGAGCCAGCAGCAGGAACCACAAATGCAAGAAAGCTTTGCACTTCGCTGCGCGCAAAGCTCAGCGGAAGATCAATTTAAAATTACGCAATCAATCTATCTCAAAATTAAGAAAATAGAGCTTTTCCAGTTACTTTTATATTTAACAAAAGTATTAACGCAACATTTCCTTCCGTTACATCAGTGAAATTTAAATTTCAATTATTTCTGACTTCGCTACGCAACAGAAAATAAATAGGAGATTTTTTGATGGTCTGGTAAAATCTATTTGTTTGGTTTTATTATAACCATGTCATGCCGTCTTTTATTTTACCGTGTTTCGTGCGAGAAGATAGTATACTGAAAATGCTGTTGAGAATTGTCAAAATCAATCTACAAAATTTCCGTTTTAAAAATATTTCCGAAAACCAATCGGAGTGAATGAAAAACTGAATAAAACTGGAAAATATCTGAAAAAAACTGGAAGATTTTGAGAATAAACTGTTTGACTGGATCACTTGAAAAAAACTGGAGGAATCCAGTTTAAACTGGAACATTGGCAACCCTGCTACTACGTGAAGCGTGGTTGTTTCGAATGCTCACCTAAAAGCCGAAGACTTTACGAAGAGTGCTAAATCCCACTCCCTGCGAATGCTCCCCATGAAGCAGCGTCGCCAGAACTATTTCGGTAAAATCCGTAGATTCTACGGATTTCCCCTCTTTTCTACGGATTTCCCATATAAATATTTTTCCGTAGAAGTGAACAAATCCGTAGATCTACGGATAAATCCGTAGATCTGGCAAGCCTGCCATGAAGCGATAAACTCGAGTGCGATGCGCTAGTGGCTGGCTGGAACAAAGCAGTGTAAAAGAAAGGCTATAGACTATCGCAAGGTGACGTCACGCACCTTAGTTTGACAGATACTCGTAACTTTGTTTACTTTCGGACGATGCAGTTTAGTTCTCAATTATAGCAGATCATTTCAATTCTGACCACAATTAGCTTTAAATGTTGTGCGTGAGGTGCCAGTATGCTAAGAACAATTACAAACTGAATAGCATTTTCACTACGCACACGATTGCTCCACCAGAAAAAAGCACAAAATCTCAAACATAAACATTGTTACCACTAACTGTCAAAAAAGTGAGGTTAAAGAGATTCGGTGAGATGGTCTATATTGCTTGCGCTATGTAGAGAATATATGAGCCGTTACGGAACAGAGTGGTCTATAAACATTTTTTTTTTTTCGAGAAAGAGTTAACAGGACGTGATGGATATTTAAAAAAATCAAACTCGCCTGCTCGTCAATCATTGCTTTGGGGCAGCCAAATGTGGGAGCGAAAAGATTTAAAACCAAATTTTCGGCAAATTAAGTGGGTTGTTTTTCCAGGATTGCTTATCGAGTCAATAAAAAACGCTCTCAATTGTTCAATAAGTGCGAAATTGTAACGGAAAGTTGCGTCCGGATTTCGGCCCAGTTTGAAGAATCGAAACAAGCTCGTTCCGGTCTGTTTTATATCCGGTGCGGTTGGCTCCGTTCTGGTCCGCCCAAAGTCTGAGAACGAAAATTGTGAATTTTTTCGAGCAAGCGTAATTTCAATGAAAATAAATTATCAAGTCTATTATGCATGTTAGAGCAGTTTGATTGAATTAAAACAATGCAAAAAGAGTTTTTTAGTGAAATTTTACCTTAAAGTGTTGTTTTTGTAAAATTTAGAGTGACACGTTGTTTATCAACCACTATGAATATGTTCTTCTGATTTTTTTTTGAAACATTGTTTATAAATCAAATGAATTTTTTTTTATACAATGCAGGTCGGACTTGATTATTCGGAATGTCAAAAAAAATCATTCCGGATAATCGAATCACTGAGAAAATATTCGAATTTGCGATTAACAAACATAAAATAAATATTTTTTTTATTTAACAGTGGCGTAACCAGAAATTATTTCTAAGGCGAAAATTGGTAAAATCTTAAGAAGCAAAAAAATAAATTGAACATTGATTATTTTCACCTAACTATTTCCGAAACAAAAATTAAAAACGAACACCAAAAAAATAAAATTCCGGATAATCGAGTCTCTGGATAATCGAGTTCGACCTGTACCTAGCTGCGAATTATAAATATATTTACTCATTAAAAATTTTATAGAGTGAATTTACTAAAATCAGTGCACGTTGCAGAAATGAAAACTTGCAAAAATCGTTGTAAATTTGCCAAACATGCAGGGCCGGATTTAGAGGCTGGGGGCCCGGGGCAAATTTGTTTGTGAGGCCCTCTTTTCTTAAAAGATTTAGAGGTATCGTTCTGGAAGGTGACGAGCAAAAAAAAAAAGGTCGC
The DNA here is from genome assembly GCF_029784165.1 of Wyeomyia smithii. Classification (NCBI taxonomy): domain Eukaryota; kingdom Metazoa; phylum Arthropoda; class Insecta; order Diptera; family Culicidae; genus Wyeomyia; species Wyeomyia smithii. The sequence goes on from NC_073694.1 coordinate 86,197,124, forward strand.
CCTAGGACTAGGGGGGCCCCTTCAATCGGGAGGCCCGGGGAATCTGCCCCCTTTCCCCCCCTCAAATCCGGGCCTGCAAACATGTTTCTTTCTAGAATGAACACCGTGTCAAAAATTAATTGAATCTGCTATTTTTTACTCTCACGTACTTGAAGAGGAGTCATGATTTTCAAAATTGTTGATCTCCTGATCATTAGAGCTTTACTAAACTTAGCTTTGATCGATTGAACTGGAAACTCTTTCGTCAAAAGTTTCTTTGTGTCAACTGAATTTGTTTTTAATTCAACTACATATTTCATATTTTTTTCATTATTTTTGAACTGCTGAACTGATTTAGCGAGTAGCGAGTGTTTGAAAATTTTTTATATAAGTTTCAAACAATAGCACATGGAAAAACGCCAATTGTCAACAGGCTATGCTAAGTTCTAGGGATGTTCATAATTGATTACAGCTAATATCATGCCGACATACGTTCTAAAAAATTACCAAAAATTTTATACTGTCGTGATTTGTATACAAGATTTCTGTCTTGCTTGCTTGCTTGACGCTTGGTTTTTCAAACAAACATTAAATATTTTATATTTACGCTTTTATAAAATATTAGGATATATTTAATACAATTTAATTGATTAGCTTTTGTAAACTATAGCGAAGCTTAGAAATGTGAAAAATTTGGACGGATAAAAAATTACTTTCTAGCACGCTGTTCTTCGATTGGTTACATTTTTATTTTGGTTACTTGCAAACCACCCTAATGGAACAAAAGTTTAAAATACCTAATGTACATTAAAATAATCTAGATCTGGTTTGGAACGATTTTCGCAAATGACCAGAAGCCAGTTTTAGAATATTCCATATTAAGCCCTCGGTTGCCCAAAAAAAGTCCCAGAAGGTCGATTTTTGGCAAAAATATTTTTTCGAGATAACACTAACTAGTGTTATCGACGTTTTAAGTATTTTTAAGACATTTGTCATCAAAAAAAAAGGATTTTTGAATTAACGCGGTTTTTTGAATTAATGCGTTTCGAAAGAACGCGGTTATTTTTACGCGATACCGTGCTATTTCAAAAAAAAAGCACGGGTTTTCGAATTATGCGGGTTGGGACCAAAAACTTCTGAGTTTATTGAGCAAAAGACTTAAAAAAAATCTCCGCCCTCCGAAAGATCAGAAATAACCGTCAAAGAGGACAATTTTAAATACTGGTCGTAGAGCGTCTCGGATTTTTTTATAACCTTTTTTGGTGGTTTACTTTACGCGGATTTGTGAATTACCGCGGTTTTTTATACGTTTTTTACGAGGTACGTTTCCCCCGCGTAAAAAAAAGATGACTGTAAACGAAAAAACGAAGGGGGGCGCCAAATTCAGTTTTCGCCTGCAGCTCAAATCAGTCTTCGTCCACCCGTGATTACGTGTGATGTGTGACATGTAATAGGTAGCAGATGCAATGTACATGTGATTTATACAATGTTGCATATGATATTCCGTTTTTCGGGAAGATGAGATGTGGGCATGCGCAAAATTTTACGAACGACCTTGCATAAGTTTTAGTGTAAGTTTGTTTATTTCGGGATATTGAATTTATTTCTGAAAGTCCCATGCATTTTAAATTCGTTCACCATCCCCATATAAACAAACGATCTTTCAGAGTCTAAATCAATCAAGCAACGGTATTTGCTTTCAATGATTTCCTTCTTCCACCGCATCCGGAAATTTTACTGAAACCACTCGGCGGGCTCATTGCTACGGCCAGTTGCATTCACTACGAATTTTTAACTAAGCTTCAACCAGGGTTGCCACATTTAAATCTGTGTTTTCCTTTGAAAAAATCTGAGCATCTGTATCTGGAACAAAAATATCTGTAAAAAAAATCTGTATTGTTTTAAACATAAAGAACTTTGTATTTTTTGAGTGTTCATGGTACATAAACAAAATTTTTAACTTAAAACGTGTGAGGGGTAGAAAATATGTTCAATTTGCTTAATATTTAATGAAATAAAATTTGGAGTGTTTTTGAAAATTAATGTCAATTTCGAAAAATCTGTAAATCTGTACTTTTCGACGAAAATCTGTATATCTGTATATACAGATTCTGTACCGTTACTTCGGCCAAAAATCTGTAAAATACAGATTAATCTGTACATGTGGCATCCCTGGCTTCAACATGAATGCTCGTCGATTCCACTTCTTGCAGACGATGGCTTCGCTTCTGGAAGAGCGAAATACAACGGACAAAACGGAATAGCAGAGAACACGAACATTCTCTGCTTATACACAGCATGCGGTTACTGGTGTTGAACCATTAGAAGCTATGTCAAATGAAATTATTAACAATTTTCGACAAAAATCGTTGCAATCCTCAATTGCTACGATAAGCTCTCTTTATAGCCAATAAGTTAGCAATTAAGTTAGTTGTAAGTTTACTTCCCCTTTTCTGACAAGTAGGTTTAAATCCCTACGAATGATAAGTCCTAATTGCGAAAGCAAACAAATCCTAACAATTAAAATTACAAATTTCTAACAGTGTTGAGAAGTCACCATTTGTGATTGGACACACATACTCATTATTTACTAATATTTCTCATAAATACTTGAGCTACTAACAAATCCCCCCTTAAAAAAAAACACACAGCATGCGGTGAATCAAAACGAAGGCATTGTTCGGTTCGCTCAAGAACAGATACAAAGAGAGCTTTTTCCGAACTAGCTTGGCCAAGATGAATGCGTATGAGTGGTAAGAGGCGAATATCAGTAACACTGCTGTACACTAGGGGTATTCACATCGAGCTCGTATACGAATACCCAGCCGTAAACTGTGTATCTTCCATTACTCGTCAATGGAGGTGAGTATTTTTACGGCTGGGTATTTGTTTACGAGCTCGACATGAATACCCATACTGATTCAGTGACATATAACAAAGCATCTGCGCTGTAATCTTTGAAAAACTGTGTACCTTGTGAAAAATTTTATTAAAGGATATTCGCTTATACATGGTGAAAAATACGAGCTGTATAGTTTTTAGCTACGAATGGTAAGAAAACTGTATTGCCGAATCGACAGGTTTACTCTAAACATCCGAAAAACAGTTTACGAAAATTCATTGTTTTCCGACGTTCCAAAGTAAGGGTTCCTCTTTATTCTAGGTGAAATTATTTCTCATCGGTGAACAAGTTTGCATTAGAGATACTCAGAGGGAGAGATAAGCGATGAAGAAAATCGCTGATTTGGCAACTGGGTTTCACATGCCAAAGGTGCCAGATCTCTTCTCGAAGCGCTATGTTGACTAACTTTTTTATTCGACTCGTATAACTGATGGTGACAGTAGAAGTCTTGGGGAATAATAAAGTGTATCACAAAAACCGTGAAGGTGTTAAATTTTATGTTTATGTTTAATTTTATATACTTTCACCCTAATTAATCATTATTTTGTTGACCATACAAAAGGTTTGTGAACCACCAGTTAAAAATCACTGTGATAAAGCAATTTTATAGCATTCTCAATTCATTGTTGAGCAATAAAACATAAAAAACGTGTATAATTAAATATATCCCTTATTGTACCTGATTGCAATACCTTTCAATGTGTTATCTTTCTTGTTCGTTTGGCTCACAACATTCTCTTCGCATATCTCTCCCTTTGAGTATTGCTAGTTTGCATCAGCAACATTAGGGTGGCAATGACTGTATGGAAAAAAAAAACGACCAAGAACATTTCGTTCATTGGCCCAAAAAAATTTTCTGAACAAAATTTCAGCACAATCGGACAGGATTTAGGGGTGCCTCAGAGCAGAGTCTATATTTCTAATATAGAGTCGCGCAAAGTTGAAATCAAAGGAACCAATTCAACGTCAAACAAGGGTACCGAGCAATGTAAATGAACAAGGTGATAATGTGTTCAAGTGGATGAAAATTCAAAAAACAATATTCGCTTATACATGGTGAAAAACAGAACTGTATAGTTCTTGGCAACAAATGATACAAAAAACTGTGTTGCCGAACGAAAGATTTTCTCTTTGCGCGACTCTATATAAACATAGACTCTGCCTCAAAGTCGTGAGTTTTCGACCTTCGAGGGAGAGGGGGACCGAGGGGGAAAAATGAAATTGGGAAAATCGAAACTTTTTTTCGATGCCTGATGTATTAAAAATGTATAAGACGTCGAGATCTGGTGTTATCACGACAAAACCGAGCTTCTGAGACTGTCAAATTCAAGATACCTAATGAACATTGAAATAATTTACATCTGGTTTGGAACGAATTGTGAAAAAGACCAGAAGCTAATTTTAGAATATTCTATATTAAGCCTTCGGTTGTCTAGAAAACGACAAAGTTGAAGTTCCAAAAGGTCGATTTTTGGCCAAAAATGTTTACTCGAGATAACACGAGATTTCGACACTTTTTGGATTTTTACGTTGTTTGGCATCGAAAAAAAGTTTCGATTTCCCAATTGGGTTGTTTAGCTATTCACGGATTTCTGATTTTTATATATCAGCTAAAAGAGTGTAATTTTCCTGAGCAAAACGTGATTTTAAATTTTTTTTTTTTATCATTGTCCTTGGAAATGAAGATTAAAAAATCACTCTAAATCGCTACAATGACAGTTTGCCCAAACTGCTCGAAATCTACTCGTAATCGCTACAATGACAGTTGGTAGTCATTGTAGCGATTACGAGTAGATTTCGAGCAGTTTTAATTCGTGATTTAAAAATCGAAGAACAACGATAGAAAATTTTTGAAAATCACGTTTGGCTTAGAAAATGCAGCTTTTTTAGATAATATAAAAAACTGATATAGCTAAACAACCCAATTTTTTGTACTGTCCCCTTGGTAGATTTTCGAGTGTCGAAAAATCACTATTTTGAGCGCTTTGAGGTACCCCTAAATCATGTCCGGTTGAGCTAAATTTTGCACAGATGGCAAATAAACAAAATGTACATGGTCGGTTTCGAAATTTGACATGGCTCTTTTCGCTGCCACCCTAAGCAACATACTGCAGTAGTGTGAAAAATTCAATATTATACCGTTTGGCAGATATTCAACTAGTTTCAGGTAAATATTTTTTTCTACAAGCATCTCGTACCACCTCGTACGGTCTAGTACGGTCTCGTACGGCATTAAAAGAGTTTTTCCTAAGAAAATTTCTTACAAATATTATGAGTCGATATATTTTTAGAAGCCAACTAGACATGTCTGGAAAATAATTTTTGAAAAAAAAAATTTTTTCCATATAAAATTGTATCTTAGAAAATCGAGCGCAAGAAAATAGTTCCACCGATCGAACTGAAAATTTACACAGCTGTTATAGGACCCATAAGAAACAAGAAAAGTGTATTAAAGCTGGAATTTATTTGTTGTTCCATTCTAATATTTATGCTTGAGATCTTATCTATAGACCATTTTACGAACTGACAGGTGCCACGGATTCTGTTGATATTGATGTTGCTTTTACGTGCGTTATGTCAGCGGTTCCGAGCTTTCTGTCAAAATTGTATTCATGAATTGAGTTTAAAAACGTCTCGTAAAATGGTCTATACAAGGCACTGAACGCACGTTATTTCGTGGTTCGGTGTAATTCAAGCGCTGGTGCGGAAACCTAATTTAAATTATAGCTGATGATGATGATGGTCCCACCTCTTACCCCTTCAAAGGTTTGAGAAAGACGATTTATCTACAAGATATTTATTATTAAACAATTAAACAGATAAGCAAACAAAACGAACTGATTTTCATCACAGATATAAATTTCTTCACAATATTAAAAAAAAATTCGTGTTATTCGTCAAAAATCAAGTAATTCATCTACAAAGCGTTGTCGGTATCAATTTCTTTGTCAACTGTCAGCCACAAGACATTAATTGCATCTGAGTTGAGCCAACATCTAGTGTAATCATCCACAAAGTCGATACAATCTCGACGAGGCCATTCCTGCCGTGAGCAGCAATCAAAGCACAAGTCCAACTGACAACTTCGATGTGATTTATAAGAGAGTCTCCACCTAGGGAAGTCGAGAATATTTCCAACTCGAAAATATCCTAGACCTGCTAGGAAACCAGTGTCCAATAACAACCAACAGAATTAAAATCGCTCCGATTACTCTGACTCTCGATAATGTCAAAAAATATATATAAAATGATGATTTAATTTTTAAGTTCAGTTCTTCATATCTGATCATCGCGCGCGATTTTCAAACCTTCGTAGACTTTTTTTTTATTTTATACTACATCAATAATTACAAAATCTATCATAACCCTCGTGACGAACATAATACTTTTTCAGTGCTACCATAAATTTAAAAAATAACTAGCTGCTTAAAATCCAGCTTTGACGTGTGAAACGATAGTCTCTTGAATTCTGATAGCGTCGTCGTACGTCTGATGTGTCTAGGCATCGAATTGTATACATACATTCCTTTAATAAACAATTAATTTTGTGAAGCACTAGTTAAAAAATGTGGTGTTCTAATTTCTCCCGTATTTCTTGTGTTATATCTATGGATGTCACTTCCTCTAACAATTCGATCACAAAAATATCGGGACAATAATCCATTAGCTACTTTAAAAATGAACACCATTGTCAGAAAAACACTTCGTTGCTTCACCGATAGCCATTGAAAAGCGTCCAGCATCAAGGACGAGGAAGTGTATCTATTGCATCTTAAAATCAACCGCAATATTTTTTTGCAAACGCTGCAATTACGATATTTGTGTTTCATTTGCCAAAAATAAATCGGAAGTGCAAAAGTCTAAATGAGGAGTGATGATTGATTTATAGAGATGAATCTTGCTGAAAGTATTCAACTCCTTTTTCAAACGGCAGAGGATTCCATATTTCTTGGCAATTTTCTTGATGACATTATCAATGTGAACATTGAACTTTAGTTTGTCATCAATAATCACGCCAAAATATTTGATCTCACTCACGCGATCGATTGTCTCACCATCAAATTCAACAGACATTTTCATTTACACGGTTTCGCGAAATAATCATGATTTTAGTTTTGTTGGTGTTCAATTTCAGCTGTTTGAATTTCGATCGCAAATCTTTATTTAAATGCAATATGGCATCCTCGAGATTTTTAGCTGCAATGAACAATACTGTGTCATCAGCTAAAAGATTTATGTCACAAAAACGTATGACTCTTCTCATATCATGCAACAACACACTTAGATTTTATTGTCGAGAACTCAACAGCTGATAAATTTAGCGAAATGTTCTACAAGTTTCCAGTGGAATTTTCAAGAACTTCGGCAAATGAAATGTCAATACTTCTGATCTACAATAAATCGATATATTTGCTGAGTGTTCGTCGAAATATATTGCTGATGTTTGTTAAAAACTTCGCCGAGCTCAATCAGCTGCTGGGAAGTTTGCCGAAATAAATTAAGTGTGAAGCTCTGAAATCGTTTGTTTCGAGTAATTTTTCCAGCACTTCAATTTTACTTGATTTATTTTACTTCCCGTACCACAAATATTTATAACAATCGGTAACTTTCAAATTGGGACTCACTATTGCAGAAACGGAGTCAAAATTAGTATAAACGTGGTCAATCAAAGTCCTACTATGTCTGGAAATACGGGTATACTCATTAATTATTTGTTTCGGATTGAAAAAAATCGGCTAAGCGCTTCAAATGATTTGAATTGCGGTTATCGCGCCAATTCACGTTAAAATCTCCGGTAATAAGGTTAAATTTACTACAAACCAAAAAAAAAACTTCAAACCAGGTTTCCAAAATTTCCATAAAACGCTGGTCACTTGAACTGGAAAAATGATAAACAACACCATAATTACCCATCTTCATGCCACTTTCTACCGTAATGCCCAAGAACCAGTTTCCATCAATTGCGCTTCGTTGTGGCGAAGATTGAATCGAATTGCTTCCTGTGCATAAATAGCAACATCGCCAGTGTGTCTGGAATGTGAGCAACAAGCAGCTATTTTGTATCTCGGTATAGAGTATTGGTCGTACGCATCAATATCTACAGTGTGAGTTTCTGATAAAAAATACCAAAAATGGACGCCTCTCCTCTACAATCTGTCGGAAAGCAACGTAGTTTGTAGATAACCCTGCAATATTCAAATACATCATATCGAATTGATTCACATTGCCCATTCCAATCAACTCCTGTCTACGTTTATTTTCTAAAAATGAACTAGTCATAATTTCCATTTTTCCACTAATAAATTTATCAAAACCATCGATTCTTTGCTTTAGAGTACTGTTTATATTTAAGCTCATTTCTTACATCCCGCTCTTTAACGCGTTGCCTATCTGAGCAGTAATGTTGTTTTGGATATCTGCAACCAAGCTCGAAATTTGTTTGATCTCCTGTCTTAGTGCATCGACAACATACTGCTCGTCACAACACTGAACTGATAGACAGTCGTTGCATTTAAACAGAACATTATCGCTTCAGTGGCGTAGCTACGGTTTGGTGGGCCTGGTGCGGTAACAAAAATGGGGGCCCCCATGAAAATGACTGCGCATTTTTTTTTTTTTTAGAAAAGGAATTGAGACAAACAAAAAAAAAATAGATTTTTCTACTTGTTTATTCCGTTTTCCGAAAAATCAAAAATTAGGTTGATTTAGATACTCACTTTCCGTGCTTTTTGATCGGTAAAATCAGAAATTTCAGATTTAAAATCAATGGAATCAGTGATTTCATGTTCGATTGATAAAATGGCAGGGTTTGTCAATCTCAAGTTACTCATCGTTGACCTCAAATAGTTCTTGATCAACTTTAACTTAGAGAAACTTTTCTCGTAAGCTGCAATACTAATTGCCATCGTTAAAAAAATTCTGAGAGCGAATTTTACGTTTGGTACCGAATCGAACAATTTATACCTATGAATAAAATTTCATAGCTCTATTGCTTCACCTAAATGAATCCAAAAGAATGTCGGGTGTTAAAAAGCCGTATTCCTCTGCGAGTTCATTAATCTATTGAGATCTTGTGGCAATTTCCTTTCCTCTTCACCTGGCATTCTCTTTTTTCGACGAACACGTTTTTATGGTTCTGGGCCAACTTCTAGTTCAGTACACTTTTCTTCTGCATACTTTAGATCACATTCTTCAATTTCTTCTCGCTTATCGGTCAAAAATTTATGTGATGCCATTACCTTCTTAACACACTCCAATATATAAGAGTGGAGCTTATTTTTAAAATTGTTTGCGGGACCTATTTTCCCAGGCAAAAAGACCTCCTTGGGGTTCAATGAGCAACATGTAAAAAATTCAACATGTTTAAATTTCATTAAGGTCCAGAGGTGGTGCAGAGGGCCTGAAACGAAAGCATTTTTTTTTTTTTTCAACAAACGGAGGAACAATGATGTCTGTTGTGAGAATATATTCGAGGACTGGGCGTGTTCACTTATACAGGCACCTTCTGCATTTCCTTATAAACGCATACCCCGAGATTGCAAGGGTGTACACTGAAATTACGAATATCTCAAAAACGGTTAGATATAACGCAAAACGGACAAAATTTACGCCCAACCAAAAGGGTCACAAAATCACAATGTTTACCTATATAGGTATATGTTTTGTTGAAAAATTGCTTTCGTTTCAAATATGACCTTTAGACCCTCTGCGCCACCTCTAGACCTTAATGAAATTCAACCAATTTTTTACATGTTGCTTACTAAACCTAACCTTACTAAACTTGCCTGGAAAAGCAGGTCCCGGAAACATTTTTGAAAATAAGCCCCACCCTAGTATCATGTTTACTCTGTCCGCGTGGATCACGAGAGCAGAGTGGCGAGCACAAATACATGAGGTTGAGTTCAGATGAGCATGTTGACCGGTTCGGTGTTGGCAAGATATTGGGTCTCCCTCCGTAGCGAAAACAGCAAACGAGATCGTTAATCAAGACAATACATTTACACTTTCCACATTCCATTTCTGCCTTACACAGTGGACGCTACGTACGGCACCGCACAGGCAACAGAGACAATAGTAAAAAAATAGCACCAAACAAACCAGCTCACACCGCAGTGAGTGGAAGTAGTAGTTACTACTGCACTTCTACTTATCCTGATTTAGATCCTCAATAAGTACACTTTGGAATCACAATTTTCACTGTACACACACAATTTCACACATAAATTAGTTTGAAAATTTCACAGCACGCAATAAACAAACTATGATGTTCGCTTCATGATTTCAGCTTTTTAGTTGAAGTCGCGAAAAATGTATCCTAGAACATTCATCGCTTGAAGGATAAACAAATGTTTACTTGAAATAAACTTAGGATACAATTAATTCAAAATTCACACACGTTATTGTTCGGGCTCTGAACAATGCCGGTGTTGTGTGAAAAAATAATAAGTATTGTAGCAACAAACATTGGGCGACAAACAAACGCATAATATTGTAGGGGAATTATAAGCAAAATGAACAGGGGTGGCAAAATGGACACCCGTTTAAATCTCGACTAGTACGTTGAAAAATAGTACAAACTTCTTTGGCACCTTATCTTAGAGGCACTAGAAGCTATTTGAGACAAAGTATGCGACATGAAGCAGTCAAACAGTCAGAATAATAAACAAAAACCAAAAACACGTGTACATTAGTGATGGTGATGTTATTTTTGGCCTACAAAATATTAGGGTTTTCTAGTGTAAAACAGATATTAACGATATTTCTGCAAATATCTGTACTCAGACTATTAACCAGACGAAATCATCAAAGGTTAATAATTGTTTAAATGATTTTCTTGATATATTTAGGTATTTTCAATAATATGTAGGTGCGGGCAAAATGGACAGCCCATGATGATGGGGAAAAAATTGTGGTAGTTTCTATTGAAAAATCTAGATGCTTCGTGTTTATATCAGAAAAAACGCAAAGGTAAACTCGGACCGATGAACAGATGACGCGGCTAAACGTACCGTTGAATGCGAAATGTCCGTAAAAAACATCCGCCATTTCTCAGTTTCTTGCGGATTAGGTCATATATTGTTATTAATTCTACGACAAACGGTGAAAATTGAACTGTTGGTGAATGCATAGGTGTGCTACGTGCTATGGAACAACATTTCACTATCTGCGAAGGGATAATTAATGTTCACGCCCAAGGTGGTCATATTACCACCTCCATATGTACATTTTACCCACACGTGTTCATTTTACCCCCAAAAAACTGCTTTCGAAAATGCTCATGAAAACTATGAAAAATACTATATTTGAATACTTTATTTTTTTTATCAACCATTAGTGGCTCAGTTAATATGCGCTATCGACTCATAGTTGTAGTGTTAAACCGTGGAGGAAATTGGGAAATGGCTTAGGGTGTCCATTTTATCACCCCTTCCCCTATCCTTGGAACTCGATTATTTTTCACTATTTTTACTATGCATTTCAAATAATAAAGTTTTTAATGACTAACTTTATTCATCTAATTTTTTGCTGTTGTATATGTTACATTGTTGTTGTTTTTAATGTTTGGTTGTTGTGACTTGAAGACAATCAACTTGATCATACATCTCTATAAACCTATGCTTGTTGCTGAATGAACAACTTACAAAAGGAAAAAAAAAACAAATTTTACAAACTTAATTTTGAAATAATTTTGAAATTTTGAAAATTTCTTCAAGCGGTGTTTGAGTGGTTGAGAGATTTTCAATTTATTTTTTTCCATTGATGTTGATTGTGAATTGTTACTGAATTTCCGTTTAAAAGATCTTCTTTAATGCGGTCCTGTCCAGGAGATCGACAGATCTAAGATCATCTTTTTGTCTGGTCGTTGATTCAAATAGATTTTAATTGTATGTTCAAACTATTGGAGCGAACTGTTCGAACGATGCACTGTAAAATCAATGTAAGATAGAACAGCGAAAATTTGGGTAAACAGGTATAATACGACCCCCCCCCCCCCCCTAAGGGGCGTTTAATGCATGCTTACCCTAATGCGAAAGTGTTGGCACCGATCTGCTGAAGCGTTTCGTTCGAAGTTGCATATTTGTTCTGTGGTTCAATGCAGACAGAAGATAGATTGTTAACGGCCGAGCCGATATCGCTGGGACTCAAGACGGTGATCCAATCGACGCTACGTAGATGGGGGTATCTATGAAGTAGTCGACGAATTTGTGTACCTTGGTACTTTCGTGACGTGTGCCATCGACGTTAGGCGCGAAATGAGGCGACGGATGCTAACAGGACCTTTTACAGTTTACGTAACCAGTTGAGATCCCGCAGCGTACATGTCCGAACGAAATTTGCGCTGATTTTCCTAGTGTAGGCCGTCCGGCGAGCATAGGATCCTGCTGTGTTCAATACTTGGCGGAAAACTGGAGAATGCAGTGTGGGGCAAGGGCATGAACCACGAGGTATACCAAGCATACCAACATGCGGATATCATCAAGCTAATGAAATACGGCATACTACAGTGGACTGACTACGTGGCACGAATGTCGAAGGAGCGACCAGCAAAGAGCCCGACAAAGGTCACGACTCCGTGGTAGACCCTGTATTCGGCGAGTGTTAGGGGCGATTAGCGAAGATTAGCCCAAGATCGAGTGATGTGGAGACGTATTCTGGATGCGACAGTGGGTCGTTAACGACCTGTCGCCGTTAAAGAAAAGTAAGTGTAGTATATTGATTGAATAAATTAGACTTTTTATCAATACTTTTTATCAAAACTATTTATAAAAACTGTAAGTTGCTGATGGCGTACATAAGTTGCTTCAAACGATAAAAATGCTTTACTGCGAAAGTTATTTCTAGAACGTATGTTTCATTCAAAGAACGAGAATTGTCTTAATTGTTTATGTTCGGGACGATTTTTTGTGCTGCTCTAAATATTTTGATTTAAAAATTTTTATTTTGGAACAATTCACGTGAAATTTTTTGCCGTTACAAGGTAGCTACTAAACCTCTACACCCCCCCCCCCCCCCCGCCTCCTCACAACTAAATAGGTGTGTCCCGCACTGGAGCTTAAACTATCTGGTCATATTAAACTATCTGGTTGATATAAGTTCAGCAATTATACTTGAAATTTGCGCGATGAAACTTATCAGTATAGCTAGAGAGTAGATTGATTTTTAATATGCAATACAGTTTATGTCAATTGTGCATATAATTGATGAGTAATAAGTGTTTGAAGTTCATTTTTGAAGGTTAAATCGGATTTCAATTCACCGGTTTAGGCTGGATCGATCATTGCGGCATAATGAATTAGAGAAATAATATCCGAAAGGTGGTGAAATAAAGTGCATGTACATTGAACTCAGATAACTCAGTTGACACATGAAAGATGAATGCTTAGGGTATCGGACGACTTCGGTAGTGGTTTTCTTTGGCAGGTTTCTGTATAAGACTGGTGCAAAAAGCCTGCCAAAGAAAACCATTGCCGAAGACGTTCGATACCCTGTTTGGATGAATTCAGCCGTAAAATTATTGCTGTATTGATAGCAAAGGTCTTACCAAAACGTTTTCTTCTCTTCCTATTTCTCTGCAGGCCATTAATTGATTTTTCTGGAGATGTCCCTGTCAGTATCCAAGTTAGTAAATAGTAAAAGTGCAACGCCATAAAAGAATCAGAATTATGTTGCAGAACATGCTTACATTACATACATGTATGACTAGTTTAAATTGATATTGTTAGAATTAACACCTGACAGTTATATTCTTAAGTTCAGTTTACATTTCATATTTCATGCTGTTTAGTTTATTTTACCATGTGAAATAGTTCAAAATGATTTCCAATACTTACCCACGGTAGTATAACGAACAAATGTTTCCTTGTTTTCTAACATCGCATCTACAGCAAGTTTCTCGCAATATTGCGCGGTAATTATGGCGATAGTTGGTTGCTTATTTGATGCAATTGTAGGCATTTGTTTCACAATCTTGATCTCTGTGTCGTCATGATGTATACGGGTAAACGAGTTGAATTCCATAGATTTAATAAGGCCACGTTCTTTCAAAAGAAGCATAATCTGTAGCACCTCTTCCTCTTCCCAACCATTGTCCCTGTAGCGACATATATAACATTTAGTCTACGTAAAGATAACTTCTAAAAAAGTATAAATTACTTTGCCAAATCCTCTGATGTGATAGGATTTGGATACGCCTGTTCAATCATTTCTAGAACCTTTTCTGGAGTGAGAGGAACCACCTCGAATTGTGAATCCTCAAATGATACTGGAAGACGGAAGAAATAATATAATATAAATAATAACAACAAACAATACGTAGCTTAAATCTTCAAACTTGACTATAAATTCAATACTAATAAATATAATATTATCAAACATTTTAATGATTTACGGAAACTGAATTTTTCGATAATATGATTCCCTTACGAATAAGGTGGTAGTCGCATATACGTACCGCACTGATTTGCGCCCACCACCTTCTTCGTAGCCACATATGTACGAGTGCAAAAACAATGGAACTAATTTTCGCGTGTTGGTATGCTTGGTAAACTTCGCGGTTCATGCGCCTTCGACACCCTCCATTTTTCAATTTGCAATGAGTATCATCCTCAAAGCCGAGGAGTTTATGCGATTTCGAGATAATGGCACCGTTTGAGAAACGAAACCTTCAAGGGTGGCCCGAATCAGCTAAATCAGTTTGGTTGGAAAAATAAAATAAACCGTGTTCAAGCATTATCTGCTATAACTCGTTGTGTTTAACATAGGTAATTGTATACAGCCACGAAGCCTATAAACAGATAGTAAGTCAACAAGTTTACAAGCAAGTAAAAACCAACCTCAAAAAAAAAGTAGGAGGGTGGTATTCAAGACACGACCGCATGACGTTTACTACCGTATTCTTATATTCCATTAAAACAAATAGTAGAGGGAATTGCAACTCCAGTATTTGTTGCAATTTTATCTAACAGTGCATTTCTGAATGCTGAATACTAGAAGAATGGATCTCTCTTATTTAATCGCTGTCATTTAATACATACCGCATGACGTAGGACTCTATATTTTTCATCTAACAGTGCTTTCTTATTTGCTGACATTAGAGCGCTTTGAACAATAATTAATAAATAATATAAATGACATATATGGATGAAACCTTATTTATATTGGCATCCCCGCTTCCCAGGTATTCAAATTAGAAAAGCATTTGTTCGTAGTTTAAAATAACAAGAAAAAGGGGCAAGGTGCCGAATATATTTTTGTTTTTGGTTAGTCCGTCCAGAATTCCAGCCATTTTAGTATTTTGCAGTGCCATTTATTACTAACAGCCACCAGCATAACGAGTAAAACCGGCACGAGATGACCGGTACTCTTGTCTTTCCTCCTTTCAGCTGCTATCACCTAGCGTCCGCATGTCGCTGGTGCAGTTTTGGAATCAAAATGATGGGGCGCCGGCCGCTGTCGTAAAATTAACACCAACAAAAAGATGCATATTTGCAAGGTTTTATCCGCTAGCAGCAGCATTTTGTAATAAAACAGAAAATTCAATTAGCCGCTTCTGTAACAAAATTTCGAGGCACCAAAAGGGGCCAGGTGCCGAATATATCCATGTTTTTGGTCAGTCCGTCCAGAATTCTTTCAAGATAGCGTCCGTATGTGGCCGGTACGGTTTAGTAATGAAACTGATGGGGTGAAATGTTCGAACGGTACGTTTTATACCAAGGCTCCGTCAGATAAATAAAAAGAAGGTGGGGCTACATAGGTGATGGAATGGTAAGGAAAAATTTTTCTTGAAAGCTGCGCCGGCCGCTGTCGTAATATTAACACCAACACAAACATGCATTTATGCAAGGTTTTTTTCCGCTTGCAGCAGCATTTGGTAAAACAGAAAATTCAATTAGCCGCTTCTGTAACAAAATTTCAAGGCACCAAAAGGTGCCAGTTGCCGATTATAGTTTCCTGGTTAGTCCGTCCAGAATTCCAGTCATTTAAGTGTTTTGCAGTAGCCATTTACTACTAAAGCCACCAGCATAACGGGTGAAACCGGCACGAGATGACCGGTACTATTTTGTCTTTCCTCCTTTCAGCTGCTAACACCTAGCGCTGTCGTGAAATTAACATCAACATAAACATGCATTTTAGCAAGGTTTTTTTCCGCTAACAGCAGCAATTGTAAAACATAAAATTCAACTAACCGCTTCTATTATAAAACTGCGAGGCATCAAAAGGTGCCAGTTGCCGATTTCTTGTTTACTGGTTTCCGTCCAGGATTCCAGCCATTTTAGTATTTTGCAGTAGCCACCAGCATCACGGGTCAAACCGGCACGAGATGACCGTTACTATTTTGTTTTTCCTCCTTTTAGCTGCTAACACCGAGCGTCCGTCCGGCCGCTGTCGTAATATTAACACCAACACAAACATGCATTTTTGCAAGGTTTTTTCCGCTAGCAGCAGCATTTTGTAATAAACAAAAGGTGCCAGTTGCCGATTATAGTTTCCTGGTTAGTCCGTCCAGAATTCCAGCCATTTAAGTGTTTTGCAGTAGCCATTTACTACTAAAGCCACCAGCATAACGGGTGAAACCGGCACGAGATGACCGGTACTATTTTGTATTTCCTCCTTTCAGCTGCTATCACCTAGCGTCCGCATGTCACTGGTGCGGTTTTGGAATCAGAATTATGGGGCGCCGGCCGCTGTCATAATATTAACACCAACAAAAAAATGCATATTTGCAAGGTTTTTTCCGCTAGCAGCAGCATAAACATCGGAAACAGAAAGTGACAACAACAATAACAACAAAGTCAGATCGATTGTATCCGTTAGTGTCGACTGTGCTTGGGAAGAGAGGTAGTGATTGGCTGCGCGGTATGATTTAGACAATCGATATTAATTACCAATTTTTCAATAGTGTATCTCAAACAAAAGTTTGTTTTTGTTACATAAATTTAACCGTAAAAGAATTTCTGATCGATTGATGCCAAAACCTCGAAAACCTGATTATAGATGACTGCAAAATAAGCGCTCAAAACCTGACCACTTTTCTCTGGTTTTCCCTGGTTGAATTACTAGATTTTCAAATTCAGGGGCCTAACTTCGATATAGACGTTAGTCAACGTCAAAAAAGATTTTTCTTCTGTCAGTTTTCTAGGTCCTTTGTTAGGCGGGACATTTTTAGAAACCAAAGTGTTTAGCAAAGCACCTAAACTCTCGAATTTATAAGAAAAACTTTCTCAATGTTCTCATTGATTAGAAAATGCAGTAGATCCGTGCCAAATATGTTGGCTACCGAGCAAAAGATCTGTAAACCCCTGGACTACACCATCAGCGTCAAATGAATAATGCATATTACCGAGCTATCATGGTTTACCCTCAATTTACTGAGAAAACGGAAAAAATAGTAGTTATTTTGTACTAGTCGAACGTTTCCAGTGTTGCTCGGGATAATAGATTCAAAATGAAGAATCATTTCTCGTTTGCATTTCAAACTTATATTCCTTTGCCTACAAAAGTGTACTATTTTACTCAAAATACCATGAATTTCAATTGTCTAAAACTAAACAATTTTTTTACAATTTCGCCAATTTCACGGCGAAATTTTTTCGACCGTGATGAAATTAAAACAGCACTGTAGAACCAGGCCACTCTGAAAAGACTTTAAGCATAAGTTTATTCTCAGGCTCTTCCACACAAAACTTCTCTCCCAGACTTTAAAAACTTTGGTCAAAACCTTCGGAAATATTATCGATTATAACACGTTATGTGCTGTAAGGGTGATAGCTTGATTATGAGATGATATAAGGTAAGAAAAGATAATAGGTTTGTAAGTCGGGGGGGAACAAGCTCTGTATCACGTAGTAGGTTACTCGTTCAAAAGTGACACTGCAAAAAGGTAAAAAAAAACAAAAACTTCGAACAGCAAAAACGTATGGACAATACCACAAAGGATCAAAATTATTGGCCGCAGGAGGGTTCATACAAAAAAACGAAAGCCATTTTTTCGAGGTTACAAAAGAGCATCTAGAGTTGATTCCCGGTTTCTGTACATGATCCTGACTCCGGAAATACTTATATTGGATGATGTTTGGTTACTTAACCATCTTGGAACACAAGCGGCGGCGTAATATCCACATTGGATAGTATTTGGCAATTTTAAGCTGTTTTAAGCGGGAAGCCATTCTGGATTTCAAAATATTGTCTGAGGTCGGGTTCGGGATTTTCAAAATCTGAAACTAAGGAAACAATACCAAAAAAATACTTGCGTTACGGAATTTCATATTCATATATACAATAAGATGAGCATTAGCATTGCCGAGTATCGGTACTTCTTGAGCTGAAAAATCTAATATCTGCCTACTACCTAATTGAAATGTTAACCTATTATGCCTGAAAATGGTACTGCAGGTTCGTTAGCATAGTTCACGCGTGAAATGTGATATCCCAAACTGTTTGTCCCGTATAGCAGAAGTGGGATCGCAGTACTGACTTAAACTCGGCCTGTACCAAGAGTGTGTTTCATTGATGAACTGATTGGATTTATAAATGACATTCTTGTTGCATTACATTCGATTATTTGTTGTATTTAATTAATGAATCGGAAAGAGATGCCGCATTGGCGAGATAATTTGGTGTCGAAGGAGGTACCAGTATGCTTGTTTGAATATTAGCTCATCGATCAGCGCATTTTTTCGCTGGCCCGACGAGATAGAAACGATAGGTGCCTATGCGTTTTTAGGTTTATTGCTGGATTTGGAATGATCGGATCTTACAGTGTTGTACTTTTATTGATTTACGGAAGTCATATGTAATACACATGACAATTTAACTCATTTGAAGCTAAAATCGTGATTTTAGTGACCATACTGTTGTAAAATAGTGACTTCAGTGATTCCTTATTGTGAATAGTGACTTTTCAGTAACTGGGCTCAAAAAAGTGACAAAATCACTAAGAAGCTACTAGCCCTGCCTGAAAAATATATTCCGTTATGCAGCACACAGCTGTTTGCAATATAACCAGTCCGTTTTGCTCTCTCGTTTTCAGCCTTACCTGCGATGTGAGGTTTAAGCCCCATGGCGACGTCAAATTACCCATAGCAAACGGCAAGGCGCACTGCAGCAAACATAAAATAGTGTTGAAAGGTAACGACTTAATAATTACCGAGTATTACGTGGTCCACTTAAAATTTTTCAATAGCACAAGGCTATTGAAATAGTTTATGCGTTTTCACAGGTGACGCTTTAATTATTCCTTGTGCCTTCGTAGTCGACCACGTGGTGGCTTGAAGTCGGCCATTTGGGCTTCAACACAGTTTCACCTTAAGATTGCTGGTCAAAGTACATGTGTGCGGACAGTAAAGAAAATGTCAAATTACAAGAATTGTGATTGAATTGAAGCGCAAACAGTTTCTGTTACAAGCATAGGCGTAGCCAGGGGGGGCAGGGGGGCCGCTGGCATTGGTGCAGAATTTTTTTTTTCAATAACGTTTGCGCTAAAAAAATGGACAAAAACTGCCAATTTTTCATGGGTTTACCTTTACACACACTGACGAAACTACGCATGCAGCATCAATCATATTAACCGATGAGTCATCAGAAAAAAATTGATTTGCCCGTTTAAATAACGGTTTCCACGTCGCGTCGAAAACAGACATCGTGCGGCAGTTCGTGGACACCGGGTACGCCCGTTCCGGCATCTACAACATCTTGGCACTATTGGACAACAATCAGAGCATTGAAAGAAAGCCCAGTTCCGGACGGCCGACGACCCTGAGCGACAAGAAGCTCCAAAGAATGCTGAAGAGGAAGACCGAGGGAAAAGTGGCTACATCGCTGCGAGCGCTTGGCCATACATTTTAGGAAGCAGTCCCGTTCACTAGTCTCGGAGCTGCAAGCAATGACGCAGCGGCAGCGCCTGAATAAGATGGTCAAACCGATTTTCCCGGCAATTCACGACGTGGCGGTGGTGATGGACGACGAGACCTGTCTCACTCTGGATGGCAACTACTGGTAGGGCACTTTGTATTTTACTTCCCACACGAAAGAAGTAAGCACTAAGGTGAAATTTCTTTTACACACCAAGTTCCCCAAGACGGTGTGCTGTGGCTGACAATCAGCGTGAAGGGGATGTCAAAGCTGCTCTTCTTTTGCTCCGGACTGGCCGAGAACGGGGGAACTTATAGTACGAAGTACCTGCCGGAAGTAGCGTCGTTCACCAAAAAATACCATAAGGCCGAAGACACGGTTTTTTGGCCGGATCTGGAGACGGCTCACTATTCGAGGCGATCATTTGAGGAGATGGAACGGTTAAATGTCGATGTGGTTCCCAAGTTGGTGAACCCGCCCAACGTCCCCAAGTTGCGTTTCGTCGATGATTTCTGGCAAGCCTGAAGCGTAAGATTTACTTTAACAATTTTGTCGCGAAATTTGAGGAGGAATTGATAAATAAAATGAAAAGAGAATTTAAAAACATGCCTACACGCATGTTTTTATCCGCCATGGCGAACGTTCCGGTTAACTGCCGAAATTCCGCACGCGAGATCGTAGATTTTTTTCTGCACGTTAGCTAGCATAATTACCTTCCATAGGAAATTAATCATACCTAATTATCTGTCTTAGCTATTTTTTTACCACCATCCGAAAAAAATCCATTTTTTTAACGCATACGTTAGCACGAAACGTCATTTTTAGCCCATTGAAACATCTGTGTAAAATATCAGCCAGATCAAAAATAATTGATTGAAATGCTTGCCCTATGTTGCGTGGAATTGCACAGGTTTTTCAGTTGATCCACTAAGGACATTGCAGCGGCAAAAGTACCGGGCAAACCCACCTGCATCACCTAGCTTAGTATTGGAATCGAGCATTGACAATTCCTTACCTTAATTCTTTAATAACCTCACAGGAAACACGGTTCATGAAAGATAGTGCACTTGCCTACGCGTTGTCCTCGCTGCATCCTGCTAACGTAATACGCATGTCGTTAGAAGAGTTAAAGTGCAAAACCGGAGCTTTCATATTTTTTATGACGTTAACAATTTTGTTGGAGAGGTGGAAGTCTGGTATCAACATTGCAGCATGAGTCATGTATGAGAGCAGAATGTAAGAATTAGGAAGAACGGGATATTATAGACTTGCTTGCTGAAGCCCGTTAGTTCTTACCTGCGACTGAGAAAGCAATTAAAATTGAACTTGCTTCACCATGTAAAACAAGCACGATTAAGCTCTCGCTCAGCACATTACGTCGAATGAAAACCTGGCTGAGGTCAACAATGGTTGAGTGCTCTCTGCTTGCTGAGTGTTCATCGGCAGATGGTTAACAAGAATCGAAGTGGTGGGCACCGCTAACCGAAAATTTAGCGACGTTAATCGCTAAGTCGCTAACCGGAAAATTCAGCTCGATAATCGCTAAACTCACATTAGCGGAACTTTCGCTAATCGCTAATCGCTAACTTTTTAATATGTAAATAGTCATATCGCTCTATTTATTGCTCGTGTTTTGTAAGATTTGGACCACTTTAATCTCTTTTGGTTAAACAAACGAAAACAATTTCCTTTTTAAGCTATTTACAGTAAGAGGTTCACGAAACGGTATTCATATTTGATTTTGTAAAAACAAGAATAACAAAAGTTATTTAGCTTGCATTGAAAATAGATACTCTCAGAAATGTTTTCATGAAAATTCAATTATTATCTGAATCGAAAAAGTAGAACCAAAGTTGTCATAATTTCAAGCGCATTGTAATTTACCAAAGTTCTTGGTGTGCCAAAAATTCAATCTAGACCTTGTGCTTGTTCTTCAAAATGCTCCTGTGGCTTGTACGATAACTGGAACTCCATTCTAGGGTAAAAAAACTGACAAAAGTAACTTTCGCAGTAAAGTATGTTCATCTTTCGAAGCAATTTACGTACGCCATCAGCAATTCACAGTTTTTCTAAATATTTCTATTGTCGCTTCTCCACAAAATTTAGCGAATTAGCGATTAGCGTTTCGAAGGCCAAAATTTTAGCGACGCTAACAGTTTAGCTAACCAGCTCAAAAATTAGCGAAATCGCTAAATCGCTAACTAAATTTTAGCGTCGCTAATTAGCGAATTAGCGGAATGGTGCCCACCACTGAACAATCGTAGAAAATTTACTGAATTAGCGCTGGAGCGATTTGCGGAGGATAAAAGGAAGATGTTTTTTAGTTAACGACGTTGTTATTGTTATCTTTCTACGGTAGATTTAATGTTAATTAAATTACAGTTTAGTTTAATTTAGTGTTAGTCTAGTCTAGTCTGGTCTACACTAACACAGCCAATACTTGAAAACTTTTACCGCTGACCAATAACGACGCCGGCCAAGACCAAAAGGCGGTACTACTTGGGAAGGAAAGGGATGGTGATACTCGTTTTGTTTAGAGACCTGGTACCCGCGGTCTACGGTGCATCTCTACGAGTATTACAGGATAGGAATTGTTTTAATAAGGTACAGCTCTGGTAGCTTTATGATAACTGATGCATATTACGCGAAATACAAATTTGAAAGTTCAGAAGCCTATTGCGCGACCAAAACCGTTATTTGTTGTAGTAAGATGGGGTGAGACAAATCCAGGATTTGCCATGGTAGGCAATGGGGAACGAGAACGTATGCTGAATCTGAATCCGTTGTTTGAATATATGTACTAGCAAACCGATGAATTTTTATCGAGTTAGTTTGATTTGTACTTTTGATAAGTTCTACCAACAACGCGATACAGATCTGCAGAAATCCACCTGCCGTACTGCATTAATATTAAACATAATTATAGAAAAATACTAAGCTAGAAAAAAAAACGCTCTCACCATCTACAATTCGATCCAGATCCTATTCAGTCAATCTTTATTTTGTGTCCTTAATCGATCATACTCATCTGTCGAGTATCACTCAGCTTGGATAAATTAAAGAGAAAAATTCTTAGGACATTCGTTGGCTCCTGTAGCGAAAACTTCTCCTTATGGCGGTTTCGATTACTTCCTAAGTTTAAGAGGCATGTTAATCCGCTTGATCTTCATGCACTTTGACTAATACTGCGACCTGCGTGTTGACTAATATCGGCTGTTTCTTCAAATACGGAAGGCAACGTTGGCGGTTTTCGGTGAAAACTAACTTTATATAACACTGTTTCAACCAAAAAAAAAAAATTGAAAATATTTAGCGAGAAATTCGTGACGCAGTAGAAAAATTGCGCCCGTCCGCGTTCGTGCTTTACTTCGATCTCCACTGTTTAATTTATTTTAGTGTTAGTAAAAAAATTAAATTTTTTACTTCTAAAATTTTGAAGAACTTGCCCTTCCCTATTCGAAATTCTGGCTACGCCCATGGTTACAAGTGCAAACGAACCGAGAAAAAAGCTATACACAAACAAGCAGCTCGTGTCCGCATGTAATCAGAGCTCCCCGTCGGACTGTTTTCGTGTTTGGTTGCATAATAATAATGAAATTTGTGTAGAGATGCCATAACTATTTCGTGTAAATCAGTAAAATCTACGGATTTTTTTCATTTTGGTAAAATTTCGAATAAAACGTTAAACAAGAAGTACATAATTTTATTGTCACCAACAAGTATATTTTTTAAGTTGGATCAACTCTTTGGAGAATTTTCTTTAAGTTTATTAATAACATTCATCCCGGGATAGCGGATCCGTATATCCGCAGAGATGGAACAAATCATACGGAGAAATCAAACAGTGAGTTTTTGAAACCATGGATTTACGATACGAAGAGATCCACGAAACGGTAAGGGATACACTTCATTTATGTCATAGAAGTACAACAGAAAATTTCTTCTCTGATTCTCATTTCTTAACATGGTAGAGTAGTAAAGTTACAGTATTAGTTATATTCAAATCATTCGCCTTTATTTGGAACGCCTCTATCGATAAATATCAGTAACAACCTTCCTCTGTTGGATATTGCTCCTCAAACCATCACAGCTGAAGCATTCTGGAGTCGATCCATCCACTTCTCTCTTATAGGTTGAACTATATCGAAGACATGCTCCATATACATAATCATGCTGCTTGTTCAAACCAACCTCCAAAGCAAATAAATTTTCTTCCTAGAAAATTATGCTGAATCAACGTGCGTTTTCAGTGGTAATCGAGATCATACGACTCTGTAGGCAATATTTTTGCGGGATAATCCGTAAATCTTCTGTGTCCTGAGAGCTCTACATCCAAGGTCTTTTTGATGACTTAATGGATAGTGTTATGACTTATGTTCATTTCACGATACATTTTTTTGATGACCGGGCTGGATTTTGCCGGAAACATTCGTTAACTACTTTGATCTCTGCTGTATTCCGCAACTGTTTTTTACCCGGTTTCTGTTATGAAACCGCTGTGCCAGTTTTCTCGAATCTTTTGATGATCCTGTACACAAATAATCTACTCATATTCAAATGTGACAGCTTTCATGTGAGATCTGTAATCTGTAATCTGTAAAATCGGATTCGGGTCGGGTTTGAAAATATCGGGTTTGGGTTTGAAAACCCGAAACCCGACTATATAAAATAAGCATATTGATAAGATAATGATATATATTTTCATGCAACTGTAAATATCACTAACATTTTAATACCATTCGAGGCTCAAAGCTTCAGGGCAGCCTTGAATTGGTTTAAAAAATCGACCTCCAAAAAAAATTTCTGGTTCGTGTCGGGCTCGGGTTACCCAGTTTCAGGTTCGGGTTTCCCAAAAATAAAATTTTCGGGTTCGGGTTTGATCGAAAAAAAAATTCTGGGTTCAGGTTACAACCGAAAAAAATCGGGTACGGGTCGGACACGGGTTTGAAAAAAGCCAAACCCGACCATCTCTACTATACAAGATCTTTATTTGTTTTTTACATGAATTTTCCTCTGAAAAAAAGTGGAACACTGGCTCTGAACTGCAAATATGTGTCGCAATCAAAACAAACACAGCTTATTAACAGGGTAGGGCAAAGTTTGCATCAGGAGGCACTCAAATGCGTTTATCACTTTCACTGTACAGTGAAGTGGAAAAATAAAATATAACAATTGGTGACAATAACAGCAGCAGCGAAAAGTATCTTTAACTGGCAATTGGAAATAGCGACAACGGAACAACAACAACACAAGCAGCAAAAATAGCAATAGAAGCAGCAGCAACAAAAACTGCAACAACACCCAACAGCTTAGGAACTTGTAGTAAACCATGAGAAAAGTGAATAATAAAACTTTTTTCCACTTTTTTTTTTAATAGGGGGGAATGTTTATAATGATTTATTTATGTACTAATATCTATTCAGAATTAGTATTGTGTGTTCTGCCACAAATGGTGACATTTCAACACTATTATATATATATATATATATATATATATTTGTACGCTTTTTTATATTATTGAATGTTATTAGCTTTCGCAGTTAAGTTAATGTAATTGTAGGAAAATTATTAAACCTACTTGTCAAGGAAAAAAAGGAATAAAACAAAACTTAAATTAAACTTAAAACTATTTTACTGACTATAAAGTGAGCTAATCGTTGCAATTGAGGATTGCAACGATTTTTCTCGGAATTTGTTGATAATTTGGCTTGACATATTTTCTAATGTTTCTGCATTAGTGAGCCTATGTAGCTCGTTCGTGCTAAACCAGGGAGGACGCTTCAAAATCATTTTCAAAAGTTTATTCTGAATCCTTTGAAGTGTCTTCTTCCTGGTTGTACAACAACTTGTCCAGATGGGAACTGCATATAACATTGCTGGCCTAAAAATTTGTTTGTAAATTAACAGTTTGTTCTTGAGACAAAGTCTAGAATTTCTGTTGATAAGAGGATATAAATATTTGATATACTTATTGCACTTTGACTGGATATTTTCAATGTGCTCCTTGAAAGTATGATTCTTATCAAAAATTAGCCCTAAGCATTTAACTTGATCAGACCAATTTGAGACCACACCGTTCATCTTAATAACGTGGTTATGGGTGGGTTTGAGAAATGAAACTCTTGGCTTATGAGGAAAAATAATTAACTGTGTTTTAGAAGCATTAGGGGAAATCTTCCATTTCTGCAAGTATGAAGAAAATATATCTAAACTTTTTTGTAGCCGACTGCATATAACACGAAGGCTTTTTCCTTTTGCGGAAATGCTTGTATCATCACAAAACAGAGATTTCTCACAACCTGGTGGTAAATCAGGAAGATCAGAAGTAAAAATGTTAAATAAGATTGGGCCCAAGATACTCCCCTGGGGCACACCAGCTCTAACAGGCAATCTATCAGATTTACCATTTTGATAGTTAACCTGAAGAGTGCGGTCAGTTAAATAACTTTGTATCATTTTTATAAGGTAAAGCGGAAAACTGAAATTTGACATTTTAGCTATTAAACCTTTATGCCAAACACTTTCGAATGCCTTTTCTATATCTAGTAGAGCTGCTCCAGTCGAATAGCCGTCAGATTTATTAGTTCGAATCATATTTGTTACTCTAAGTAACTGATGAGTAGTGGAATGCCCATGGCGAAAACCAAACTGCTCATTTGCAAAAATTGAGTTCTCATTAATATGTGTTATCATTCTATTGAGAATTATTCTTTCAAAAAGTTTGCATATAGAGGAAAGTAAACTAATTGGTCGATAACTTGATGCCTCAGCTGGATTCTTCTCGGGTTTTAAAATTGGAGTGACTTTGGCATTTTCCCATTTCGTAGGAAAATGTGCTAGTGCAAAACATCTGTTAAAAATTTTTATCAAGAAATTTAAAGAGTTTTCGGGAAGTCTTTTAATAAGGCTATAGAAAATCCCATCATCTCCTGGTGCTTTCATGTTTTTGAATTTTTTGGGAATAGTTCGCACCTCATTCAAGTTTGTTTCCAATACCTCTTCAGAAAGAAATTCTTGGGTGGTGATCTGATCATACTTTTGGTTTACTTCATTTTCAATAGGACTTACTACGTTCAAATTGGAGTTATGAACGCTCTCAAACTGCTGAGCAAGTTTTTGAGATTTTTGTTCATTCATTAGAAAAATGCAATCACCATCTTTAAGGACTGGAATGGGCTTCGAAGGTTTCTTAAGAACCTTCGAAAGCTTCCAGAAAGGTTTTGAATAAGGTTTTAGTTGTTCAACTTCTCTCATGAAATTCTCATTTCGCAAGAGAGTGAATCTATGTTTAATTTCCTTTTGCAATTCTTGAAAAATAATTTTCAAAGCAGGATCACGAGATCTTTGGTATTGACGTCTCCGTATGTTCTTCAAACGTATAAGAAGTTGAAGTTCACTGTCAATAATTGGTGCATTAAATTTCACTCGAGCCTTAGGAGCTGATAAATTCCGGGCATTGAGTATTAAGCTGCTAAAATTATCTAATGCTCTGTCAATGTCAGCACTATTTTGTAAAATAATATCATCATTCAAATTTTCTTCGATCGTAGAACGATATCTATCCCAATTAGTCTTGTGATAATTTAACACAGATCTAGTGGGATTGAAAATAGCTTCATGGGAAATAGAAAATGTTATGGGAAGATGATCAGAATCAAAGTCAGCATGAGTTAATAAATCACTGCATGAATGACTTTGATTTGTTAGTACCAAATCAATTGTAGATGGATTCTTAATAGAAGAATAACATGTAGGACCATTTGGAAATAAAACTGAATAAAATCCAGCCGAGCAATCATTAAACAATATTTGTCCATTGGAATTGCTTTGAACATTATTTCAAGATCGATGTTTCGCATTAAAATCACCGATGATTAAAAATTTAGATTTATTTCTTGTGAGTTTTTGCAAATCTCCCTTGAAATAATTTTTTCGCTCACCAGTGCATTGAAAAGGCAAATACACTGCGGCTATAAATAAAGTGCCAATACTTGTTTCAATTTCAATTCCCTAACTCTCGATAACTTTGGTTTCAAGATGGGGTAAAACACGATGTTTTATTCGACGGTGGATAACTATTGCAACTCCACCACCGGCAACATCAATTCTATCAAACCTATGAACCATGTAATTTGGGTTCTTTTTTAGTTTAATATTTGGCTTTAAAAGCGTTTCAGTCACAACTGCAATATGCACATCGTGGACTGTTAAAAAATTGAAAAATTCATCCTCTTTCGCTTTTAAAGAGCGAGCATTCCAATTTAGAAAATTTACAGCATTATTTAAAATCATTGCTGAATTTCAATTTCATAACAATATTAGTTGTAAATTTTATACCTTCTTGAACAGCCTCGTACATCGAGTTACAGTTCAACAAAACGGACATTAGCTGCAGCATGGATTGTTGTAGGTATTCAATCTTTTCTGGAGTTGGACTTTTTAGCACCAAACACGAATGGTTTGTTACTGTTTGAATTTGAAATATTACCTGTAAGGACACTGGCATATGAACAGCCTGGTGTTGCCTTAACAGGATTTTTTGTCTGAAATTTGTTATCTGAATTTAAATTATTACCTACAGACACACCTGCTAGCAGCGATGGAAGAAAATCGTTTCTAGCGATTTTTAATACATATAAGTCTCCTTTGTGATGCATTAACATCGCTGTCAGTGTGCGATATATATTTACTCTCCTCACATTGGCAAGCAGATCTATGTGTAAGACGAGTTACGAGGATTGCAAAGGAGCACCATGTATATAGTATCCCTGCTGGCGTACTCTCTCTCCCTTCCTTCGCACTATTCGCCTTTTCTCGTAAGTGCTAACAACAACATCTGTATCTAAATGTGCACAGCTGAGTATCTGGAGTTAGTCGCAATATGTACATATGATGAACAAAGATCTTTCAGGATCATTCAGCCAATGATCGTGATTTTTGTCAAAAAAAAATTAATATATCCGCAAAAAGTTCGGCAAGTTTTCGCAATACAGAATGGCGGTTTCAGACGCATCGCGGCGGAGAAATGCTCTTACCGGCCAAAAACTATAATCATTTCGAACTGCCAACGGCATCTCCGGGAGCAGCACCCCATTGAATTTAATATTGTAAATTACGGAAAACGGATTGATGAAGATGACGAAGCGGAAAACCTTTTGCGCCGCAAAAGAATTACACGCGCTGGGCAACCGGAAGAGTCCACGATAGTGAGAGTGCACCGGCGAAAAATTATTGGTGGGCTGATTAAACTATGTACACTAGGCGCAAAGCGATTGAAGTTTGGCCTTTTTGAAAACCGAAAAATCACCCAAGGAGGGGGTACGTGAAGTTTCGGTTTTTGAAAATTTTTTTTGATGCAAAATGACTTAAAAACGCATGAAACGTCGAGAATTGGTGTCATCTGAAAAAAATATTTTTTTTGCAAAAATCGACTCTGGGACTTTGTCGTTTTTTCAATTGTGGAAGGCGGAGTTTAAAATATTTAGAATTTATTCAATGAAATTGATCGCTAGTCTCCCGAAATAGCCTGTCTAATGATATACACTATAACTAGCATCGAATACATTATATTTCATTAGGGTGGTTCATTTATTCGGCATAGGGTGGTTCATAAAATTGTGTAAAAATGAGTATAAAATGAAAAAAATCAATACCAAGAGAGAATTTCCTGAAAATATAATATTTGTTACATCATTGTCGTTAGGGTGGCAATGTTGAATGGGAAAAAAATACCATGTAAAATGGCAAGATATTACAAAACGAATTTAAAAAATGTTTCAAAAAACTACTCTTTGCAAAAAATAACTATCTCAACCCAAAATTAAGATTGTGTCTCGCGAAAAGGTTGATTGCTTTCATGTCATTTGCAAAATCACACACGAGGGGTACATGGAATTTGAATATTTGAAAAAAGGTTTTCGATTCCAAATGTCTTAAAAGTACATGAAACGGTGGAAACTGACGGAATGTTTTTTTTTATTTTGTTCGAAAAATCTAATCTTTAGGACACTTGTACTTGTTTCTACGAATGTTGTACCAGACAATTTATTCGTTTTATTTACCACAATAATTTCTTTTGCCAACACTTGATCGAACACACAGTGCTCTAGCTTATATTATCGGACAATAGACTGTATCGATGTTATTCAGGGATAATGAGAGTATAGGGATCTCAATCAGATACGCAACACAATTGACTCCTTGTTTCTGGGTTTGCGTCGTTCGACCATGCATTTTCTGTCAAGTTTACATCATCAGAACGTGAACGTGCCCATTGGCTGAAACTTTACATAGACGTTTTTATAGGCAAAAGATGCCATTTTGTGCTATTGGTTCAATTTTTTGAAACAAATTACAAATACACTGGGGTCTTTTTTACGCGGTTGGTTGTACCGCGTTGAAAAAATCCGCGTATAAAAAAACCGCGTAATTTAAAAAAATCGCGTAAAAAAACTCCATTTAATAAAAAGATCCGAATAAAAATAATGGCACGTAAGTTAAACTTGAAAAATGTTATAAAAATGGTAACAAAACACACAAACTGATCACAAAATGCCTCTAAAATGAAAATTCATTGAAGAACATGACAATAACTTTTTTATAATAATTTTGCCACATGCTTTCGTTTCTTAATCGGTAGTCAATCGCAACGACCCTGACTCGTATCGTTATACGATTATTAATGTATTTTTGTTTCTCCTACCAGAATCAACGGAAATAGTTTATTATTCGATAATAACAGCAAATATATTAGAAATTTGCATTATTCAGATTAATAAAATAGAATATCTTATTGTCATGAACCATACGATTGATTTTTTACTTTATTGGATTTACCTATACTAAACTTAGTTAATACCGCGTAAAAATAATCTTCCAAATCGCGTAAAAATATTCCGCGTTATTTCAAAATACCGCGTTAAAATAAAAAGAGTCGCGCATAAAAAAACCGCATAAACATAACCCGCGTAAAAAAAGACCCCAGTGTATTACAAATATTTTTAGAGCCAACACAGTTCGTTTGAACGGTGTGACGTCTTCGGCAAAGTTGTAACTAATTCAAAAAAAAATATACACTTTAAAAACATATTATTGATTTTTTGAAAAAAAAATTAAAAGAAAGTTAAAAATTAATTATCCAAAACAGCCCACTTGAAAAAACGATTTTTTTTATAAAAACTACGAAAGATTACCTGAACAACGAAACTGGTCATGGAGGAATCAAAAAAGAAAGTTATTTTTTTTAATTTATTTTTTTTCACAGGGTACATCTTTTTTGGAAGAACAAAGTTATTATTTATAACTTTGCCAGATACACTATGACAATCGAATAAACCTTTTGGACTGTACAAATATTCTTAATTCCGCATGCAGTGCTCTATTGGAAATTAAAAACATGTCTACAGTCGAAGCGGTTTGTTGGATTGACATAGTGTCTTCGGCAAAGTAGTAGATAATATTTTGTCCTTCCAAAAGAAAAACATTACTTTTAAAGCAATAATTGAAAGGATTTTTTTTCAATTTCTAAAAGATCGGACTGGTTTTATTGTTTTGGTAATCTTCTGTAGGTTTTATTAAAAAAAACAAATTTTGAAAAAATGTGCTCATATAAATATTCAATTTTTAATTTTTCTTCTAACTTTTTTTTTTTCAATACATAATTTTTTTAATTGTATTTTTTTTTTAAAGACAGAAATATTATCTACAACTTTGTCGAAGACGTCACACCAATCAAACAACCGAAGTGCTTTTTTTATTTTATACTCATTTTTCACAATATTATGAACCACCCTATGCCGAGTAAATGAACCACCCTAATGAAACATAATGTATTCGATGCTAGTTATAGTTTATATCATTATACAAGCTATTTCGAGAGACTAGCAATCTATTTCATTGAATAAATTCTAAATATTTTCAACTCCGCCTTCCACAATTGAA
This sequence comes from Wyeomyia smithii, assembly GCF_029784165.1. NCBI lineage: Eukaryota > Metazoa > Arthropoda > Insecta > Diptera > Culicidae > Wyeomyia > Wyeomyia smithii. The sequence goes on from NC_073694.1 coordinate 86,228,796, forward strand.
AAAACGACAAAGTCCCAGAGTCGATTTTTGCAAAAAAATATTTTTTTCAGATGACACCAATTCTCGACGTTTCATGCGTTTTTAAGTCATTTGGCCCCAAAGAAAAATTTCAAAAACCGAAATTTCACGTACCCCCCCCTCCCTTGGGTGATTTTTCGGTTTTCAAAAAGGCCAAACTTCAATCGCTTTGCGCCACCCCATTTTAAGTCTGATTGAGCTGAAATTTTGCACAGGTTTTTTTTCGAGCAGATGAACCTTTTTGTGTAGGTTTTTTTTTAAAACCCGAGATGACCATTTTGGCTGGCACCCTAATATAATCGATATCTCCATGATCGGACAGTTCTCAATGCTTAGGTAATCTTTCGTTGTTTTTATAAAATAAAATAGATTTCAAAAAAATGAGCTTTTTTAGATAATTAATTTTTAATTTCACTTTTGAATCTCTTAAAAAAATGTTTTATAGTGTATTTTTTTAAAAGATGTAATTATTATCTACGTCATTGCCGAAGGCCTCACACCGATCAAACGAACCGTTTTGGCTATAAAAATATTTGCAATGGTCGACTAAATTCATTGCCCGTTTTTGTGATGGAATTGCTCTGATATGTAACATGATGGTACAACATCGACGTGTTATATTACAAATTACGTAACGCTAAAAATCTAGATTTCAGACCCCCTCCTCCTCCTATGTAACGATAGGTAGCGTTCGACATGACTCCCCCCCCTAAAATTACGTAACACTAATCAGTCTGACCCGCCTCCGAAATATTCAATTTCGAGCAAACATGATAGTTACGTAACTGTCTCTACTACCCCCGCCCCTCTCTCCTACGTAACAATAAGTAACGCAGTGATCCTTGTAAAAGTCAATCCAAAAAGAAACGAACGAAACGTACCCTGAAACTTATTGTTGCTAGAAAAGAATTATTGTTATGTTTACTAAAAATCTTAGTTCAATACGAGTAAAAAGAAATTAGTTTTAAGAGATAGGATCAAGCATTTGAATGTCTACTAATTAGCACGCGAAGATGACTATTAAGTTTATTTCGCGTCCATGATCCACGATCAATCACGCAAATTATGCCAACCTTGCGTTTTTTTAAATTTATTTATATCAGGCAGCCACCTCCTCTCTCTCCCCTCTTAGCACTACCACTCAAATTAATATGAGGAAAATGTTCCATTCACCAAATCATAACCAAAACAAGAGGTAGATAAATTCTTCGACATAACCGCAAGCCCAACGTAATTGAATAATAGCAAAGTTTGGTACCTATTCACTTTTGTATTACCTGCTTAAGCACCCTATTTTCTAAATGAACAAAACAAAACAAAAATATGTATCATGTTTCAGACTACTCCAGTGGTTTTTCATTAATTTTTGTAGCAAACCTGCCGGAAACAATCGTTGCCCAAGTTGTCCGATAGCCTAAAATAACTCTCCCTCCCGCCGTAACCGCACCACATCATTGCTACTGCATCACTGTGATACGAAGGGCACAAGTCAAGTTTATTATTCTCTTTTGCCATCGTTTTTCTTCGTGCGACGAGCCACGTACGGAGAAAAAAACACAACGAGTTGCGCGGATCACTCTCTTCTAAGAGCTGTATATAGTCTAGTTATGTATTTATTATTTCCGAGTGAGCAATGCATCAACATTTTGTTACGTACTGAAAGGATTCAAGTTTATTCATTACTTGAACACATCGTGATCTGTACACTTTAGGATAAAACGACAACCGGATCATAATCGTTTCGTTTCCATCGCCGCCTGCTAGTGAAAGTGCTGGTGATGCCTGAACAGTATTGAAAGTCTTTTGTATACCCACATTGACAACAGGTTGCTTAGAATTCCTACGTTGTCTGGAAGCAATAATTTTTGACCTTACAGGACAATTAAAGAAATGAGATTTGTGATTTCCCCCACAATTTACACATTTGAAACTATTAGTGGTCTCTTTCACGGGGCAGATATCTTTCGTGTGACCAGTGTCACCACAAATCATACATTTTGCCGCCATATGGCAGTTTCGAGTTCCATGACCATAGGCTTGACAATTCCGACATTGAGTAAGATTATGGATTCCTCCATGTCTCTTGAAATTTTCCCACTTTATTCGTACGTTAAATAAAACACGTGCTTTTTCCAAACATTTCAAATTATTTACTTTGGCACGATCAAAATGTACTAAGTAATTTTACTGGTGTATTCCAGTTTGATTAATTTCACAGCTTCGTATCCGTTTCTCCCTCCCAGGGGTACGGATTTGAAAAACATTAATCCCGACCATCTCTAAAAATCGCCTTGGCGGCCAATTTGAAAATTAACTTTCACATCCGACAGAAACGATGAAAGCTCTAATCGAAATGCTTTAAAATTGGCTACAAATACCACAATAGGTGGAACTTTAACCTTTTTCATAACGGCTTTATGCTCAATATGAGAAGTTCGAATTTCTTGATCCCCAACGGAAGAAAGAATATCATACCTGTTAGTCGAAATTTCAGTGTCACTTGGAGGAGATGCCTCACGTTTCCTTGAAGCCGCATCAAAGCGAGCTTTTTTATTTTTTCCAGGCATAACTGGAAAACTTCACTACACTTTCACTTCACTATAGAATTTAAGTAGAAATATCTCAAACCAAATTTACTCACTAAACACTCGTTAACGTTAAAAACAAATTAATTACTTTGCGTTTCAACAGGTAGTCTTTCAAGAAGATTGAAACTTTTTACCACTTTTTCGTTCTAAGAAAAGAAGAAAAGTTTGAACAGAATATATATTTTTTGACATTCGATGATTTAAAAATAGAGAACACGAAAATTGCAATCAAGTTTATATTCATATAGAACAATTTTGTAAGGATACAATATTTAATATCATAAATTGTTTCTCGCGTAGATTCCCACGCACTCAGTAGAATAAAGAAATTCGCTATAACTATTCGTTTACCTCCTTTATCGACCTTATAATCGCCTTCTTTATTCCACTGGGTCAGTGCGAATCTAGTTAGGAATGAATAAACAACATCGTGATTTACGGCGCAAGTAAGAAAGAGATGGCAGATAATTGTTCACGAACTAAGCACGTGCGGTGATAGGCTAAAACAAGATTATTTAGCTCTAGATAAGCAATGTCGCTGGTGTCGATGGATTTTTACAGGCTATGTATAGAGTTGATTTGCTGGGAACGTAACGTCAAACGTCGTTACACTAAACGGAATCGTCGAGCTTTAATTAGATGCTTTATTCGGTTTATTCGTGTTGAAAGAGATTTTGAAGGCCGTTTGCAACTACGTGAACTCTCATATATAATTGTCAAAATGTGCGTGAAGACAAAAGCAAAAATATTTCTTTAATTCTTTTTCACACGCAAAAACCAAAGAAATATCAACAACACCGTCAACGCGAATCATTCAGAAGTATCAGATGGGTGAAATTCCGAAAATCATATGAAATACTCTATGCACTGATAATTTATGTCAAATGATATGATTGGCCAAACCAATCCTCATTTATTTTTTTCCTCTAGAGCTTGTAACTATTGAAAAAATATAAAAAAACAAAAAATACATATTTGACCCCATCCTGCCGAACATATATTTTTTGCGTTTTACTCTCACCATTTTCAATTGACTGTGGAGGATTTCGTTCAATGAGTCAAATATAGGTGAGAAGATAACGTAAGAAGAACACCAAAGCTGCAAGTATGTAGTATTTATGAAGACAATAATAAATGAAACTAAATAAAGCGTGATCTAGCACTCGAAATACGAACCGTGTTGTTCGATCCACATTGTTTCTTGACTCTTACGTTGTTGAGGATTTACTGTCTTATGTTGACGAACTTTTTTTCCGCACCTTCATGTGTCTCATTGAGTTTCAGTGACATCGCTGCCCTGCTGACAGCTAGTTTTCAGATCTCGACCAGCTCCAGCAAAAAAAATGCAAACACCTAGAAGAGGCTAGTAATACTCAGAGGGAGTATCTCTAGAAGAGGCCGGGATATTTTTGTTTAAAACGCCGTGATAATGTGTTAGACTAAACTAGAGATACTCAGAGAGAGAGAGATAGAGAGAGAGAGAGAGAGAGAGAGAGAGAGAGAGAGAGAGAGAGAGAGAGAGAGAGAGAGAGAGAGATAAGCGATGAAAAAACCGCCAATTTGGCAACTAGATTTCACATGTCAGAGGTGCCAGATCTCTTCTCAGAGCGCGATGTTGACTAACTTTTTCATTCGACTCGTATAACTGATGGTGGTGGTGGAAGTCCTGAGGAATAATAAAGAGCATCACAAAACCCGTGAAGGTGTTAAATTTAATGTTTATGTTTAATTTTATATACCTTCACCATAATAGATCATTATTTTGCTGACCATACGAAGGATTTATGAAACACCAGTTGAAAATCACTTTGATAACGCAATTTTGTAGCATTCTTAATTCATTGTTTAGCAATAGTACATGAAAAACATGTGAAAATGAGTAAAACCCTGTTTTGTACCTAATGGCAATCCCTTTCAATGTGTCACCTTTCTTGCTCGATTGGCTTAGGTTTTGACATGTTCGTTTGGCTCACAACATTCTCTTCGCATATCTCTCCCTCTGAGTATTGCTAGATTAAACTAACACATCACACAGGGCTGATGTGTTAGTAGGGACCAATTTTTAATCACGTTTTACCACCTCGTATAGTCCTTGATATGGCTGCTGAAGTGGTTTTTTTACCATGTCGATGCGCGAAAAACACATAACGACAATCTTTTAGTTCTCGATGAACGAACAATTTCGATGTAGCATGATACTCAGTTGCTATTGGCTTCAAATTATCGAATATGCGATGAAGGTCTCTGACTAGATTGCTTCTGTTTGTCAGTACTTGTGGAGAATCGAAAAACTCCCCAGGAATACGGAGTTGCTGTACATATACTAATTCCGCCGTAGAGCAATTGAGATCAATCTTCAAGGCTGTATGTATTCCAAGAAGAACCAGCGGCAAGCGTTCTGACCAGTACTTTCCATCGACGCACATCAAAGCTGCTTTTAGTGTTCGGTGGAAGCGCTCCACCATACCGTTTGACTGTGGATGATGAGCGGTTGTTCGAAGATGATCCACACCCAGCGTTCGGCTCAATTCTCTAAACAAATCAAATTCAAACTGCCGTCCTTGATCTGTTGTGATTCTATGCGGGACACCGAATCGAGAAATCCAGGTAGACACAAACGCTCGAGCTACTGTTTCAGCAGTTATATCACAAATAGGAACTGCTTCGGGCCAACGAGTGCATCGATCTACCATGGCTAACAAATACCATTACCATGGTTAATAACCATTACAAGGAGAAAGAGGGCCAACGAGATCCATATGAATGTGATCGAAGCCATTTGAAACAAATTCAAATTTACATGTTGGAGTGGTAGCGTGCCGCTGTACTTTCGAACGTTGACATTTTTCGCAACACTTAACAAACGATTTGACGTCTTATTGATGGAAGTCCAAATAAAACGGTCGGTCATTAACCGTCTCGTAGATCTAATTCCTGGATGCAACAAACCGTGTATCTCTTGCAGTATCTGCTGGCGATGCTTCAAAGGAATGTAGGGTCGAAATTTATTGTTTACCGATACATCACAATACAGGAAAACTTCACTTGGGGAAATAGTTTGTTTTTCGAATCTCAGGGACGAAGATCTGAGTTGTGTCTGCAATTCTGCGTCATTCAACTGATCTGCAGCTATGATTTTGAAATCTATCATACTCGTTGACAATGCTTCTACTCGAGACAGTGTATCTGCCACTGAATTGTCTTTCCCACTGATGTGTCGAATATCATTTGTAAACTCTGATATGTACTGCAAATGACGTTCCACGTGCGGTAAGCGGGATGAAGTGTTCGAGGCTAGGGCATTGGTAAGTGGACTGTGGTCAGTATATATAGTAAACTGACGTCCTTCTAGCAAATGACGAAAATATTTCACAGACATTTTCATAGCTGCCAGTTCTCGACCAAACGTTGAGTATTTTTGCTGCCCAGATGTGAACTTTTTGGAATAAAAACCCAGAGGTTTCCACTCGCGACCAACCAACTGCTGCAGAACAGCACCAGCAGCTGTGCTAGATGCATCTATAATCAGTCCTAGAGGTTTATCAGGAACCGGATAATGAAGTAAAGTTGCATCGGAAATTGAATATTTACAACTATCAAATGCTTCTTTCGCTCGATCATTTCAATATATCACACGGTTATCATTTTTCTTATTCCCAGGGATCAAATCACGAAGTGCAGCTTGCTGGTCGGTTGCTTGCGGTATAAAGCGTTTGTAACCATTCACTAATGCTAGGAATCATCGGAGTTCTTTCACTTTAGATGGAAGAGCAAAGTCGCGTATTGCTTTCACACGATCTGGCAAAGGAAGGATTCCACGACCGCTTATTAAATATCCAAGGAATGTGACTTGCTGTTGTGCAAATTTGCATTTTATAACAAAGCCATTTCTCGTAGCCTTTCGAAAACGATTCGTACGTGCTCCATATGCTCTTTTTCACTTGAAGACGTAATACATATATCATCAATAAAACATACAACGAAATCTAAATCACCAAATATGCTGTGCATATACCGTTAAAACGTTTGGCTTGCGTTGCAAAGCCCGTTTTGAATTGTCGAGAATTCGAACAAACCAAACGGAGTAATTACTGCTGTTTTAGCTATATCATGGTCGTGCACCGGTATTTGGTGGTAAGCACGTTCCAAGTCTATTGTAGTGAATATGTTTTTACCTTGAAATGAATTCAACAAATCATGGATATGAGGCACAGGGATGCCACATATCCAGATTTTTCTGTATTTTACAGATTTTTGAACTGAAAAAGCAATACTATTAAAAATAATATTAAAAAATTACAGAATATTGCCAAAAATACAGATTTTACAGATTTTTTTGGTTATACCAACGAACTGAAATCAATTTCAAAAGTAGAATTCGATTCGATTTTCAAAGTTTTGTAAAAAAAAACAACATCAGGATTATGTAGGTATCGATGAAGAAAAAATGGAATGTGACTTGAACGAAGCCCGAAAACGAACGTTTCGAAATATATGTCAGGATTTCTATTCAAAATTCGTAAAACCAATTGCAAAAAGGTGCGATTTCACCGATCCTGTTGTTAAAATGGCAGCTTTAAGTAACCTTAATTCGTTCGTGAATTTGGAAAATTTAAATGATGCGACAATTCCCCAAATTCGTATCAATAACTGACTGACAAGGGCTGTTTAACGAATTTCGCACGCTTGAAAAAAACTTTTGACGTTGGACTAACGTCTATATCGAAGTTAGGCCCCTGAATTTTAAAAATCTAGTAATTCAACCAAGAAAAACCAGGGAAAAGTGGTCAGGTTTTGAGCGCTTATATATCAGTCATTTCTGTTCAGAATTTCGAGGTTTTGGCATCAATCGATCAGAAATTCTTTTACGGTTGAATTTATGTAACAAAAATAACCTATTGTGCGAGATACACTATTGAAAAATTGATAAATCACATCGATTGTCTAAATCATACCGAGCAACCAATCACCACCTCTCTTCACAAGCACAGTCGACACTAACGGATACAATCGATCTTACTTTGTAAACAGTCTCGCAGCTTTCAACCAATAACGAGCTCGCTTTCGGTAGCTGCAACAGGTGTTTCAACACCGTTTTAAAATGCTTCTTTTATCATTACCACTATACAGATTCTAAACACAAATGGCTTGATTGATAGGGGAAATATTGCGCAAGATTGTCATATACTAATTTAAATATGTTTTCGATACTAAACTAGTTAAAAGTTGTGTTAAAAGTCGTGCACATTCAACCAATCACAAGCTCGCTTCTCCTTTGCTCGCGGATGGATTTTTGCTTCGAGCTATATAATAGCCTGCGTCGTCTCATAGCAGTCATCAGTTAACAAGTGGAAGGCCAATAGCGGTGGCTGATTCCAGTGGCGAAACTGAGCTGCAGCCAGAGCGGTGGTATCAGGCAGCAACGGCGGAGGTAGTGGGCAGCTGCATTCCTTCATTCAGTTCGGTTCCCCTTCGATCTGAGTTGGACCCAGCGTTGCCAGGTCATTTTTTTAAAAATCTGGAAAAGGCAAAATAAAAATCTGGAAAAAATCTGGCAGTCATTTCGTGGGGTGAAAGGTTAATTTTTCGGATAAAAGTTTTGGGGTACGCAAAATTTGAGGTGACAAAATTGCAAAATTTCGCGCCAAAATTGAGGTGATGACCTTTTTGCGGAACAGAGAAAATAAAATCTGGATCATCCATGAAAAATCTGGATAATTGGACATCAAAGCTGTTTACCTGGATACATGTTTAAAAATCTGGATAATCCAGCTTAATCTGGATACCTGGCAACGCTGGTTGGACCCCATCAGCGGTAATCCAATTCAGATATCGTTGGGTGAAAACAGCAAGAAACTGCACGAGCCAGCACCGCCACTAGGAAAGCTACCGCTATTTAGTGTGTGTGCAGTGTGCACATATAGCGTATGTGCATCTGCATAGCGGATGATAGCTAACCAACCCATGTGTATCGATAACTAGAGCTGTTGCGTGTGTATGGCTAGCTATAGCGTGAGTAAGACATAGCATGTGTAGCATATTATGGCTATTGCGTGTATATCTTCAGCGTGTGTAAGGATAGTTACAGCGTGTGTGTGGATAGCTGCTGCGTGTATAATGATTAGTTATAGCGTATGTATGGATAGTAATAGCACATGGTTGGATAGCTTATGCGTGTGTATAGATAGTTGTATCGGATGTATGGATAGGAATAGCGTGTGTATGGATAGCTTTGGCATGTGTGTATAAAAAACTATAGCTACAGCGTGTGTATGAATAGTTTTAACGTGTGTATAGATAGTTATAGCATGTGTGTGGATAACTATAGCGGGTGTTTATCGAAGATTATTATTGTTATTAAAAATATTAAAACGTCTTAACGAACACAGTTGTGAATTTGATTTTACAGCAGCGATTTTAACTTCTTCAGCCAGTCTTTATTTATCGAGGAAATATTACTGCATACTTATTTACTAGAAATTTCATTTAGATCAAAACAGGTTCTTTTGAGTATTATAAATTATTGGTAAAAAGAATTGCAAGTTTTCTCAATGAGCATTCATTAAATTTTCGTTTTTGTTTCTCGGTGCGCGGTTTTGATTTTGTTTCTCGCACACACAGAAAGAAACAAACTTGTCGCTATCGCGAAAAATAACAAAACAATTAGAATAGAGCATTTCACAAGTGAAGAAGTTAAGATATTTTCCTGTCACTCGCCAAAACCTTGATAACAACTGCCGAAAAACGTGTAATTGAGCTCTTGCTATGTTAAGTTATTGAAATAAACGTATTTTTTTTTTAAATACATGAAGTTATATGCTGGGCTGGTGCTAACCTAGCATAAGTTTTATCGATTTAATGTCAAACAATTTTTAAATTAATAAATTTAAAATTTTCGTTTGAATTGTTCTGGGCTCCAATTTCAGATAGTTTCGTTGAGTTTGCTTTTTGCTTAGATAGGAAAATTTTACCAATTCGCTCAATTAAACGATTATCTTGGTAGTGCAGCTACGAACAAAGGTTTGATTCGAATATGAATGAAATGACAGTGATTAAATAAAAGATATCTATTCTTTTAGTATATATTATTATTTATAACGTTTTAACGTCTCAGCGTTCAGAAATGCACTGTTAGATAAAATTGCAGCAAATACTACAGTTGCAATTCTCTCTATTATTTGTTTTAATGGAATATAAGAATACCGTAGTCCAACGGCATGCGGTCGTGTCTTGAATACCACCCTCCTACTTTTTGACAGGAAGATTCATTGAAACAAATGACTTAACTTGGTCTGGGCTGTTGAACACCATTAGGCGGGATGGTAATTTCAAGTTACTATTACAGATCATTTGTGAGATTTTTTTATATAAATTCAATCTCTTCGGCTTGTTTGGAACGCATATTTTTAATATATAGTTGAAACCAGAAATTGCATGGCCCCTAAGCTAATGAGCTCAATTTCAAAAGCTGAAAGCTACGTTGCAGACCAAGGAGGAGATACTAATATTAAATTAACGAAAACTTTAAAAAATAAATTTAACAAAAACCTGTATGAACATCACGTAGAGAAGAATGAATTTGTTTAAATATGTTCTGCAAGTAAATTTTTCCATCCAAGATTCCGAGTTTGCTCGATACAGATTTTTAATACAGATTTTTTGGCCCGAGATACAGATATACAGATATTTTCAAAGAAAAATACAGATATAAATGTGGCAACCCTGATGAGGCACTGGATAGCGGTCGGGAATTGTTACTTTGTTGAGGGCACGGTAGTCTCCTACAAACCGCCATTGACCATTTTTCTTTGGCACGCAATGTAACGGGCTCGCCCAGCAGCTACTTGATGGTCGACAGATTCCGAGATCGGACATAATCTGAAACTCCTTCTTTGCAGCATTTAATTTGTCTGGAGCTAAGCGACGTACTTTTGAAGCAACTGGAGGGCCTTTAGTCATAATGTGATGTTTAACTGCTCTCTCTTTCACAGCTAATCGCATTGTTGATGGTAGCGTGATTTCCCGAAACTCCAAAAGAATGTCTGGGAACGGATGACTTGCGTCAACGGTTGTGACACCATGGATAGCAGCTGGAGTTAAGCCACCGATTGTTTTGAGATGGGTTTTATTGTCAATAAGCCGACGGTTTTTGAGATCAACTATCAGCTCGAAAAATGCTAGAAAGTCTGCCCCAATTATAGCAGTACTGACATCCGCAACGAGAAAATTCCAATAAAATCGTCGTCGAAGTCCTAAATCAGTCGTGACGAAGCGAGATTCGTACGTCTTAATGACGGTACCGTTGGCAGCATGAAGTCGGAAAGATGTTGATCCTTTCAATCGGTCTCTGCTAGTGGCAGGTATAATGGAGACGTCGGATCCCGTATCAACCAAAAATCTAAAGTCGCTGGTGGAATCGTGAATATGAAGGCGACGCGTTTCGAAAAAGCCGTCCAACTGTGCCGCTGCAGATGGACGAATACTTAGTTTTTTGAAAACGTGCAGGGTTCGCGACATTGATGAGCATTTTTTCCGTACTTACGATGGTACCAACAAATGCAATCTCTCGTACTCTCAGAACTGAGCCGGGAACGAGATGACGAACGACTGCGAGGTCTGGGCGCTTTCAGACGACGAATCTCTGCCGTTAAGTTAATGATTTGTTCTTGCAGACTACTATAATCACATACTGGAGAAACGGACGAAGAAGCTACGCATGGACCAGCTGTCTCAAGCATTTTATCCGCCATTTCAGCCAACTTAGTAAGCGTTCCGTCACTGATTGACAATACCGGCCTTACTTTCTGCGGCATACGTTCTAGAAAAAGCACTTTCATGACGTCTTCGTTAATATTCAAACCTGCACCGAGCTCCTGCATACGCGCCAGAAAATGAGTGGGCCGCATATCACCGAGGTCGCACGCGTTCAATAACTCTTTCAATTTTCTTGTGCGGAAATTTCGAAACGGCTGATCAAACGAGCTTTCACTATTGCATATTTGTCTTCTGCTGGAGGATTTTGAACTAGGTCAGTAATATGGCAGATCACGGACTGATCAACTTTGCTGATGATGTGGTAATATTTTGTACCATCTCGAACGACCCCAGCGAGCACAAACTGTGCTTCGGCTTGAGCAAACCAAATAGCTGGATCGCTTTTCCAGAAATCTGGAAGTTCCACGAAAACCGCAGCGGTATTTGCAGCTTGCTCGATCGACATTATTGCATCAGCCAATTCAAAATGGCGTTCAAATTTTTATTTCAGACCGAAAAATATGCGTATATTTTATCACTTAGCCTTATTATATATTCGTAACTGTTCAAGAACTTATCGGGGTCACCAATATGGGAATTTTCAAGCGATCACGAGTTAAAGACAAGAAATAATTTGGTTCTTTTTATTTGAGACTCTTCTCTCTGAACGCGCAAATATAACTGACTTACATACTAGCCGTTTTCTTCTTCTCCACCTCTACACATCACACAGGGCTCAACCAAGGGGTTGGTGAACCACCACAACACTATCAAACAGATCACAGACGGAAACATAGTAATAAGTGATGCAGACACATCACTAACATCAAATTGTTTAACCCAACCGAGATCACTAAAAGGATCATATCTAATCCAATTTACGAATTGTTCAATTCAAATCAATAACGAGGAGTACGCCAACACAAATATACAAATTCCCCTGTTACCATTCATTCCAACAACCGGCTTAAAGGTAAATTCCACTGTTATCATAAATCGAATCCCTCTCGAGTTTTTACAGAAGTTACATCTGGAACAGAGAGCTTCTGAATTTAACAACCGAAAACCTTCATTGGAATCTACATCTTTTTGGATGGACATCATTTGGATCAATCTCAACTATACTCTCACTCATCATCATCATAACGACAATATGGGCAGTCAGAACGTTCGTGCCGCGGAAAACCACGTTTGTAGCCACCGAAGAAATCGCGATGAGCCACGAGGAAGTAGGCGCCCGACACATCCATCCCGGCTCATTCATGATATCGTTGGGTGAAAACAGCCAGAAACTGCACGAGCCAGCACCGCCACTAGGAAAGCTACCGCTATTTAGTGTGTGTGCAGTGTGCACATATAGCGTATGTGCATCTGCATAGCGGATGATAGCTAACCAACCCATGTGTATCGATAACTAGAGCTGTTGCGTGTGTATGGCTAGCTATAGCGTGAGTAAGACATAGCATGTGTAGCATATTATGGCTTTTGCGTGTATATCTTCAGCGTGTGTAAGGATAGATATAGCGTGTGTGTGGATAGCTGCTGCGTGTGTAATGATTAGTTATAGCGTATGTATGGATAGTAATAGCACATGGTTGGATAGCTTATGCGTGTGTATAGATAGTTGTATCGGATGTATGGATAGGAATAGCGTGTGTATGGATAGCTTTGGCATGTGTGTATAAAAAACTATAGCTACAGCGTGTGTATGAATAGTTTTAACGTGTGTATAGATAGTTATAGCATGTGTGTGGATAACTATAGCGGGTGTTTATCGAAGATTATTATTGTTATTAAAAATATTAAAACGTCTTAACGAACACAGTTGTGAATTTGATTTTACAGCAGCGATTTTAACTTCTTCAGCCAGTCTTTATTTATCGAGGAAAAATTACTGCCTATGAATGATCAACACTTATTTACTAAAAATTTCATTTAGATCAAAACAGGTTCTTTTGAGTATTATAAATTATTGGTAAAAAGAATTGCAAGTATTCTCAATGAGCATTCATTAAATTTTCGTTTTTGTTTCTCGGTGCGCGGTTTTGATTTTGTTTCTCGCACACACAGAAAGAGTTGTCGCTATCGCGAAAAATAACAAAACAATTAGAAATGCTCTAAATCACAATTGAAGAAGTTAAGATATTTTCCTGTCACTCGCCAAAACCTTGATAACAACTGCCGAAAAACGTGTAATTGAGCTCTTGCTATATTAAGTTATTGAAATAAACGTATTTTTTTTTTGAATACATGAAGTTATATGCTGGGCTGGTGCTAACCTAGCATGAGTTTTATCGATTTAATGTCAAACAATTTTTAAATTAATAAATTTAAAATTTTCGTTTGAATTGTTCTGGGCTCCAATTTCAGATAGTTTCGTTAAGTTTGCTTTTTGCTTAGATAGGAAAATTTTACCAATCCGCTCAATTAAACGATTGTCTTGGTAGTGCAGCTACGAACAAAGGTTTGATTCGAATATGAATGAAATGACAGTGATTAAATAAAAGATATCTATTCTTTTAGTATATATTATTATTTATAACGTTTTAACGTCTCAGCGTTCAGAAATGCACTGTTAGATAAAATTGCAGCAAATACTAGAGTTGCAACCCTCTCTATTATTTGTTTTAATGGAATATAAGAATACCGTAGTCCAACGGCATGCGATCGTGTCTTGAATACCACGCTCCTACTTTTTGACAGGAAGATTCATTGAAACAAATGACTTAACTTGGTCTGGGCTGTTGAACACCATTAGGCGGGATGGTAATTTCAAGTTACTATTACAGATCATTTGTGAGATTTTTTTATATAAATTCAATCTCTTCGGCTTGTTTAGAACGCATATTTTGAATATATAGTTGAAACCAGAAATTGCATGGCCCCTAAGCTAATGAGCTCAATTTCAAAAGCTGAAAGCTACGTTGCAGACCAAGGAGGAGATACTAATGTTAAATTAACGAAAACTTTAAAAAATAAATTTAACAAAAACCTGTATGAACATCACGTAGAGAAGAATGAATTTGTTTAAATATGTTCTGCAAGTAAATTTTTTCCATCCAAGATTCCGAGTTTGCTCGATACAGATTTTTAATACAGATTTTTTGGCCCGAGATACAGATATACAGATATTTTCAAAGAAAAATACAGATATAAATGTGGCAACCCTGATGAGGCACTGGATAGCGGTCGGGAATTGTTACTTTGTTGAGGGCACGGTAGTCTCCTACAAACCGCCATTGACCATTTTTATTTGGCACGCAATGTAACGGGCTCGCCCAGCAGCTACTTGATGGTCGACAGATTCCGAGATCGGACATAATCTGAAACTCCTTCTTTGCAGCATTTAATTTGTCTGGAGCTAAGCGACGTGCTTTTGAAGCAACTGGTGAAGGGCCTTTAGTCATAATGTGATGTTTAACTGCTCTCTCTTTCACATTCTAATCGCATTGTTGATGGTAGCGTGATTTCACGAAACTCCAAAAGAATGTCTCGGAACGGATGACTTGCGTCAACGGTTGTGACACCATGAATAGCAGCTGGAGCTAAGCCACCGATTGTTTTGAGATGGGTTTTATTGTCAATAAGCCGACGGTTTTTTAGATCAACTATCAGCTCGAAAAATGCTAGAAAGTCTGCCCCAATTATAGCAGTACTGACATCCGCAACGAGAAAATTCCAATAAAATCGTCGTCGAAGTCCTAAATCAGTCGTGACGAAGCGAGATTCGTACGTCTTAATGACGGTACCGTTAGCAGCATGAAGTCGGAAAGATGTTGATCCTTTCAATCGGTCTCTGCTAGTGGCAGGTATAATGGAGACGTCGGATCCCGTATCAACCAAAAATCTAAAGTCGCTGGTGGAATCGTGAATACGAAGGCGACGCGTTTCGAAAAAGCCGTCCAACTGTGCCGCTGCAGATGGACGAATACTTAGTTTTTTGAAAACGTGCAGGGTTCGCGACATTGATGAGCATTTTTTCCGTACTTACGATGGTACCAACAAATGCAATCTCTCGTACTCTCAGAACTGAGCCGGGAACGAGATGACGAACGACTGCGAGGTCTGGGCACTTTCAGACGACGAATCTCTGCCGTTAAGTTAACGATTTGTTCTTGCAGACTACTATAATCACATACTGGAGGAACGGACGAAGAAGCTACGCATGGACCAGCTGTCTCAAGCATTTTATCCGCCATTTCAGCCAACTTAGTAAGCGTTCCGTCCCTGATTGACAATACCGGCCTTACTTTCTGCGGCATACGTTCTAGAAAAAGCATTTTCATGACGTCTTCGTTAATATTCAAACCTGCACCGAGCTCCTGCATACGCGCCAGAAAATGAGTGGGCCGCATATCACCGAGGTCGCACGCGTTCAATAACTCTTTCAATTTCCGTGTGCGGAAATTTCGAAACGGCTGATCAAACGAGCTTTCACTATTGCATATTTGTCTTCTGCTGGAGGATTTTGAACTAGGTCAGTAATATGGCAGATCGCGGACTGATCAACTTTGCTGATGATGTGGTAATATTTTGTACCATCTCGAACGACCCCAGCGAGCACAAACTGTGTTTCGGCTTGAGCAAACCAAATAGCTGGATCGCTTTTCCAGAAATCTGGAAGTTCCACGAAAACCGCAGCGGTATTTGCAGCTTGCTCGATCGACATTATTGCATCAGCCAATTCAAAATGGCGTTCAAATTTTTATTTCAGACCGAAAAATATGCGTATATTTTATCACTTAGCCTTATTATACATTCGTAACTGTTCAAGAACTTATCGGGGTCACCAATATGGGAATTTCCAAGCGATCACGAGTTAAAGACAAGAAATAATTTGGTTCTTTTCATTTGAGACTCTTCTCTCTGAACGCGCAAATATAACTGACTTACATACTAGCCGTTTTCTTCTTCTCCACCTCTACACATCACACAGGGCTCAACCAAGGGGTTGGTGAACTACCACAACACTATCAAACAGATCACAGACGGAAACATAGTAATAAGTGATGCAGACACATCACTAACATCAAATTGTTTAACCCAACCGAGATCACTAAAAGGATCATATCTAATCCAATTTACGAATTGTTCAATTCAAATCAATAACTAGGAGTACGCCAACACAAATATACAAATTCCCCTGTTACCATTCATTCCAACAACCGGCTTAAAGGTAAATTCCACTGTTATCATGAACCGAATCCCTCTCGAGTTTTTACAGAAGTGACATCTGGAACAGAGAGCTTTTGAATTTAACAACCGAAAACCTTCATTGGAATCTACATCTTTTTGGATGGACATCATTTGGATCAATCTCAACTATACTCTCACTCATCATCATCATAACGACAATATGGGCAGTCAGAACGTTCGTGCCGCGGAAAACCACGTTTGTGGTCACCGAAGAAATCGCGATGAGCCACGAGGAAGTAGGCGCCCGACACATCCATCCCGGCTCATTCATGATTCCACAGGAATAGACAGGATATGAAAGCTGAGGACAGCTTTCCGCTGAGAGGGGAATCGTTAGAAATAGAGTAGTTATACATGTGTAAGTTAGGGCGCATCACGCCAACTAGAATGTGCTTAGTATGCACTATATATACGTAAATAGGAATGCCAGCACGAGGCAGTCCTCTTTTACTCGTTAGCGGTCGGTGTGCATGTTAGTCTGATAAATAAAATAATCTTTTTAAAAAGTTGTAGTGGCCAATGAAAAGAATAACTCAGCGTAAAAGTATTCTATCTTGGACTTCTTTTCCATCTAAACATTGGGTTATTTAGAGTGCCTGTATGAGCAGACTTAACCAAAGTCTCCCAGACACTGTCACTAATTCTGGTTACTTTTACTAGAGTCGTGTACACTTTTTATTAAAAGAATTCGATGAAGTTTAGTATAGGTTTAAGCAGTGCTGGGATGTATGTATACATAAATCACACATACCTGACCTGCCCTATTTTCATGAACTTTCGCCCATACACTTTTTTGAACATTTAGTTGGAGCGTAAATTCTGGTCTAAAAGCCTCTTCAACTTCCTATATGTCAACGTTTATGGAATCATTATCCCATAAATTTACCTTCTGGACAATAACAAAAATCTATGTCTCTTCTTTTCATCTGAAATATTAGTATCATACTTTAGCCTATAGATAGCCCGTCGCAGTCGCAGGATCAGTTTAGACACGCTGTTTGTTTCAAGATTAAAGGTTGTCAAAGGTAGACTAGACGAAATATACTACGTTTTACTGCAGTACTATCGGGGAAAAAGTAGTAAAGCGAGTAGTATTTGCAGCAAAAAAATACTTTCGTTACACATTTAATTTATCTCGGCAAACTTCCCAACAGCTGATTGAGCTCGGCGAAGTTTTTAACGAATGTCAGCAATATAGTTCGACGAACATTCAGCAAATACATCGATTTACCGTAAACCAGCAAGTATTGACGTTTCGTTTGCCGAAGTTATTGAAAATTCTGCCGAAAACTTGTAGAACATTTCGCTGAATTTGTCAGCTGTTGAGTTCTCGGCAATAAAATCTAAGTGTGTATGAAATGCTATGCATTTACCGCATTCCGTTAAAGCTGACACGTCATATTTAAGAGTGTATGTGTGAATTCTGTATCGACCACATCGCTGTCACGAACGTCATCCCCATACATTTTGCTTGAAGCCGTTTTTCTCTGGCTCTCTGGCTCGATGACGATTATACGTCAAAAGGCTGTCAATGCTTGCGAAACAGCCTAATAAGCTCCGTACATGCGAGATCAACTGTTGCTGCAAGTGGTGTGTAGAAATGCAAAAAGCGAAGAACGACTGTTTCGTTTTGAACGTTTTATGGATTTTGTGCAGGACATAAATGGTCACGTTCAAACACGTTTCAACACGTTTAGGAGAGCCCTATATTCAATATAGTTAGCAGCACACAAAAAAACCGTACAGTAACACATGCGGTACAATGAACGAAGCTTATGTTCATATTTTCAACACTAGCGTCATCATCATCGGCGGCGGCTTTAGGAAACAGTTGTCATGACATCGGTCTGGTATCGACACGCTTCGAGTCCAGAATACCTCCCCATTATTCCATTCCATTTCATTCCATGTGAACTCTCATATGTAATTGTCAAGATGTGCGTGATGACAAGAGCAAAAATATTTCCTTCCTTCTTTTTCGAACGCAAAAACCAAATATCAGCAACACCGCCAGCACGAATTCCTCGGCAGATTTGCCCGAACACAGTGGAAGTGGAATGAAGAAATTCGCTATTAGGTTACTCAAAACTAAGATCATGAGATCATTGAAGAGAAAATACACATGGTAACACGTGCCAGGGCAATTTCTGGAAGCATCTATCAACAGTCATCAAAAGGGGAGGGAAGGCCATTTTTTGTATGAGATAATTTACTAAACATTTATCGCATATATGACAAACTGATGTAAGTTTTTTATAACATGCCGTTTACTGCAAAAAATCATCACGCACCCTGCATATTGTAATTAAAATCAACTAAGTATCAGCAGTACGATGGTATAGCCAAACTATTAGATCTGATTTATTCCAAGCTTTCTTTAATAAAAAAAATGGCATACATTTGAGGACAAACACAACCAGTGAAATAGACAAACGTTTAAAACACAAAATTAACAGTAACAACGAAAAAGATTAGTTTGTTGTGTTATCGAGCTCTATGAGCTCACGTCAACTTCACGCTCCACACTGGTTAGATTACTGCTATACATTTCAAGCCAAAGTGATTTCATCATAACCTCACCACAAGGGGTTTCTGCGGGCTGTTGAATAGGGGAAGGATGTATGCTACCGTCACCAATATCACATTTGCCTTCACCAGTAAAGTTCAGTTTTTTCACACAGTTCTTGTTATCGGAGTGCAGTCTTTGATTGCAATTCCCATAACAGAATATAACGTGACCAGGACGAGCTTCACAAATGATGTATCAGAGTAGAACACAGGAAAAAACTGTTGATGAAACATATGTTACGTCATAGGAAAAAATATGCTTACGCGGACGTGAAGGAGGTGCGGATGTTTGTTCGAGTATCCGAAGTTCCACTTCAACCGCTTGTATCTCATTATATCCCTTCTGAAGTTGCTTCATAATTTTTTTGATAAATCCAACATAATCTGCAAACAAGAGCACATTAGTATAAACTAAACCGTATAGCTATGGTATGAATATCTTCATACACCAATGTTGTTAAAGTTACCTCGAGGGAATTCTTTAGGACTGACCAGCGCTCGGAAGAAATCCTGAGCCACATGCGCTTGTATATCACCATCTTGAAGCCAGTCACGAAACCAGAAACGTATTTTTCGCGATTCTTGTGAATGTTGACCTGTATTTGCACTGACTAAAAACACGCGAAATTCTAAACTAAGCTGTGGTGGACTACGCTCTTGTTGACGATCTGTAAATGCAAAAAAAAAAACGATTGAAAAGAAGAAAGCATTAGCTTACCCGAAAGTTTTTCTTTGGAGATCGGTCTACCAGTGAAAACAGCTCCGCATTTTAAAAAGTAATTCCGATTGTTATTTTTTATTCGGTGATTATATTTTCGGTGCGTGGAATCAAATCAATAATATTAAGTTTGTGATTTCGTTATTGAGAAAAAATGTTTGTTTGAAAATTTCTAATATGAATAATTTTTTAGAGTCACACTATTAACAAACTAGACTTTTGAGATTAGATTTATAAAATTCAAATTGCCCTAATAAATTTTAATTTCCAATTCCATACACATCAATACCACAGGAAAACAGATATTTTAACTTGTAACATGCAATTTACTAATCAGCATATTGTTGTTACTTTAAGTAAATAGTATTCATTGAAAACCATCTCAAAGTTACAATTACCATACTCACCCGTACTAGTATCTTTGTTAATGATGATACCTCGATGATCACCACCTGCTACATGAGTTCGTTCACCAATTTGCTGCACTAGTTTACGCTCAATAAGCAAGACGGTAGAACTATTCGTTTTTCCTTGCGGAGTCATCACTACTTGTTCATCCTCAGGAAGGAGCAGTGGATTACTGACATCGAACCGATTTGTAGAAATACTTTTAGCTCCATTTTGTAACAATTCATCGTTGTTGTTTTGGTATATATGTCCTGTGCTGGATCCATTTAACATAGGTGATTTGTGCGGTTTGGGTGGAAGAGGAGGTGGCATGTTTTTTGCTGGTCCTAGCGATTCCATCACTGAGTAGTAAGGATCTGGAAAATGTTTTATCTATATATCTGCAATAAAAGAAGCAAAAAAGGGGGTAATATTAAAAATGTATTTCATGATAGTTTTGAAATAGGTAATGGCTTTTTGTCACGAAAAGTTTGTTTGACAGCGATGTTTGTTCACGTCCTAGGTTCACATCGTAGGATAGCACACAACAATTTTTTGTTTCAAGTCTGGAAATTGGAATGTATATATTATATAGGGGGACAAGGGGCAAGATGAGCACCTTAAGCTACTGAATACATTTTTACTACATAGAGTAAGAATAATACTCAAGAGTTGCTACATTGGAAACTAAAGAAAAGG
The DNA here is from genome assembly GCF_029784165.1 of Wyeomyia smithii. Taxonomy (NCBI): domain Eukaryota; kingdom Metazoa; phylum Arthropoda; class Insecta; order Diptera; family Culicidae; genus Wyeomyia; species Wyeomyia smithii. The sequence continues at coordinate 86,249,724 of NC_073694.1, forward strand.
GTTATTTAAATATTTATTAATAATTTCCTAAGCCACTAAAAAGTATGAGGCTGGTCGCGGTACGGGGTAGATTGGGCATACCTATGGGGCATAATGGGCATGTTCATATTTTTCGATTTCAAGCAAACATTAAACAATGTATCAATGTAACGTACAATCGTAGGTACCGAAACAAAGTTTTCCTTTCCTGTTTCACTATTTACACTCCGAAACAGCATAATTTTTTAGCCTTTTTCAAATTGAAAATTATCTATGAATTTGCCCGCATATAAAAATAAGGTTTTGGTCCATAAAACACTACTGTGCGGATGAAGAAATAATAAAACATGACAAAATTTAAATTTAGGTAACTTTGTTTTAATGATTGTCAACAAACGAATCTGTTCGACGCAGCCTTAAATGTCGGCTTAACGTTTGCCGTGGAATGCCGTGTGCAATAGCCGCTCGGTTCACTGACATTCGATGAGAAATAACCGCGTCTATAGCAGTGGCCAATGATGACTGTGACCATTTTTTGCGCCCCGACAACCGTTTGTAATTCCGAACCATTTTACTATTAACTGCTGCCAGCACGATGTTTACTTTTTTGACAGCACTTTCTGGTTTATAGGTTATGTATTCGTGCATAGGTATGGCAATTTTGCCCCTACCAGCAGTTCCCGTTCTGCCCCATGAGAAACACTTATGAGAAAGAGCTGTTTTTAGATGATGTTTCATTTGAAAACACTGCATTATTTATTGAAACTGTTTGAATATCAATAACGATTACCGAAAATAAACTTTCGAGCCCAAAACGACACATACGCATGCAAAAACCCTTATTTTTCGCGCTTGTGAGCTCTAATATTATACGCAAGACGTGCATGAATGATACAATTGTTTATTGTGTAAAGGCAAATTTGTTTTTTCCAGTTATTTTGAATAAAATTACATCTTCAGATTAATGTTAATGATTCAAATTTATAACAGTTCCAAAATTACTGCCAGAAAGCTAGAAACAACATATGCCCATTCTGCCCCGTATGGCCATCTTGCCCCTTGTTCCCCTACACTTTTTTACGCGGGTTGTGTTTAAGCGTTTTTTATACGCGGGTTTTTACGCGATTTTTACAATAACGCGGATTATTTTCACGCGATTTTTTTAAATAACGCGGATTATTTTTAAGCGATTTGGAAGATTGTTTTTTACGCAGTATCAAATAAGTTAAGTATAAGTAAATATAATAAAGTAAAAAATCAATACATAGGTGATTCATGACAATAAGATTTTCTGTTTCATCAATCTAAATAATGCATATTTTTAATATTTTTGCTGTTCTTATCAAATAATAGGCAATTTCAGTTGGTTCAGGAAGAAGGAACAAAAATACATTAATAAATATATAACGATACAAGTCAGGGTCGTTGCGATTAACTTCCGATAAAGGATGGAAAGCTTAAAAATATGGGAAAATCATTAAAGAAAGTTATAAAAGTTAAAAGGCGTAAAACTGGGGTCTTTTTTACGCCTTTTAACTTCCAACATACATTCCAATTTTCAAAAAAAAAAAAAAAATTAAAAAAAAAAAAAAAAATTAAAAAAAAAAAAAAAAAAAAAAAAAAAAAATTATTCGTCTTGTTACTGAACAATAAATCTAATATATTATCATTGGATCACAAATCAATTCATTTTCAAACCTTTCCCATCTCCGTGAAATCATTTCACCGTTCAAAAAGGTCGTGAAACAATTCCTTGCGAAACGTCGCTTTTATATATATATATATATATATATATATATATATATATATATATATATATATATATATATATATATATATATATATATATATATATATATATATATATATATATATATATATATATATATATATATATATATATATATATATATATATATATATATATATATATATATATATATATATATATATATATATATATATATATATATATATATATATATATATATATATATATATACTTGGCAGAGCTGTATGCCACCACGGGTCGGTAATTGGCGATCACCGAAGGCCACGGAAGTGCTCACTGCTAGCAAGCAGTCCCGGACCATCAGCGGGAGCTAGCCTAGGTCGTGGCGAGATTCAGGCACTGGGCCGCTGAATTCTCGCAAAAGCCACACTGGCCGGAAGCAGCTCCGACGGAGCGAGTAGTGCCGCTCCCACCACCCAAATGCACTATACCGCCCATTGGGACTGATGCCAGTAATGTTCCCAATTACGGCAACTGGTCGCATCACTATAGGATACGAGTCGGATTTCGTTTTCGTACCATGATTTTGGGCTGGCACCTGCGCCGAGCTCCCTTAGTAATGTCGTGTGATAACGGCTTGAAACGGCGAGATTACAACCGGTGCAGGGGTCTCCGTCCCGTAAAACCTGGCAGGCCTTCCAGTACGTTCCGAGTCCATTGCCTGGTGGGAACCAGGCAGGAGTAGGATCAGATGTCTTTTCCTGACTTGCGCCGGTCGGGGGTGTCATAGTTGCCCATAAGGCGCTATGGCAGCCGCCCCTAGCCATGGCCTCACTGCTCCGGCATAGACTACCTTGGGACCATTTAGGCGACTACTCTATTATGGATAAGGATAGCGGCTGGTAGGGGGACCCAATAAACAAGAATGCAGAAAAACAAAACTCTGGAGATGGGGGCAGATGGGTTGGAAAACCCATTTGCGCGAGGTGGCATCCAGCGGTCTCCGCCTAGAAAAGTGGAGACGGATGCAGTGAAGGTCGCCTGCGAAGACGGTAAAGGCAGTACGCCTACCGGATCTACGCAAGACATCGCGGTGGCTGGTCCACAGCTATTAAAGGCGGTCGGAAGACAGCGGGACACGCTACCGAGGGTAGTGGCCCTGTCTGAGCAGCTCGATGCTATAATCGAGTTTGCGAAAAGTCGCAGCAATACAACGAAGTACTTGAAGCAGGCCCTCTACATGCTTCGGTCCTCCGTCGATGCTGCGAAAAAGGAGCACGCCGAGCTCGAAATGAAAGCTGCGGCTGCGGAGAAAGAGGAGACGAAGGTGACCGAGCTGGCGACGAAGTCGGTCCAAACGGACGCTAGCACGTTTGCGGCGGTTTGCGCGGCAGGGCCAGCTGCCAAACGAACGCGACAGTCCCCGGGAGAGACGGCCCCCGGGGGCACCAAGAAGCGTTTAATCGCAAACAGCCCTCAGACCGGTGTAGGAGCGGCGCAAGCAACGCCCACGGTGGCAGCCAAGGAGCAGAAGGCTCCCGGTAACCCGTGGGTAACGGTTCCGGGAAGGAGTAGGAACCAAAAAGTGGTGGCCAAAAAACCGCACCCGGTTACAAATCCTGCGACGAAGAAAGTTAAAAATAAGGGCGACGCACTCATCCTTAAGACAGAAGAGTCAAAGTACTCGGAAGTCCTTAAGGCAATGAGAGGCGATGCGAAGCTCAAAGATCTGGGGGCAGATGTGCGTAGCATCCGCCGATCCCGCAAGGGAGAAATGATCGTTGAGCTCCGCAAAGAAGCCAGAAACAAGGGCCCAGCCTATCGGGCATTGGCCCAAGAGGCGCTTGGAGATAGAGTGCAGGTTCGGGCACTCACGTCGCAGGTAACCCTACAACTTAAATACCTGGACGAAGTCACCGAGGCAGGCGAAGTCGTGGATGCCCTCAAGGAGCAGTGCGAAGTGGTTGTGGCACCAGAGGCAGTTCGACTGCGCAAAGGCCCAGTAGGAACCCAGACCGCCACTGTCAGGCTTTCGTCAGTAGACGCAAACCAGGCGCTAAAGGTAGCGAGGCTCAAAGTGGGCTGGTCAATGTGCCCACTCAGCATCTACCAGCCGCCGGAGGTCTGCTTTCGATGCTTCGAGCAAGGACACAAGTCCTTTAGCTGCAAGGGGCCTGACAGGAGCTCCCTATGCAGGCGGTGTGGTGCTGCAGGCCACAAAAGCAAAGACTGCGGAGAGCCCCCGAAGTGCTTGGCGTGCGCCGGGAAGCGTGACGCAAAGCACATAATGGGAGGCCCGAGGTGCACGGCCGGTAAGCCGACTAGCAAGCCACGGGCGTGAGAGTGACACAGCTAAATTTGAACCACTGCTTCGCGGCTCAGCAACTGCTATACCAAGCAGTCACTGAGTCGTTGTCGGACATCGCCATAATCTCGGACCCCTACCGAATTCCTTCCGGAAACGGTAACTGGATTTCGGACGGGTCCGGTATGGCGGCAATATGGACGACGAGCAGGTTCCCGGTTCAAGAGATAGTGTCAACTTCAAACGAAGGATACGCGGTTGCCAAGGTGAACGGAGTGTACTACTGCAGCTGCTATGCTCCGCCTCGTTGGTCTACCGAGCAGTTCGCAAGGATGATCGACCGAGCCACCGGGGAGCTGATCGGTCTATCACCGTTGGTAGTGGCGGGCGACTTCAACGCATGGGCAACTGAGTGGGGAAGTCGACGCACAAACCAGAGAGGCCGGATCTTGTTGGAGGCTTTGGCGAAGCTCAACATAGATCTGGCCAACGTCGGCTTGAAGAGCACCTTCAGTAGAAACGGCGCGGAGTCGATCATCGATGTGACATTCTGTAGTCCAGGATTGATCACGAACTGGAGGGTAGACGATGGCTACACTCATAGCGACCATCTGGCGGTCTGTTATAGCGTAGACTGTAAAACGAGACCGCATGTGGCGAGTAGAATTAACACTCCAGCTCCTCGCGGGTGGAGGACATCACACTTCAACGAAGAGGTATTTGCGGAAGCAATTAGACTAGAACACGAGGCAAGCAGAATTCGTAACCCGAGCGCTGATCAACTTGTTGCCATACTTTCGCGGGCGTGCGACGCCACTATGCCTAGGAACCGCCAGCCTAGGCATGGAAGGCCACCAGTCTACTGGTGGACCGACGCGATAGCGGACCTCCGCAGAGCGTGTCTTCAAGCGAGAAGAAGGATTCAACGTGCGCGAACCGACGAAGAAAGGGAAGATCGTCGAGGGGAATTCAGTTCCGCAAGAGCGGCGCTTAAGAGAGCAATAAAAGCTAGTAAACGTGCGTGCTTCGAAAGACTGTGCGCTAGTGCCAACACTAACCCGTGGGGTAACGCCTATAGGATGGTGATGGCCAAGACTAAGGGTGCGATGGCGCCCGCAGAAAAATCACCAGCGATGCTTGAGCGGATCATAGAGGGACTCTTTCCACGCCACGAGCCAAATCCTTGGCCTCCGGCTGGCGAGTCACTTCACCGACGTTCCAGTATCTCAAACTCAGACCAGAGGTGGTTGGCCAACCTGCCGAACACCCAATATATGAGTGACGGCGTTAGCCGTGCCGAGGCAGAGGAGGCGGAAACGGTTACGAATGAGGAACTCATCGCGATCGCCAACTCCCTGAAGGTGAGCAAGGCACCGGGATTGGATGGGATTCCGAATCTGGCTGTGAAGAAGGCCATCAAAGAGGCCCCCAGACTATTTCGGGAAGTCATGCAGAAGTGCCTGGATGACTGTACATTCCCAGAGAGATGGAAGCGACAGAAGCTGGTCTTATTGCCGAAGACAGGGAAACCACCTGGTGACCCGTCGGCATACAGACCGATATGTCTGCTCGATACGGCGGGTAAGGTGCTCGAGAAGGTTATTCTCAATAGACTGGTTAGGTACACCGAATGTGCAAACGGTCTGTCGAGTAACCAGTTCGGCTTCCGAAAAGGCAAGTCTACGGTGGATGCTATTCTGTCCGTCACCAAAACAGCAGAGGTAGCACTCCAGCGTAAAAGATGGGGCATTCGCTATTGCGCAATCGTCACGTTGGACGTGAAAAATGCGTTCAATAGTGTTAGCTGGGATTCCATAGCCCACTCGCTTCGGAAACTAGACATTCCGGTGTCTTTGTACAGGATTCTGGAAAATTATTTCCAGAATCGTGTGCTAGTTTACAGCACAGACGAGGGTCAAAAATGTGTCCCAATTACCGCAGGGGTTCCACAAGGTTCCATCCTGGGCCCGGTACTGTGGAATATCATGTACGATGAAGTGCTGAAACAAAAGCTCCCCCAAGGGGTTGTGATCGTTGGATTTGCGGACGACATCACACTTGAGGTCTACGGCGAGTCGATCGAGGAGGTTGAGTTGACGGCTTCGCACTCTATAAGCGTCGTCGAGGACTGGATGCGCTCCAAAAAACTGGAGCTGGCGCATCATAAGACGGAGATTTCAGTTGTCAATAACCGCAAGTCGAAGCAACAGGCGTTGATCAGTGTCGGGAATTGCACCATCGCCTCTAAGCGCTCCCTGAAGCTGCTGGGGGTGATGATCGATGACAAGCTCGCCTTCGGGAGCCATGTCGAATATGCCTGCAAGAGGGCTTCAATGGCTATTGCAGCATTATCTCGCATGATGTCCAATAGCTCAGCAGTGTACGGCAGCAAGCGGAAACTTCTAGCTAGCGTGACTTCGTCCATACTGAGATACGGCGGGCCAGTGTGGTCCAAAGCACTAGGTACTAGTAAACATCGGAGTAAGTTGGAAAGTACCTACAGGCTCATGTGCCTGAGGGTTGCGAGCGCGTATCGAACTGTGTCATACGACGCAATCTGCGTCCTGTCCGGCATGTTGCCTATCAGCATAGCCATTAAGGAGGACGTAGAATGCTTCGATCAACGTGACACAAGGGGCATACGAGGTACCAGAAGATCATTCTCGATGATCAGATGGCAGCAGGAGTGGTCCAATTCCGCGAAGGGTAGATGGACGCATCGACTTATTCCGGATGTATCCGGATGGGTCGGGAGGCGCCATGGAGAAGTGAACTTCCATCTGACACAGATTCTGTCAGGCCATGGTTGCTTTAGGCAGTATCTACACAGATTCGGGCATGCGGGGTCCCCCATGTGTCCCGAGTGCGCGGATGCGGAAGAGACTGCTGAGCATGTCTTCTTCGTGTGCCATCGTTTTGTGCATGCGCGGAGCGACATGATGGTAGTGAGCGGGCCAGACACCACTCCGGACAACCTAGTTCGGAGGATGTGTAAAGACCCAAACATTTGGAGGGCGGTTTGTACAGCCGCCTCTCAAATAGTTTTAGAATTGCAAAACAGGCGACAGGTTGACCACCGACACGCCAGTGTTAGCTAACGGCCAGTCTCCAGGTTAGTTAGCTAAGTTAGCAAAAAGACCTAAAGAACCAAGAGGGTGCACAGAGCACAAAAGCCGCTCCCCGAAGCAATACCTAGCGGTGGTCCCGGGGAGTATTATGGGCTGGAGACTGAAGGGGTTTTAGTGGGTCCGGTCACTGATTCAAACCAACCCCACACTCCCTGAGGTTGGTCACCTCAGGGGTTTGGATGCAAATTTCCCCTTCACCTGAAACAAAAAAAAAAAAAAAAAAATATATATATATATATATATATATATATATATATATATATATATATATATATATATATATATATATATATATATATATATATAATATATATATATATATATATATATATATATATATATATATATATATATATATATATATATATATATATATATATATATATATATATATATATATATATATATATATATATATATATTTATATATATATATATATATATATTGACAAAAAATCATTTTCCATGTTTTGGAAATATATATATATATATATATATATATATATATATTTTCACGCGATTTTTTTAAATAACGCGGATTATTTTTAAGCGATTTGGAAGATTGTTTTTTACGCAGTATCAAATAAGTTAAGTATAAGTAAATATAATAAAGTAAAAAATCAATACATAGGTGATTCATGACAATAAGATTTTCTGTTTCATCAATCTAAATAATGCATATTTTTAATATTTTTGCTGTTCTTATCAAATAATAGGCAATTTCAGTTGGTTCAGGAAGAAGGAACAAAAATACATTAATAAATATATAACGATACAAGTCAGGGTCGTTGCGATTAACTTCCGATTAAGGATGGAAAGCTTAAAAATATGGGAAAATCATTAAAGAAAGTTATAAAAGTTAAAAGGCGTAAAACTGGGGTCTTTTTTACGCCTTTTAACTTCCAACATACATTCCAATTTTCAAAAATTAAAAAAAAAATTATACGTCTTGTTACTGAACAATAAATCTAATATATTATCATTGGATCACAAATCAATTCATTTTCAAACCTTTCCCATCTCCGTGAAATCATTTCACCGTTCAAAAAGGTCGTGAAACAATTCCTTGCGAAACGTCGCTTTTATATATATATATATATATATATATATATATATATATATATATATATATATATATATATATATATATATATATATATATTGACAAAAAATCATTTTCCATGTTTTGGAAAAACAGCATATCTCAGAGACCGTAGGAGCTACAGACAATATTTATCAAATTAGTTATCAATTTTACAATCGAATGGCATCATCAGATTTTGTTAACAGTGTTGCCAACATTGGTTGGCAAATGGCTGGACACGTGTAACTTGAGACCCCAATGTGGCCATTCACCTCTGTCCAGCAATTCCTATCCCAACCTCCACGTGGTGCCGACCGGAATACGAGTAACCTTACCGGAGATCGGGTTGCACTGTAATAACTTTTTTCTTCATTTATCAGCTTAGCGACGAACTGCTGTATGTGTTTTCCTTTAGTTTTCAAGAGCATCTAACCTCAATAGTCGGCACCTATCAGAATACGAAGGCAAGCTGTCAGTTTTTTTTCTAAAGTAACATTCATAGTGCTAAACGAATAAACCGTTTCTACCATATACTGTATATAGGGTAGGGAACATATTCTAAGCAGCTTTGGGAACCGCCTGTGTGTTGAGGCGAAATAATCGAAATGTGTTGAGTGAAATTCAAACAGAAGTATATCAATCTGTTCTCTAACTTTTTCTCTGTCAGAACTTATTTTTGTAAAACTAACTTAGCAAACTTTAACAATAATCAATTGAAGTTACCAATCGAGGGACACTATTCCAATCACCCCGAACCTATTTTAAGCAGTTTCCATCTGCTTTGCAGGCGTTTTTTTCAGCACCCGAAGTGGCTCCTGAATGGCTGCAATATAGATGATTTGTTTCGAATGATGATTGTTCACAGATTTCTTTGTGATTAACGGTATTTCTTATATTCGTAAGACAGCTAGACAATCAAAGTTTTCGTTTCCATGATTGAAATTGTCGATATTGATCAAAATTCAGGAGTTTAAGGCCTGCTTCCTTCGACTGATTAAAATTGGCGCCACTGCCTTTCCTTACCCTACACTGGTGGAAATATTTATAACGCCACCATAATTTTTGGCTTTTAATTTCTGCACAGTGTAATTGCCAATTTCAATGGTTTATTATCTTACTCACAGTATACAGTATACTCAACCTGATAATAGACACATTTTGAGCTATTACATGGAATACTAGTTTTGTGTAATAAATAAGAGATGGAAATAATTATAACGCCGTCATGTTAGTTTCTTAGTTCATTCAACATTATTCAAAATAACTGTTAACCAGTTAACTGAAGGTTGTAGGATATTGCTTGAGGCAATCTTATTAAGAAATAATGCAATTTTCCAGATTTTTAAGGACCATGCCTCAAGACACGGTTTTGACGTGAAACGAGCGGAGTAAAATCGATATTTGAAATGAAGAAGGGTTTTCTATTCCCAAGGTTGCTCGTAGACTTGATAGGAGTAGGAATGTCGTATAAAATTATGTCTGGCTTGGTGCTCAATACGCTACAAGAAAACGTATCACCGGACGGCCATACCTCACTGTTAGAGACAAACGACACAGGGCTAGTAGCGAGTCACTTTTTAGTGACTTTGTCACTATTTTAAGCCTAGTCACTAAAAAGTCACTATTTACGCTAAAAAGTCACTAAAGTCACTATTTTACGACAACATGGTCACTAAAGTCACTTTTTTAGCTTTAAATGTATAAATCAACAATTGTTGTATTGCAACACACTTTAGAAAGCTTGCTTCTCATTTACAGAATATTTGGACAGTTCGGTTTGTAAGGCATTTTTGTTAATTTTTCCATCATAGAAGTTTCATGCCAGACAATGTTTTCAAATTTCTCATCGAAGTGAACAGTGCAGAATAGTTACGAACGAATTGTCTAAGAACTGCGAAGGAATGTAAAGGTTTATTCTACAAGCTACTCGCGTCTTAAACCAGTGTTGTGCGTGAAATTCCGTTTGTAGTTTGATTTGCGTTTCTCAAATCAACTGTTCCTCCTGGATGAAGTGGATTCAAAAATTTCAAGCTTATATTGTCGTGTTGAGGTCTCATTTCGTAGGATTTTGCTTTCAATCATCCAAACCTACCGGTGTTTACCAGATACCATTTCGAAATTCCATAATGATAACCCGTTCTACGCATATTTGTCCCATGCTCCAGATCAAACAAACGAGTGTTTAGTGGGACGAATTTGATTAGAAAATGTCAAGTGGGTGAAATATGCGTGGAAAATCATTGATGGGACAAACAGGCTTAGTATTGTTTTTGCAGATTTTCGGAACGAACAATGCTATTTTTAATATATTTAAAAAAAAAAACCTCCCTTAGTTAGCTTAACCAACTTCAAACGCTTTTCGAAGCTGTCACAGGCGGCACGGATTCCCAGATTTTCTGGATAACCGCTTTACAAGTTGGAGATTTTGTAAAAAAAAAGTTTATTGAGTTGAGATCAGGTGAACTTAACGGCAATTTATTTCTATTCAAAAAGTCCCTCGAATTGTCCCTATACCAACCTATACCAAGTTCGCAGTATGCGCTGATCTGCACCGTCTTGCTAGAACATATAGTAATTAGCTCTGAAGAGTTTTCCAAGACACGGGGTAACGTTTTTTTCCAAAACTCCCGTTCTATAATAAACAGCATTAAATTCGGCGTCTTTGTAAATGAAAATCAGAGGAAGTTTACTCGCTTGCAAATTGCTCTCGAGACCATCACTAAAGCTGTACTCTGCAATCGAGGAACACTCCTTTAGAACTCTGAAATGTTGTCTCTTGCTGCTGCCCACATTCGATTGTTTTGTGTAACCAGTCACACTCCAGGTCAAATAGTTTCTAAAAACAAATCATTGCACATCCTATGTTCTAAAGACATAAATTTCAGATAAAATTCAATTCATTTATGGTTCAACAATAAATTTCAAAACCTTATTGTATATTTTTGGTCACTATTTGGCCACTATTTAGTCTCTATTTGGTCACTATTTTAATGAAAAAAGTCACTAAAGTCACTATTATTTTGCTCCAAGTTCGCTACTAGCCCTGACGACAGTTTGACGCCTTGCTGTTACATCCAAGCTTTCATCAACTGAAATAAATGCAGAAATAAACATTCTAGTTGCCAGTCGACATCCAACAATTCTTAAAATCCTACTCGAGATTTCAATACTAGAAAGCAGTTGATATATTATAACTTCTTCCGCGCTATATAAAAACACGATTGAATTTTGTCGAGAAATGCCAATTCTGAGATGTAGAATGGTTTAGATAGGTTTTCAGTGATGAAAAAGTGAATTCTTGATAATTCTGATGTTTCTGGTGACGAGAGAACCTCGCAACTTCGGAGTAGGTGCCGTAATGGTGTGGTCAGGCAATGATTACACTAGCAAAACTCCAATATGCTTCATATAAACCAGAATGAGTTCCGAGAAGAACTTAGGATAGCTAAAGGAAGCTTCAAATCCTTTCACTGAAAAAGTTATGGACGAAAAAGTTATTTTTCAGTAATATGTTGCTTTATTTCGAACAGCTGGTAATAGCAAAATATTTCTAAGGACCCATAATTTTACTTTAATGAGTTAGCCATCGTGTAGTCCGGGCCTAAATCCTTTCAAGAATGAATGGAAAATTTTCTCAGTAAATTTATTTGCACAGGGCATGAAATTCGAAACTGCTGAACAGTTGGAAAAAACTCTAATCCACGAATAGGCCAAAATTGTCCCCAATACGCTAAAATCGATAATTCATTCTATGCCAAGGCGGCTTCAAGAGGTTATACAGAATAAAGGAGAAACAACACATTACTAATCATACTTGCTTTTGAGTTTTATCGAAAATTATTTGTGTAGAAAAGTCTTTTTCGAAATGGTTTTAAAAATATATTTGCACTTTAAAATAATGAAATGGTTCAACATGTTATGCATAGACTTAATATTCAACATATCAACTGGCACAAAATACTAGGTAATCGTACATAGATTATAGGAAAACAACAACAAAATATTCTTGTTTAGGAGTTTTATGAAAAAGCACTATTTTAGAGGTGGCGTTATAATTATTTCCACCAGTGTATTACAAAAAAAGCCAATTGAGCAGTTGAAGTTTCAAATATGCACCTATTTGTTCCATCGTGATAAATTAACTTCGTTTTTTTTCCAGGTTTTATAGAATAAACCTTATATTTTCATGACATATTATAAAAACACGTATAAAATTACGACAATAAGCAACAAAACCTCCAAAATAATGAAATGTAACATATGACGGGTATCAAACACAAATCTTAGGTCGATGGTAAGTGAGCGTGTGAAGTATCACGAGGCAATTCGCCTTCAAGTATACAGCTCTATTTAGGACTGTACATTACCCTACGGTAAGATGAATTGCTTTGTGATGCTTCACGCGCTGACTATGCCATCGGCCTTAGACATATTTTGTGCAAAGTACATTAAAAAACATTCAATATTACAAGCTTTATGCAATACAACCATCCACTTGTTCGATCAACTTCAATGAGTAATACTCTCAACTCTCAAACAAAATGATTCGCAATAATGATGACATCATCGTGTTGGTGTGGCATTGCCACCGATCTGTGCTTTCAATAGGGAAGTAGAATTTGTTCTCTATCAAGCACGAACAAAGTATTGAGACATGCAAGCTGCGCCTTGTATTATTATAGTGCAAGGCTGAGTACGGTTAAATTGTCTAGACTAGGTGGTTGGTAACCATTTAAATTTGATTTGTGTTGTTAATTGTATGGTGTTGTTATTCTGCTAAACTAGTCACCCGACCTTCATCTGATAGTAATAGTACCTATATAAAGGCACGAATGTTGAACTTTTGGACCTAATTATGGATTTTTTTTGAAATGTGCAATTTCAGTTAAACTTTGAACACTTCTGTTTACAAAATATGGCACTATTTAAAACATGATTTTTATAATCTTTTTCTTCTTAATGAATAAAAATCATTTGGTGTCCGCAAAATAGAGTATCACTCGAGATAGGATGCCCAATTTGAATGATTCTCTTTGTGATTGTAATGTATTAACCGAACAAGATGAAAAATGTTAAAAAACCAATTGACATGATTACCTGCATTTTACTGCAAAAACAACGCTATTAGATTACCATGATTGCAGGATCTGTGCGTTAGACAACAAATTTAAGTTGTGGCGCCAGTTGAGGCAGTTGTAAAGAAAAAAAAACACGCGTTTATGACTTCATATAATTTGAATTTCGATTTGATTGAATTCTACACAGAAAAAGTTTCGGTGAAGCTCGAAAGTCAAAAACGAATAACTTCCGTGCAACAGTGATATGAGCCGTTGCGGAACAGAGTGGTCTGTGTTACATCGAGCAAATTGTTCAGGAGAAGCAATTTTCGAAAAATCTCTGAATGAACTTCTGTTCAACGTATTCTTTCAAACAAAATGTTCTAATATAAAGGTTATGAAGTGGTTTAACATTGGGATACATAAAATTAACAGTTTCTTTGCGAAATCGGTGATTTTATCTCACCAATGTACATAGACCACTCTGACTTCATATATAATCTTATTAATCTTATTAAGAAATAATGCAATTTTCCAGATTTTTAAGGACCATGCCTCAAGACACGGTTTTGACGTAAAACGAGCGGAGTAAAATCGATGTTTGAAATGAAGAAGGGTTTTGTATTCCCAAGGTTGCTGTAGACTTGATAGGAGTAGAGATGTCGTATAAAATTATGTCTGGCTTGGTGCTCAATATGCTACAAGAAAACGTATCAAAGCGATTGAAGTTTGGCTTTTTTGAAAACCGAAAAATCACCCAAGGGAGGGGGGGGTACGTGAAATTTCGGTTTTCGAAATTTTTTTTTTGATGCCAAATGACTTAAAAACGCATGAAACGTCGAGAATTGGTGTCATCTGAAAAAAAATTTTTTTGCAAAAATTTGCTCTCTGGGACTTCGTCGTTTTTTCAATTGTGGAAAGCGGAGTTCAAAATGGTTAGAATTTATCTTTTGAAATTGATCACTAGTCTCTCGAAATAGCTTGTATAATGATAAACACTATAACTAGCATCGAATACATTATGTTTCATTAGGGTGGTTCATTTATTCGGCATAAGGTGGTTCATAATATTGTGGAAAATGAGTATAAAATAAAAAAAAGCACTTCGGTTCGTTTGATTGGTGTGACGTTTTCGACAAAGTTGTAGATAATAATTCTGTCTTTTCAAAAAAATTACACTCAAAAAATTATTCATTCAGAAGTTACAAGAAAGATTTAAAATTAATTATTCAAAAGGGCTCATTTTTTAAAAACTTGAATTCTTTTTTTTAATAAAACCTACGAAAGATTACCAAAACAATGAAACCAGTCCGATCATATAGAAATTAGGAGAAATAAGTTATCATTTTTTGAAAAAAAAAAATTTTTTTTGAAAAAAAAAAAATTATTTTCAATTATTTTTTTTAAAAGGCATATTTTTTTTGAGGGACAAAATATTATCTACAACTTTGCCGGAGACGCTAGCCGTTTCGATTGTAGACATATTTTTAATTTCCAATAGACCACTCTATGAGGAATCAAGAATATTTCTACAGTCAAAACGGTTTATTTGATTGGCATAATGTATCTGGCAAAGTTGTAAATAATAACTTCGATCCTCCAAAAAATGTACCCTGTGAAAAAAAAAATTTAAAATATATAACTTTTTCTTTCCGATTTCTCCATGGCCGGTTTCGTTGTTCAGGTAAACTTTCGAGGGTTTTATAAAAAAAATCAGTTTTATTAAATGAGCTGTTTTCGATAATTAATTTATAACTTTCTTTAAATTTTTTTTAAATTAGTAATTTGTTTTTAGAGTGTATATTTTTTTTGAAAAACAAAACTATTATCTACAACTTTGCCGAAGATGTCACACTGCTCAAACGAACCGTGTTGACTCTGAAAATTTTTGTAATCATCAATACCTATCCGAAATAGCATTTTCCAATAGCTTTTCAAAAATGAGTTGGTTTCAATAAATTAAACCAATAGTACAAAATGGCATCTTTTGCCTACAAAAACGTCTATGCAAAGTTTCAGCCAATGAGCACGTTCACGTTCTGATGATGTAAACTTGACATAAAATGTATGGTCGAACTGTCAAAACGACGCAAACCCAGAAACAACGAGTCAATTGTGTTGCGTATCTGATTGAGATCCCTAAACTCTCATTATCACTGAATAACATCGATACAGTCTTTTGTCCGATTATATAAGCCAGAGCACTGTTTGTTCAATCAAGTGTTGGCAAGGACATTATTGTGGTAAATAAAACGAATAAATTGTCTGGTACAACGATCGAAAGACGAGGGCAAGTGTCTTAGAGAGTAGATTTTTCAAACAAAGTAATATAACATATTCCATCAGTTTCCACCGTTTCATTTAAAAGTTTAAGACACTTGGAATCGAAAACATTTTTCAAATATTAAAATTCCATGTACCTCTTGTGTGTGATTTGGCAAATGACATGAAAGCATTCAACATTTTCCACGAGACACAATCTTAATTTTGATGAGATTTTTTTTTTTTGCACAGAGTAGTTTGATACATTTTGTAAATTTGTTCTGTAATTTTTTGCCATTTTACTTATAATTTTTCCAATTCAACATTGCCACCCTAACGACAATGATATAACAAATATTAAATTTTCAGGAATATTGCTATTGGTATTCAGTGAAAAGTGATTTTTTTCATTTTATACTCATTTTTACACAATATTATGAACCACCCTATGTCGAATAAATGAACCACTCTAATGAAACATAATTTATTCGATGCTAGTTATAGTGTATATCATTATACAAGCTATTTCGAGAGACTAGTGATCAATTTCAAAAAATAAATTCTAAACATTTTGAACTCCGCCTTCCACAATTGAAAAAAGTCCCAGAGATTAAATTTTTGCAAAAAAAAATTTTTTCAGATGACACCAATTCTCGACGTTTCATGCGTTTTTAAGTCATTTGGCATAAAAAAAAAAATCGAAAACCGAAATTTCACGTACCCCCCCACCCCCTTGGGTGATTTTTCGGTTTTCAAAAAAGCCAGACTTCAATCGCTTTGCGCCACCCCATTTTAAGTCCAATTGAGCTGAAATTTTGCACAGGGTGTTTTTTCGAGCAGGTGAACATTTTGTACAAGGTTTTTTTTTTGAAATTTTCTGGTCACTTTTTTTCCATACGATGATTGGCGCCCTAACCTACACTATCGGCAGCACCCAAACGGCTTCCAAATCTTCCAATGGTCCCTTCCAACGGCTTCTAATGGTCCCCTGTGCCGTTCACGTACAATTTCGGACTGTATTCCAACAACGATATCTGAATTGGATTACCACAGGTGGGGTCCAATTCAGATCGAAGGGAAGCCGAACTGTTCGCTTTGACAGTCGACCAGGGAATGATCTTCTCTCAACACGGAATGTCCTTTTATAGCGTCACTCAGTGTCATGGGGAATGATTGTGATTGGGGGAAGGATCAATCACGTGGAAGCATCTCTGCTTTCTTTCTCCGTCGCTTACGTTGGGTGATGAATGCGATGCCAATTGGCTGCCATTTCTAGCCAATGACTGAATGCGTGAAATCATTTCGTCTTTGTTTTTGAAGTCTGCGTTAGGGAAATATACCAATCGTATGAAAAATGTATGTGGATATTCAACCTTAAACTTTTCCGCAATTTTCACGGAGTAATAAGAAAGTGGTAGCCAAAATTATCATGTTATACAAATCTTGTATATTTTAGCTTTCCAACGGTATATTAACTATTGAAATCGGAACAGTTGTTTGAGCGCTATTAGCATCTAAAATCTTCCATTTCGCCAACCAAAAACGTTACATGTTCAATCCAGTTTTCACAGAGTGTACCTTAGCCAGATCGATGTCATGGCTACTGTTTCCTGAAGCCGCCGCCGATGATGATGACGCTAGTGTTAAAAATGTGATCATAAGCTCCGTTCATTGTGCCGCATGTGTTACTGTACAGATTTTAGGGCTATCCAAAACGTGTTGAAACATGTTTAAACATGACCATTTATGTCCTGCACAAAATCCATAGAACGTTCTAAACAAAACAGTCATTGTTCGCTTTTTGCATTCCTACACACCACTTGCAGCAACAGTTGATCTCGCATGGACGGAGCTTATTCGGCTGTTTCGCTAGCACTGACAGCCTTTTGACGTGTAATCGAGCCAGAGAGCCAGAAAAAAACGGCTTCAAGCAAAATATATGGGGATGACGTTCGTGTTAGGGATGTGACCTTAGCATAGTGAAGAAAGACGTAGTCCCACGTCAAAATGACGTTAACTCGTAGAAAATCATTATGTGCCGAACACGCATTAGTAGCGGACGTGTTTGGTGATCGGTCCGATAGAATATAAAACAAAAGACGTGTGAGCAAGTGTTGGCATTGTTTGCCTGGTCGAGTGAAATTAATCCGAGTTCAAGGTCGCCCGCCTTTGTGCAACTGTTTCGCATCGTGGCTGCCAGCTGGTGCGTAAGCCGATTTGGCTGCTGACTGATTTGTGCTACAGCAGTGGACGAGAATTTCAACACAAAGGAAGAAAAAGAAGAAGCCATCAGTTAACAGTTGAGTTGTGTAGCTGTGTAGAATTATCTCACACCCGACTCGCTGCTGGTGGCTGTTTAGTGCTGCTGTATTGGTGCTGCTGGCCGTAACGGCTGCAGCTTCGAACGATTGGACAACCACTGCTGGAAGGGAGAAGTAAAGAGGTACATGTTCTTGTCGGCGCTAGTGCCTTAGCGCGATGGATGTACATCCCTCGCCTCCCGTGCCACTATCCCCGAATCCCTCTGACCCTGACCCTTCTGTTACCCCCTCCCCTGTTCATTCTTCAGTTCCCCCTCGCCCCAGGCTTTACCCAGACGGAGCCCAGGGCAGCTATACTGTCTATTTTCGGCCAAAGGCGGAACCGAAATCGAAACAGTTGAACATCTTGCAGATTTCGAAAGACCTGACGAAGGAGTACAAGGGCGTGACCGAAATTTCCAAGGTCCGACCTAACAAGCTACGTGTCGTGGTCAGTAACCTGAAAGAGGCCAACGATAAACCTGCTCTGAGCTCTTCACACGCGAGTATCGCGTTTACATACCCGCACGAGACGTGGAGATCGACGGTGTCATAACCGATTCGAGTCTGTCCGTTGAGTGTAGCGTAGCGTAGTGTAAGCACGGTATATTTCGTAGATTCCAGACTGATGACTAACGCCTCCACTCGGATTTTATGAGGTACAATGTTTGGGAGTAACATTTCAACCAATCTGAGTTGAAGTAGGCCCGATAGTCATCATTGCTGGCCACGCCCATCTTCACCGTAGCTTGGGGATATTAGAAAGGATATTGATGATGTAATACTTACTTAATGAGAGGCCACCGACTCAGTGACACTCTCGTAAGTACTACGGAGTTGGATTAAGGGGTTTAGGTTGTTGACGCAAAAATTATCTATCAAAAATTTCATGCATCCAAAGCCCTTAAAGTATATAAAAATGCAAACATGCACTTGAGTCAAAACATTTTCCTAAATTCGATTCCAAACCGCCAAACTTATCATAGTACAGTTGTCGTGTATTCATGTCACGCTGCTACAACGATTATTCATAATTATAAAAACTATTCAGCTGCAACATTGAACCAAAAGCTTGAAAAATCGAAAAACAAAAGCTCACAGAAACTTTGTTCTGAAAAATTTGGGGAAAGCATCCAAACATATTGTCCCATATCGTAAAAAGCAATGGTATAAAATTATATATTAAGTCAAATTTTTCTCGGCTTGCTCGAAATACTAACGTGACCGACCCGCCATGCGCGGTTAAACAGTTCAAAACAAAAAAGTGTCGAAAGTGTTATTTTGTGTTGCGTCCTGCGCCTCAAACACGAATTGAAACAAAACTTCAACACATTATCGAAAAACGCACTTGTCGATTACTGGAAACAAACGCGCAGCGCATAATTGAAAACAAAAAAACGGCAATTAAAAAATGTCCTACATGCCTAAAAAACTTCGTACGCCAAACAGATCATTCACACATTCTTACATTCATACTCTTGCCAAAAGGGCAAGCCGAAACCCGCTATCAGCTAGACACAAAACCGAGTTCCTAAGCATTCTCAAAAAAAAAAAAAATATGATACACAAAACTTATACTCATCTAGATCATTCTGATGATGGTGCTTTTTTGGTGATGGTATGCACACGGAGCAGCACCAAGCGACACCATAGCACAATGCTATCCGACTGCCATCTTCTTCGCTCACATCACCACGCAATCTTTTGTACGTGCATAACACACCGCTAGCCAGAGCGAAACACCGAGTTAGCACTGACACTTGCACAACTCTCCTGGCTTTGCAATTTGGCAATTTTTGAGCGTGGATAAATTGGCCATTCCAACGCTAGAAACACCCTCATTTTCACTGATACTTCATTATTACCGCGTTATAAAAACATCACTGATAACTTTTCTTCACTTTTCAGCAAATTTGCTTGCATGAATTACTTTAAATTCAAAATTTAACGAAGAGGTTTCAGAGCACGTACCATCAATAAGCCGTGCTGCCAACTCCCTCCCGATTCGAGTCTGTCCGTCGAGTGTATATTGGAAAGTGCTAAAGGGTGCTTTAAGAACAACATATGTCCCGATGTAAAGGTGCTCGACTGCAAACAACTGCGGTCAGTATCGATCATCGGTGGCAAAAAAGTATACACTCCGTCAGACTCGTTTCGAGTTACGTTCGCCGGGTCAGCACTACCAAGCCACGTCTCGATCCACCGGGTTCGTCTCCCTATGCGATTATATGTGCCTCGCGTCATGAACTGCCTGAATTGTAAGCAGTTAGGCCACACCGCCGCCTACTGCTGCAATAAGGCACGTTGTGGCAAGTACGGGCAGAATCATACGGATGATTCCTGCAGTAAAAATGCTGAAAAGTGCATTCACTGTGGGAGAGTCAGCATGACCTCTCGACATGTGCGGTGTACATGCAGCGCAGGGATAAAATAAAGAGGTCTCTCAAAGAGCGTTCGAAGCGTTCTTACGCTGAGATACTGAAGAAGACCGTTACCACTTCTCCCATTACATTAAACCCCAGTTGTTCCTTTTGCACTTCCAGTTGATGAAACAAACTCTGGATTAGTGAAATTTTCTGACATTGTGAACTGGATTTTTGAAACTTTCATTGTACCCGATCCAATTGAATTTTTTCTTACAGCATCCCTCCCAACAGTTAGATCATTTTTGAAGCAGTTGACTGCCCAATGGCCCCTCCTTGCAGCGATTGTATCCTTCGATGCCTTATTCATCTGCGTATATGAAGGATTCTATCTCTGTCTTACAGTGGAATTGTAGAAGTATTTTACCCAAAATTTATCCGTTTAAAGTTTTGATAAATAAAAACAAATGCGATGCATTTTCCCTTTGTGAAACTTGGCTTACTTCAAATATTGATCTCAACTTCCATGATTTTAATATTATTCGCCTTGATCGAGACACCCCAAATGGAGGAGTACTTTTAGGGATTAAAAAGTGCTATTCTTTCTATCGTGGGGAGGTTACCTAGATTCCAGCCATCGAAGTCGTCAAATGACAATACAAGATAAAGAGCTTTGTATTGCCTCAATATATATTCCTCCCAGAGCACAGGTTGGGCAACGGCTGCTCTTTGATTTAATAGAAGTTCTTTTCTCGCCACGTTTGATTTTGGGAGACTTCAACTCTCATGGTGTGGCTTGGGGTTCCCCTTACAATAATAGCCGCTCCTCTTTAATCTATAACCTTTGCGATGACTTCGACATGACTATTTTAAACAACGGTGAAATGACACGTATCACGAAACCTCCAGCGCGCACAAGCGCTTTGGATCTATCCTCATGTTCGACGTCGCTACGGTTGGATTGTACATGGAAGGTAATCCTCGATCCTCACGGTAGCGATCATTTGCCTATTCTTATTTCAATTACTAACGGGTCAACTCGCATGCGACCAATTGACATTCCGTATGACCTCACACGGAATGTCGATTGGAAGTTAAACGAGGAAGTGATTTCAAAAGCGGTCGAGTCGATTCAACATCATCCACCACTTGAAGAATACAACCTCCTCGCGGGCTTGATTCTCGACGCCGCGTTGCAAGCCCAAACGAAGACATATCCCGGCGTAACAATCAAAGAACGGCCTCCCACTCCGTGGTGGGACCAAGAGTGCTCCGATGTCTACACGCAAAGATCCGATGCGTTTTTGGCCTTCCAGAAGGGAGGTATATCTGTACACTATTTAAGGTATTCGGAGTTTGATACCAAGCTTAAAAGCTTGGCTAAAGCAAAGAAACGCGGATATTGGCGTCGGTGCGTGAACGAGACGTCGAGAGAGACATCGATGAGAACTCTTTGGAACACAGCCCGAAGAATGCGGAAACGCGTAACGGTCAACGAAAGCGAGGAGTCTTCAAGTCGGTGGATATTTGATTTTGCCAGGAAAGCATGTCCGGACTCTGTTCCTGAGCAAAACATTGTTCGCGATGCGTCTCCGGGCCACGACGCGATAGAATCACCTGTTACGATGGCAAAATTTTCAGTTGCCCTCCTGTCCTGTAACAATAACGCGCCTGGGTTAGATAGAATCAAATTCAACTTGTTGAAGAATCTACCCTGCAATGCAAAGAGGCACTTGTTGAACTTGTTCAATAAGTTCCTGGAGCAAAACATTGTACCGCAGGATTGGAGGCAAGTGAAAGTGATCGCCATCCAAAAACCAGGGAAACCAACTTCTGATCACAACTCTTATAGGCCGATTGCAATGCTATCCTGTATCCGGAAATTGATGGGAAAAATGATACTCCGTCGTTTAGACCATTGGGTCGAATCAAATGGTCTACTATCAGATACTCAATTTGGCTTCCGCCGTGCCAAAGGGACGAATGATTGTCTTGCGTTGCTTTCAACAGATATTCAGCTGGCGTATGCTCGCAAAGAACAAATGGCGTTTGCGTTCTAGGACATTAAGGGGGCTTTTGATTCCGTTTCTATTGACATTCTTTCGGGTAAACTTCACCGACAAGGATTTTCTCCAGTTTTGAACAATTTTTTGCACAATTTGCTGTCCGAAAAGCACATGCATTTTACGCACGGCGATTTGGCAACTTTTCGCATTAGATACATGGGTCTTCCCCACGGCTTATGTTTAAGCCCCCTTCTTTACAACTTTTATGTAAATGACATCGACGAATGTCTGGCAAATTCATGCACGATTAGACAACTTGCAGACGACAGCGTGGTTTCTGTTATAGGAGCCAAAGCTGCAGATTTGCAAGGACCATTGCAAGATACCTTGGACAATTTGTCTGCTTGGGCTTTACAGCAAGGTATCGAATTCTCTCCGGAGAAGACTGAGATAGTAGTTTTTTCTAGGAAGCATGAACCTGCTCAGCTTCAAACACAATTAATGGGTAAAACGATTTCTCAGGTTTTGGTACACAAATATCTTGGTGTCTGGTTCGACTCTAAAGACACGTGGGGTTGTCACGTGAGGTATCTGATGAAAATATGTCAACAAAGAGTAAATTTTCTCCGTACAATAACCGGACAATGGTGGGGAGCCCATCCAGGAAACCTTATAAGGCTTTACCAAACAACGATATTGTCTGTTATTGAGTACGGGTGTTTCTGCTTCCGCTCCGCAGCAAACACACATTTAATCAAACTGGAGCGAATACAATATCGTTGTGTGCGTAGCGCCTTGGGTTGCATGCAATCGACCCATACGATGAGTTTGGAGGTCTTAGCTAGAGTACTACCATTGAAAAACCAAATGTGAGGTCTTGTCTGTGATTGAAAATTTTGAAAGGTCAAACGAACTTAATTCTCAAACCCGTTTTATGACTTGTATTTCAATCACATGTCCCAAAATTTTGAAAAAAATGGTCTTTAGACCACTCTGCTCCGCAACGGCTCATATAGCGTTGAAGCACTATCGTGCAAACGAACTCAACATACCGTGCTGCATCAAATTTCCAACACTTAAGCCATGATGTAACTTCTTGCACTAAAACCAACTAGAAATGAATTTTCCCGTCGATCTTAACCCGATCAGAAAGAAAAAACAAAAATGTAATAGAAGTTGTTAGTTTGTTATGAGAAAAACCTTACAGGCTGTGTTTTCATTTCGGTCCCGTTAGGTGTTAAAATAACAGAAATTATAACAGGAATGATTCTACTAGTATCAAACGCATATCAAAATTTGTTACTAATATTTCAGCTTTCTAACAAAATAAGATAGAAAAAAGAACAATATAATAACAAACATTGTTAGAAACAACAGGTTTTGATAAAAACGGAAAGTTAGTTAGACTTGTTTCAGAACTACTTCATTTCACGTTTTGTTGTTATTACTCATTCAGATTCAATTTTGTTATCAAAATTATATGAAAAAATACAAAATTGTATCAAAATATGTTATTTGTATCTCACGTTGATAGAATTTTGTAATTTTTTAGTTATGCTCTTCTGACCGGGAAAGGTGTAACATGTTGGTTATTTTATTTTTGTTGCAATGAAGTGCTATTTATATAGATTCAAACATGTTTTGTTTATTAAATTAACGAGAATCCAGAACTCGGCTTTGATTCGAATTCCGAACACTTCAATTTAATCACTCAGAGGTAGATAGACAAACCGTTTCAACACTGACTGTCACTTTTTTCAACGCCTGCTACTTCCCTGGAAGTGGTCCTACAGTGAAGAGCTGTACATGAGGAAATTCCGAGGAACGAAATGGTACATAATAATCATACTTTTAATTGCTCTAGCTTTAATAGTGTGGTTTTTATTCCAAAGTGGTTGAAGTTTGTAACTCTTCTGAGCTTGAGTCAAAGTGTACGTTTGGATATTCACAACGACGCTTTGATTTTGCACTGTGCGTATATTCGATGATGTCAAAACGAAATTGTTACGAAAATCGTCCGATACACGATCAGTTCAACGAAAAGATAGAACAAAATTACGGTCGCGATGTTGTGACTCATGCAGTACATACAAATGTGCCACTCACTGATAAAAACCGCTAGTGATAGAACTGATGGAATTTATTTCTTAGATGAAGTCATAGGAGTTGTGAAAATAAGTTTAATATCTTTGATTTTGATTTGCTCTGACAACCACAACAAAACTTATAGGAGGCATTAGTCATATATATATATATATATATATATATATATATATATATATATATATATATATATATATATATATATATATATATATATATATATATATATATATATATATATATATATATATATATATATATATATATATATATATATATATATATATATATATATATATATATATGAAAAAAAAAAACGAAACTTGATAGCAGAAAGCCAGAACCAAGTTTTTTTTTTGTTCTATAAACAATCCAAATTGCAATTCAAATTTATATGGAGATTTACCAACTTTTATGCATTTTCCATTCTAAAGAGCTCAAAATGGCTCAAACGATAGGTTTCATAACTTCAAATGGTAGGTTTTTGATGCCTAACAACTTGGCCGAAGACACTAAAGAGCTAGTGTGTCCCGAAAAAATACTAGAGCTGTTCATAGTTGAGTATGTCGAAATTTGTGTTACAAATCATTTTTTCTACAAACACTGCCAGTGTACCGGCGCACAGTGGGGTCTCGCTGGCCATCAGCCAAAAAAAAATTTTTTCGTTAACTGTTTCATAATATTTTTCCTTTATTGCTATAACATTCAAGTGTCTGAATCCCAAATTTGGGCGCAATATCATGAAATCTGAATTTTTTATGACTTTTCAAAGCTTGGCGTCTTTTTTTTGTCTTTTTTTTTTTGAAAAAATGTACACTATTTTGAAACGCTCTGTAGCTTGAATAATAGCTTGGATTTTTTTGACGTCAAAGGAAAAGTTGTTGTAAATATTGTGCAAAACAAACCCTTTTCATTAGATAATGTAAAATTTGGTCATAGTAGGCCTGACACTAAAAAAATTAAAAAAAAAACGTGATTTTTTGTAGAAAAGTAGCATAAAAG
Organism: Wyeomyia smithii; assembly: GCF_029784165.1. Taxonomy (NCBI): domain Eukaryota; kingdom Metazoa; phylum Arthropoda; class Insecta; order Diptera; family Culicidae; genus Wyeomyia; species Wyeomyia smithii. The sequence continues at coordinate 86,275,045 of NC_073694.1, forward strand.
TTCAGTTGCCGCATTTTGCCACGGTTGTGACTACATTCAAAATTTAGGTAAAAATGTAAGCTGTCAAATGCATACAGTCCGCTGTAGCGCAAAACTGCGCAAGTTGTCACTTTAGTGAAAAAAGCGGTAGCCGTTATTTTAGTTTTTATTTTTGAAGTTGAAATTTCATCCAGGATTAATTTCAATCATAACCATGATACCCCATTAATGAAAATTTATGATATCGTACTCAATCCGTAAGGATAAAATATGAATATGAGCAAAAATCACAAAGTTTATCAATGAAAAGTATAAAATAAGTGTTAAACAAGAATTAATCATGTCAAACTTTATCACTTTCTGCAAATTTAAAACAATATTAAAAACATTTAGCCCTTTTCAATTTATGATCATGAAATTCGCTAAACTGATTGAAGTGTCAAGTACTAGCAGCAAATTCATACCGTCGAACTCCGGCTAACAATATCCCGTTTGAAGATTGCTTTTGCTTCGCACTCGTTTGCATACAAAGGTAAGGCACACACTTTGCTTTATGAGAAAAAAAAACAAAGAACAGTCGCCGCCCTCCGCATTTTGACGTGGGACTACGTCTTTCTTCACTATACTAAGGTACATTCTGTGAAAACTGGATTGAACATGTAACGTTTTTGGTTGGCGGAATGGAAGATTTTAAATGTTAATAGCGCTCAAACAACTGTTCCGATTTCAGTAGTTAATATACCGTTGGAAAACTAAAATATACAAGATTTGTATAACATGATAATTTTAGTTACCATTTCCTAATTACTCCGTGAAAATTGCGGAAAAGTTTGAAGGTCGAATATCCACTTACATTTTTCGTACGATTGATATATTTCCCTAACGCAGACATCAAAAACATAGACGAAATGATTTCACGCATTCAGTCATTGGCTAGAAATGCCAGCCAATTGGCATCGCATTCAATACCCAACATAAGCGACGATGAAAGAAAGCAGAGATGCTTCCACGTGATTGGTTCTACCCCCAATCACCCAAGTTTCCCACACTGAGTGACGCTATAAAAGCACATTCCGTGTTGAGAGAAGATCATTCCCTGGTCGATCGTCAAAGCGAACAGTTCGGCTTCCTTTCGATCTGAGTTGGACCCCACCAGTGGTAATCTAATTCAGATATCGTCTTGGAATACAGCCGGAAACTGGACGTGATTGGCACTGGGGACCATTGGAAGTCGTTGGAAGGGACCATTGGAAGACTTGGAAGCCGTTTGGATGTTGCCGATAGTAGTTTGTGTAGGTATAATGTGTCGTATATCAAGCGTGTGTGTCTGAGTAGCCTGTGCGTGTGTATGTGTGTGTGATTAGCGTTAGCGTATGTATGTGTGTGTGTGAGTAGCGTTAGCGTGTGTATGTGTGTGAGTAGAATAAGCGTATGTATGTGTGTGAGTAGCGTTAGCGTGTGTATGTTAGTGTGTGTGTATGTGTGTGTGAATGTGTGTGTGTGAATGAGTGTGTGAGTGGCGTGTGTGTGTATGTGTGTAAGTGGCGTGTGTATGTAAGTGTGTGAGTGGCGTGTGTATGTAAGTGGTATGTGTGTGTGTGTGTGTGTGTGTGTGTGTGTGTAAGTGGCGTGTGTGTCTGTGTGTAAGTGGCGTGTTCGTTTGTGTGTGTGTGTGTTTGTGTGTTTAAGTGGCGCGCGTGTGTGTGTTAGTGGCGTGTGTGTGTGTGTGTATAAGTGGCGTGTGTATTTGTGTGTGTGTGTGTGTATTTGTATGTGTGTGTATTTGTGTGTGTGTCTGTGTGAGTGAGTGAGTGAGTTTGTGTGTGTCTGTCTGTCTGTGTATGTGTGTGTGTGTGTCTGTGTCTCTATGTGTGTGTGTGTCTGTGTGTGTGTATGTCTGTGTCTGTGTGTGTGTCTGTGTGTGCGTGTGAGTGTGTCTGTGTGTGTGTGTAAGTAGCATGGGTGTGTCTGAGGAGCGTGTGCTTGTGAGTAGTGTGTGTATATAGCGTGTGTGTGTATAACGTGTATGTGTGTATAACATGTGTGTGCAAAATGCATTCATCCGAGGTAAATTTATTTATGACAGAATACTTTCATGGGCAACAAGTTAATTATTTTTCCTATTAATTTGTATGCTATGGTTTATGACAGGTGTATGTGTTTTTTGTGAAGTTCATGGATTGTTGTGTATGGTATTTGTACGTTTGGTGTTTGTTATATACTATGGCTATGGCAGAATTAAATCTTCACACCCACCATAGTCCCACGTCAAGCCTACGTTTGTGCACTCAAGCACATACCCTTTAACTATTTTCGTATTCATTTAGAACGCTGTGTCATTCCAGTGTCTTGGTTTTCAAATTCATAAATTCGTTGAATTTTGAAAGCACATACCCTTTAACTATTTTCGTATTCATTTAGAACGCTGTGTCATTCCAGTGTCTTGGTTTTCAAATTCATAAATTCGTTGAATTTTATTATGGAGCCTTCAACTTCAGCGGCACCACTCAATTCAATGTCAAGTAAGTTGTCAATTCATGGTGTTATGCATGTATTTAAATGTCCTCTTTCAACCATGGAAACCGGATTAGGAAGATAACATATATATGAAACAATGAAACATCGAAAATCACTAAAAAAAATGAAAATTGGTGCGAAAGACATTTTTCCTACTGATAAATATAATGAACTTCAAATTTTCTGGAAACAATTCAACACAAGATTTAAGCGATCACAGCGGAAGATGATGATGATGACTTTTTCAATTTGTAATTAGTTTGTATTACTTATGTTGTTTCAATTAATTAAAAAAAAAAACATATATTTAGGCAAAATTTGTTTTGTTCGAGGGGTCGTCCATAAATTACGTTTTTTTTAATGGGGAGGACGCCCGGTGGCACTACTTGTGGTCAAAGATCATATAATCCTATAAAAAAGGAAAAAAAGTGCTAAAAATATTAAAAATTGGGTTTCGTGCTTTATGGACGGCCCCAAACAAAAAAAGGATGCCAACTTCGTGTTCAGTGCCCCAAAATTATGTAAATACCAAGTTTTTGTTGCATTTATCGACACTTTTTTTGCTTGGCCAGCCTTTGTATGGAGTCGCCCCACTGTGCGGCGTCAGTCAGAAATCCATCGGAAGTAATCTTTGAAACACGTTGTAGTTTCTTTCTACGCCTAGAATATTGACCTAAATTTGTTTGCTTGATCCAGCTGAGTGTATAAATTCGTTACGACAGGTTACTTCTGATGGGAATCCTACTGACGCCGGTGCATTAGTAATGTTGGCAGAAAACAAGATTTTCTGCAACTAAATCGACATACTCAACTTTGAACAGCTATACTGCCGGTACCCGGATAACTGTCCCATAATGAAAAACAACATGTTGAGAAAACGGCGATTTAATATTATCCGTGAATTTTCGGATTTCCAGCAATTACATCCAGAACCAACGACCATAACAGTTTCATGGCAGCACAAGTTTATCGTTGAGAAACAAAAACCATGAATGGAGTTGGTTTTACGTTATATAACTTGAAAAAAGACAAAATGGGACAAAATATGCGGGTACATTTCGAAAGTACTCGCATGTTTTGTCCCATCACATATAAATTCAACCAGCAACCGGCAGTATTATTGGCAACGTAGATTGTACTACAGAAAAACAACATTATTCTAGTTAATTAAATGACATACTTCTATATGCCTAAAATAATCCGATATACACTAATCTGGAGCAAAATTATATGTTTGCAGTTTGCACCACTATGCAGTGGGACTGTAATGCGGGTACTTTCAATATGGGACAAAAACACATTTCGAAAGTACTCGCATGTTTTGTCCCATCACATATAAATTCAACCAGCAACCGGCAGTATTATTGGCAACGTAGATTGTACTACAGAAAAACAACATTATTCTAGTTAATTAAATGACATACTTCTATATGCCTAAAATAATCCGATATACACTAATCTGGAGCAAAATTATATGTTTGCAGTTTGCACCACTATGCAGTGGGACTGTAATGCGGGTACTTTCAATATGGGACAAAAACAACTTGGTATTTTTTCCATGTTTTTCCATACAAAAATATCAATTTCAATTTTTTTTCCAGAATATATGATAACAGTTAAATCGATTCCCGATGATAACTCAAAAGTGACCAAAATCAGTATGGGACAGTTATGCGGGTACCGGCAGTATAGCTCTTCTTCTTTTCTGCAATTAAATCGACATGCTCAACTTTGAACAGCTATAGCTCTTCAGTGTCTTTTGCAAAGTTGTTGGGCATCTAAAATACTATACTTTAACGTAATGTAGTGCATTATTAGAGTATTCTTGAACTCTCTAGAAAGGCAAATGCAAAAAAGTTGGTTTTCTCAATAAATTTTTATACAAATTTGAAATGCAATGTGCCAAGCGGAGACAAAACCAATCGACTTCAGGTAAGTTCAGGGTTGTTTGGGGCCCCAAACGGAACCAAAAAAACTTGGTTCTGGAAAATCGATCACTTTTCCCCACCCTAATTTAAATACATTTTTTGATGAAATGTTTTGATGATAAAATATATATATATATATATATATATATATATATATATATATATATATATATATATATATATATATATATATATATATATATATATATATATATATATATATATATATATATATATATATATATATATATATATATATATATATATATATATATATATATATATATATATATATATATATATATATATATATATATATATATATATATATATATATATATATATTCATTATATATATTCATTATATATCAAGATAACAAGAAGTAAACTTACCACAAATGCAATATATCATGTATTTTGGATATGGCGTCGAAACTAAAAATGTACCTACATCAAACAAGCGAAATGATTTATAAAACACTGACCCCGCGATAAACAATGAAAATAATATTCTTGGTTTCTTATCATCACTTGTCTAAACACCAATACGCCCAAGGCAGTTTGTTGAATCACTGATAGCAGACCACTTCTTATTTTCTTCATACATATACTGATTACTGACTATAATTGACGACTGTATTTTTGTAAACTTGGTTATAGTGTGACGTATCACATTGAATATAAGCATAAATTCGACCTACATAACAGAACGATTGAATGGCTTTCCAGATTAAAAACACTACCCGCTTTTCTAAATATAAACTCCAAATCTCTCACTCATGAAGCGGCACAGAATACAAACTAAACCAAAAACTACCGGTTGATTTTAAAAAGAAGACACCAAAAACATTTCGCAAATTTAAGTAACTATATACACTCACATATGTTAATACTGTATACGCTGTTATTTGGTTGCACCACTGCCATACAATACAACAAACAATCACTGTATCTACCGGAAAACCAATCACTGTGTTATTCTACTAAACACCAACAAACTATATAATATACGTGCACGACGGTTCTCGCTTGACTAATGGGACTAATGCTCGATTTTCAGTATTTTCAGCTGAATGTGGCTGTGCAGCGAGCAGGGTTGCCACGTTTCAAATAAAATTTTGGGCAAGTTTTTTTGTGATGAAGGGTTATTTTTTCAAGAATGTATTGCTTATTGGCCCTGACACAAGTAAAAGAGATTTTTAAGGCTGTTCGCACCTACGCGAATTCTCATATGCAGTTGTCAATTTATGTGTGAAAACAAAAGCAAAAATATTTCCCTCCTTCACTTTCGCAAGTAAAAACCAAACCGATATCAACAGAGTCTAAGGGACAATTGCTTTGACTACTGGATTTTCAGCTTACTTCTTCAAGCACAGTTTGAATCTGTGCATTGTTGTTGCCAAAAATGAATGAGTGACACTAATATACTTTCATCGGAATTTGATTGATTCCAACTCTATTTTTTTTAAATGTTCAATCAAGAGTGGAATGCATTAAATGTATTGCGTAACACTTATTGGATGTCCGTACATGAATATATTATTACAACCACGAACAAAATATTTTTAATTTCCAATATTTTTATATTTTTTTCTAATTATGTATTTTGACAGCACTGCCACGAAACAAGAATAAAAGCAAGCTGTCAAAAAGTATGGAGGGTGATGGTAAATTCGTTTTTGCGGTGTAGCTACACTCGTGTTACACTTTTTACCTTGTAACTCCGGAACGGTGTAACTGATGAATTTGATGCACACTTCTTTGTTGTTGCATTTTCAAACTGTGCAGTCTATTTTGGTGGGAAGTGCGTTGCAACCAACCCGGTGGCATCGGCCTTGTTTCCTGAAGCTGCCGTGAAAGACAGTGGCGCTAGTCTCATCTATGTTTTTGAAGGTTTGTTCACACAGCAGTGTAAGCATGACGAACGAAGCATAATATATGTTGTACAGAATTATGCGCTCGAATCAATTTATTCATGTAAATAAAAGCTTAGCTTAACTTCTTTAATGTTTAAAGGTAGCGTTGACATCCTATCTCATTTACATATACTTCGAGATGTTAATCCCTAAATCATCGCGCGATGTCAGCCGCCTGCAAGAAACACCGCCGTTCGAAATCGGCAAGAATAAACGTTGTGAACATTCTATAAGGGCATCTTCAGCGGTGGTCTATTTTTGAAACAACTTTATATACTAGATTTACACCAGCGAAATCTGAATAGAACCAGCTTATATAGACCAACTTTTCGTTCTCCGCACCGGTGTTGTATATATTCTTGTTTTAAACCGCTGACATCTGTCACACTGTCAATAATTTATTACCCCATGCTATCAGTTTATGAGACTTGTTATAATAAAAAGCATTTAATACACTAAAGTCGCTTATTACGCGGGGGATACATGCCGCGTAAAAAAAAACGAGCAAATTCCGGAATCCGCGTGAAAAAAGCCGCCTAAAACAAAACCGCGTAAAAAGCGACCTTAGTGTATTTAACAAACGGAATTTCGATAAGTTTCACGCACATTTAACGATTACTTTGGCAATACACTTTAAATCCACAAGACTTTATAAATTTGACGGTTTGACCCGAGCGTCAGTGACATTTTTCAGGATGGATTGGTATGATCTAAAAATTTCTGCTACAAGCAGGGCTTCGGAGGATAGCGAAAAATGTTTGATCGTGTAGATGTTCATCTTCCGTTTTCATGTCATCAATCTTTCAGAATCTTGCAGTTCTTTAAACATGGGTTCGGTGTTGAGGATATTGAAACAAGCCTGGGGTGACATTGCGCATTTAGTTTCGAGTAACTCGAACAAAACTAAATGATCGCTGGTGGGCGTTATGTTTCGTTTCCCGTATTTTTTTTCGAGTTTGCGGGTTAGATGAGTTGAATAACAAATGACATTGACAGCTCCTTTCGAGCTTAGAGCAACCTGGCAGTATGTGACGTGCTCGAAAACAGCGAAAATCGTTCGATTCGAGCTGCACAATGCCACTCCTGCATTTTGAACGTTTTCAGTTCAGTGTCTTCGAAGAACATTTTTCTTGCTCCTCTAGTCCCACTACAATTAGGGCGATTAACGAATAGCCAACATATTTGGCTTCCTGGTGGCTGATGGTTGCAAACCAAGAAGTTGAACCTACGGTTATGGTCTTCCAGAATTCTCCCTTTTGCTAGTCAGCTTCCTTGAAGTCAAGAACGACAAACATGTTCATTTTCTTCTTCAGAAAAACCACAAAAATGAATTGTGAATAATCATGAAAAATCTTTGTTTTATTTATCCCCAACTCAGGCAAAATGCTTATATGTAAATAGCTAAAAATGAGGTATTCAATTAAAATATGACATTTTACCCACCTATTAGTAGCGTTCAAAGGGTTTTAGAACGATCTATTTCTTGTTCCAAAAAGTGACAAAAATAGATCAAAACGTATACCAGTTTCAATTTTTTTCAATTTAGATCTGGTATAAAACAAAATTTACATCACCGGTGCAGCAATGAATTTGAGTTTGTTCCAAAACAATAGAACAAAACAACGATTTGGACCACCGCTGAAGATGCCCTAATGATGCAACGCATTCATTTTTTGTTTCATCAAGCAAAGCACTCGACGTTATGTGCAAAAAAAAAACAACACATAAACACACTGCAGCTGAACACCGACACTGTATGCACGTATGAACACTGCTTTTTCCCGTGTTTCGATGAATCAGCTGTCAAATTGCATGTGAAATTGATCCAGTTAGGATTGGTCGATCTTGGATCGATCTAAAGAGAATCGATCTTTTCCGCTCCGATCTTCGATTTTTTTTGATCGATTTTTCAGCCCTGCAAAAATCGAAAAGATCGTTTACTTTTCGATTTGATCTTTTCGATCTTTTAAAAATTTAATTTATGTTTCAGCATGCAGCAATTTTTTTAGATCCAATTTTGAGTCATTGTCAGTGATCGTGTTTCGTTGTTTTATCGGGTTTTGAATGGTTGCGTGCGATTATGACATTATTATGCCTCCTTATAGTCCATTCCATTCCTGCAAAAAAATGCAACTGGTGACGAACTAGCAAATATGATATGATCGGCGTGCATTCAAATCGAACCAAGCTCCAAAAACATTATTTCGAGTAATCGGCGCTCAAAGTTCTAGGAAAATTTGGTTATACAGTCGAATTTCGCTAGTTGCACTGAACCCGCAGCTCATCTAGTGAAAAACTTTCAGTCGTCGGGCTGAGCTGTCAAAGTTGCAAATCGATCAAAGAGCACACCGATTGTTTCTTGTTGTTAGGACTACAACTGGGAACGCAGAAAAGTTCTATAAAACCGTTGAGTTGGTTGACAAACCGCAAAAGTTCAAAACCATTCGTTGAGAATGATCTTGCTTGTACTAATTTCTCTCCTACTTTCTTGGATTTTCTTCAATGTTTTCCATATTAATAGAGCTTCGTTTGATGCCATGCAAAAGGTCAAATTTGCAAAGAAATACGAAAAGTGCAGCATAGGGCCAAATTCGAAATTGGCTCATTTAAGCCACACATCACACATTTGAAGCCAAAAATGAGTGCTCAATAATAACGTGTTCTCAAATACTTTCAAAAATACGCATAGCTCTACGTTGCATTATTACGCCAGAAAATTTATATTGTTTTTCTAACAATTGATTAAAATATTGTTTGTTTTCATTTATACTCAGCTTCATTTGTTTTTATTTGAATAAATTCTACTTTGCGTTAAAATGCATCCACAAACCCCTCAAACGAAAATCAACGTTATCAGAAATGATGTTTGGCTTCGATTCAGTTGGGCTATAGCCCAACGAGCGGGAGCCCAACTAAAACGTAACTCAACTAAACATAACCCAACGAGCGAAATTCGACTTTTCTCTGGCGTATCACAGAAAACGAGGCGAGCGGCGAGTTACTCGCCTGACCAATTTTGGTATTACAGATGGCGAGTCGGCTGGGTTTTGGACAAATAGCTCGCCTGCGAAACTGTTCGACTCAGTTGTCAGCAGCCAAGTTTCACTTGCGATCCCTAATACAACATTTTACCCGCCTCGTCAGTGACTTAATTTTCGAAAAAAATGGGGCTTGGTCCGGACTGGTCGCACACCGACCATCTCATAATCATTGCTATCCTGTATCACATTCCACACACAATAGAGAAAAAGTGTGATATTTTGACGTATGATTCTGCAATGTATTTTGAATGATGTTCCGACACGCTAACAAACACATAACCAAAGTTTTCAAATGATGTAAACTTTTAGGTATATTTCTTCAACAACCTTTCGAACTTGATAAAACAATCTATTCTATCTCCTGTGCATTATAACCACGGACGGTGCTATAACATTATAAACTTTAGTTCCAATCAGTTAGTATGAATTTCACAGCGCCGCAAAAAAGTGCTATGAAAGATCGATCCAGTGGAGATCGATTCCGCAGCTCCGATCTTTTGGGTGGATCGATCCAAGGACCGTTTGAATGAATCGATTCTCAAAATCGATCTTTCCCTGAAGATCGCCCAATCCTAGATCCAGTGATCCAGCTAATGCTGGCTTCACTTATGTTGTACGTAAACGTCAGTGATGCCACCGGGTTGGTTGTAACGAGGTAACAAAAATGAAAATCTGCACGCTCATTATTTGTTACTCTAAAGTGAGTTAGATATGACCCATTTTTGAAAAAAGTGGAGGTACCCTAATTTGAGTACTTTTACGGTTACTCACTTCTGAGTAAGGGCGTCATACGTCAAAAACTGATTAGAATCTACTCTGTTTATGCAAACCAGGAATTAACGAAAATGAGTACAAGTTAAATTTGATGATTTCTGGTTTTTGTAAATCTTACTCAATAAATAAAATAAATTCAGAACAATCAAAATCATAGATTTATTTTTCATCGAAACATTATGAAAGTTTTAAATCATTCACGTGTCTTTATATAATGCGGCAACCAACCGGTTCACAGTTGCCCGTGAACTGTGGCTCATGTTTTTGTACAGTATCATCATCCGTCACCAAACACTGCGAAGGATTTAAATTGTATCGATTGCATGTATTGGGCACTGTACATCGATACAAATGTTTCCGTTCATTATCACGAATAAAAGCCCGACTTAAAACGGCATCGCAGGACACACAACATGCGGTTGTTCATTTTGAAGAGATGTTTTTTATGTTTTCAACTCCTCTGCAATAATGATGTTGGGCTGAAATTGTTATGGAATATTGTTACATGTTGTTTGTAATGTAATTGATTAGGAAATTATTGATTTGATGAAAAATCAAATACTTACTGCTAGCAAACGAATAAAAAGCGACACCAATTGTTCTTCGGAAACAGATAATATCGCTGTTGAAAACTTTTGACATATACATATACTCAGGGGTGAGTAAACATCATGGATAATAACTCAAAACTGAGTAAACATGGTAATTATGAAAATTTGGGTAAATGTTACTCAATTATCCAGTACCCGATAACTCACTTTTTGACATTTTGCATAAGAATACCAAACTGAGTAGATCCTAATCAAATTAGAGTTAAAATAAAGCAGCGTGTGTCTCATTGTACAGATGGGAAATATCGAATATGGCTATCGATAATTATCGATAATTTCTCAATACTATCGATAATTATCGAAAATTTTCGATAGTTTGGAAGCTGAAAGAATATGAAGAAAAACAAAAAACCTAAATCAATCCACCTAGCGGTCAGACCCAGCCTTTCTCATTCAAACTTTTATTTGTTTCAATAGATTTACATGAACGCTTCAATCCAATAAATGTATATGCACTCTTAAGGTTCTAAAATATTGATGTTGTAATCTATACATATAAATATGCAGTCCGGTCTGTCTGCCTGTCTGATCCATATAGGCTCGAAAACTACCGAACCGATTGACATGAAAATGTGTATGTAGGGGTTTTTGGTGCCGATAAAGGTTCCTATGATTGTTTGAGACCCCTCCCTTTTCTGGAAGGGAGAGGTTTCATACAAATGAAACACAAATTTTTGCACATCTCGAGAACTAATCAACTAAATGGAACCAAATTCGGCAGGTGAATGTTTTTAGTGATAAAAAATATGTCCATAATATTTTGACACCCCTCCTTCTTTTGAAAGGGAGGGGTGCCATACAAATAAAACACAAATTTCCGCACATCTCGAGAACTAACCGAATAAATGGAACCAAATTTAGCATGTGAATGTTTTTAGGGGTAACAAATATGTCCATAATGGTTCAACACCCCTCCCTCTTCTGGAAGGGAGGGGTTCCATACAAATGATACACAAATTTCTGCACATCTCGAGAGCTAACCAACTTAATGGAAGCATATTTGGCAGGTGAATGTTTTTAGTGGTAACAAACTTGTTCCATAATCGACCTCAGGAAACATTTAGGATTGTAAGATGGCAACCTCCGGTTTCTGGAAAACAGCCGAAAATGGCCGATTTCCACCCAATATAATAATATCCGGATCTAGAATGATACACAGGAGCTAAAATCGAATCGAAATTGGCTTCAGATGCCATTATGAAATCCAAAATGGCGACTTTCGGTTTCGGAAAAACAGCGGCAAACGACCAAATACCACCCAATATGGGTACTTCCGGAACCGTATTGATGCACTGGAGCCACAAATCGACTTCAGACAACATTATGAATTTTAAGATGGCAACTTCCGGTTTCTGAAAAACGGTCTGAAATGGCCGATTCCCATTAAATATGAGTATTTCCGGAACCAGAAAGATGGACAGAAGCCAAAAATTGATCACAGACACAATCTTGAATTTTAAGATGGTGACTTCCTGTGTCTGGCAAACAGCCGGAAATGACCAGATACCATTCAATATGAATGTTTTCGGAACCAGAATTACGCCCAGATAACAGAAATTGATTTCACAGGCAATTTTAAAGTCCAGAATGACGACTTTCGGTTTCTGAAAAACAGCCCAAAGTGACCAAATACCACCCAATATGAGTATCTTTGGAGCCAGAATGTTCCAAGAAGCTAAAAATTTACCTCAGACACCATTATGAATTGTAGGATGGCAACTTCTGGTTTCTGGAAAACAACCAAAAATTGCCGATTACCGTCTAAAATGAGTATCTCCGGATCTAGAATGATACACAGCAGCTGAAATCGACCACAGGCCCCAATTTAGATTCTAGGTTGGCGACTTCCGGCTTCTGGGAAACAGCCGAAAATGATCGAATAACACCCAATATGGGTGTTTCTTTAACCAGAACGACACTAAGAGGCCAGAAATTATCTTAAATACCTACCATTTTGAAATCCAAGATGGCGACTTCCGGTTTGTGAAAAACAGCCTAAAATAACCAAATACCATCCAATATGAGTATCTCTGGAACTAGAATGATGCAATGTGCTAACAATTGACCTCATGCACTTCTTATTTTCTTCATACATATACTGATTACTGACTATAATTGACGACTGTATTTTTGTAAACTTGGTTATAGTGTGACGTATCACATTGAATATAAGCATAAATTCGACCTACATAACAGAACGATTGAATGGCTTTCCAGATTAAAAACACTACCCGCTTTTCTAAAAATAAACTCCAAATCTCTCACTCATGAAGCGGCACAGAATACAAACTAAACCAAAAACTACCGGTTGATTTTAAAAAGAAGACACCAAAAACATTTCGCAAATTTGAGTAACTATATACACTCACATATGTTAATACTGTATACGCTGTTATTTGGTTGCACCACTGCCATACAATACAACAAACAATCACTGTATCTACCGGAAAACCAATCACTGTGTTATTCTACTAAACACCAACAAACTATATAATATACGTGCACGACGGTTCTCGCTTGACTAATGGGACTAATGCTCGATTTTCAGTATTTTCAGCTGAATGTGGCTGTGCAGCGAGCAGGGTTGCCACGTTTCAAATAAAATTTTGGGCAAGTTTTTTTGTGATGAAGGGTTATTTTTTCAAGAATGTATTGCTTATTGGCCCTGACACAAGTAAAAGAGATTTTTAAGGCTGTTCGCACCTACGCGAATTCTCATATGCAGTTGTCAATTTATGTGTGAAAACAAAAGCAAAAACATTTCCATCCTTCACTTTCGCAAGTAAAAACCAAACCGATATTAACAGAGTCGTGAGGGACAATTGCTTTGACTACTGGATTTTCAGCTTACTTCTTCAAGCACAGTTTGAATCTGTGCATTGTTGTTGCCAAAAATGAATGAGTGACACTAATATACTTTCATCGGAATTTGATTGATTCCAACTCTATTTTTTTTAAATGTTCAATCAAGAGTGGAATTTATTAAATGTATTGCGTAACACTTATTGGATGTCCGTACATGAATATATTATTACAACCACGAACAAAATATTTTTAATTTCCAATATTTTTATATTTTTTTCTAATTATGTATTTTGACAGCACTGCCACGAAACAAGAATAAAAGCAAGCTGTCAAAAAGTATGGAGGGTGATGGTAAATTCGTTTTTGCGGTGTAGCTACACAGCCTAAAATAACCAAATACCATCCAATATGAGTATCTCTGGAACTAGAATGATGCAATGTGCTAACAATTGACCTCAGGCACCATTTTGAATCGCTAAATGGCAACTTTTAGGGAACAGTCGAAAATGACCGAATAATACTCAACATTTCCGTAATTTCCGTAATCGAGATGATGCATAGAAACCAAACATTGACCCTGGACACCATTTTGAATTTAAAGATGACCACTTTTAGTTTCTGGAAAACAACCAAAATAACTAATTACCTCCCAATACAGGTATTTCCGGTGTTAGATTGATGCCAGAAAATCTGCTGAAAATGACCGAATACCACCCAATACGAATGTATTCAGAATTAAGGCGATGTACAGAAGCCAAAAGTCGAGGATGTTGTCATTTCGATAAAACCAATAATTTTAAACGATTTGTTATTTGACTTTTATCATATCCTATGGCCGATTCGTCGTGCATTTACAGATTTTAAACACATGGCAAGGAATCAATGAATTTGGAAAGTTCCAATAGTACGATACCACATTTAAATTTTGTTGAGGCCACATATATCGATCAAACCAGGTATAGCTTTCAATAGTCTTTGAATTTCTTCTCTTTTCATAACTTTTGAGCCACATATCAAATTGTTATGAAGTTTGTTATTTGTATGTTTGAGAGATGAGTCGTTCGTATGGCACTAGTTTTGTTCAAATAAGTCATGTAATCTTTGAGATAATAGACTTTCGTTGTTTTATAAACAATTTATTACATAACGGTTGCTTAAGTTCGATTATAATCAAATGAAATGGAAACGTATAGGGCAGTCAAAATTCGTAACCACGTGTTCAATCATAATTCATAAGCTAACCCTTAACTAGCCCGCTCATCTGATAATAATATTGATCAAATCGGTTGTGTAGTTTCATAGATAATGAAGTTTCGTGATTTTTACATTTTGGTACATTACAGTCGAAGTTACAGTCCGATTATAGTAAAATTCAATAGGGTAATATGAGGCAGCTAGACTTTTAATTTTACACTAATTTTGTGGAAATCGGGTCAGCCATCGCTGAGTAAAGTGAGTGAGTCCAAGTAGTCTTCGGAATATACTCCTTTTCATAGCTGGATTTCACATTTTTTAACATAACAGGCAAAATAATAGTCCGATTGCAAAACAAATCAATAGGGTCTTATAGGGCAACTAGACCTTCCATTTGACACTGATTTTATGAGAATCGGTCCAGCCATCTCTGAGAAACATGAGTGAGATTCAACAGTCTTCAAAACACGTTTCTTTTCATAACTTTTGAACCACAAGTTCAATCTTCATAAAATTCAAAAGTTAAGGGTATCACAAGTAGCCCGTTCATTTGAAACCAATTTTGTTCAAATCGGTTGAGTAGTTTTTGAGAAAATGATGTTTCATGATTTTTACATTTTGATACATAACCTCTAAACTAAAAATCCGATCACAATGAAATTCAATAGAGTCTTATGGGGAAACTAGACCTTTCATTTGCAATCAATTTCATGAAAATCGGTCCAGCCATCTCTGAGAAAAGAGAGTGAGAATAAAAATCTGCACATACACACACACACACACACATACAGAAAATGCTCAGCTCGTCGAGCTGAGTCGAGTGATATATGCCATTCGGCCCTTTGGAGCACTTTTATACTTTCGGTTTTGCAAGTGATTGCTATATCTCTTTCAACTCAATTAAACCGAATATTTTAAAGTTTATTCGCACAAATCGTTCGCACTTAGGCAAAATCTCGTCGTTGTCCGTACGAGTCAGAGTGTGCAAAAATGATTATCTCATTCTTCTAACAATTTTAAAGAGAATTTCGTGTGAGAGACAGTGATGGCATGAACTCGTGCAAAGTTGAACTGAGAACACTTTTCCAGATTTGAATCCAACTTGAACCTGCTTCCTCTCGATAGCTTGAGTTTTTTTGCACCGCACACTCCGATCGATTGAGTTTAAATGCGTGTAATGCATGCAGTGCACGATGTATCCAACGATGCAGGCGATGATGTGACACGATGAGTTTTGTTTTTAGATCGAATTTATGCTTTCAAAGGACAATGCAACAAACTGTTGCAGCAGACGCGGCGCGAATTTCATCGCAATTCGATTTGTATGCAATTGTTGTTATGCAGGATTCAAACTCAAATCTAACTCAAGTGTAATGCAGTTAGTAGGGTTTACCACATCCCTGTCACGAACGTCATCCCCATACATTTCGCTTGAAGCCGTTTTTCTCTGGCTCTCTGGCTCGATTACCCGTCAAAAGACTGTCAGTGCTTGCGAAACAGCTGATTGAGCACCGTTCATGCGAGATTAACTGTTGCTGCAAGTGGTGTGAAGAAATGCAGAAAGAGAAAAACCATTGTTTTGTTTTAGGCGTTTCATGGATTTTGTGCAGGACATAAATGGTCACGTTCAAACATGTTTCAACACGTTCCGGATAGCCCTACATTCAATATAGTTAGAAGCACGCAAAAAATCCGTACAGTAACACATGCGGCACAACGAACGGAGCTTATGACCATATTTCCAACAGTAGCGCCATCATCATCGGCGGCGGCTTCAGGAAACTGTTGCCATGACATCGGTCTGGGGTTTACGTGCAAAACGAAAATAAATGTGCAAGCAAGTTTTAAAACTCAATTGGATACGAGTGCAAAGTCACACTGTCTACTCTGGTGAGAGAGAGCAAGCATCAAAGCTCTTTCAACGCTTTGGACCGCTCAACCGAAACGATCCCGGAGATCGATCTTTTCCTGAAGATCGCCAAATCCTAATTTTGATAGCGCAGTTTTGAATTAGAGCATTTCATTTCTAAGATGGTTCATGATTAATTGTCGTAAAATCTACGTGAAAATGTCAGTGGAAAATATTCACATAACTTTTCCGGTAATCATAACGTGAAAAATATTTTTAATGTATGTATCGTCTCTCGAGAAGAAAACCTACACGCTCGGCCGTTTTTACTCTAAATTGGGTAAATTTTGACTCAATTTCGTTAAAGGTGGATCTACCCTAAACAGAGTAACCATATAGTTACTCATTTTTGAGTAGCATGGATAAATGTCAAAAACTGAGTACTATTTACTCATTCCAAAAAAAAGCATGAATTAGCCAAACTGAGTAACTGTTACTCAGTTTCGTTAATTTGACTTCCCTACGCAAAAGAAAACAATAGGAAATTCGGAAATTAAAATTTGAAAACAACATAAGAAAAATTGTTAATATGTTGTAGATTTATTTCCCATCAAGTTACCTAAATATTAATATTTTAGATCATTACCATCTTTCGGATTGCTTCGCGTAAAAAAGCTACAACTCAGTACAAGTATCATGGAGACAAAGCCCAGTACTAGGGAGAGCCCAAATGTGGATAAATCAGCGCTGTGTTTATTGTCCGGTGTTAGAGAGGTGCCCACGTATTTAACTTCAAGATTGCTTCCATCCGAGCTTGCATCGTACAAGGAACGAATTCCTTCTGGTATTACTGTAAGGTGGGAACACCAACAACCTAGCACCAAACATATACACATTTTTAGTTTTTCCTCCTACAGCATCACGATTAACAGTATACTTCCAGCTATATAGGAACCAACTAGTATTACAAAAAGAATAAGCATTACCGTCTCATCCATGATTTAAGAATATGGATCTGACCACTCAAATAGCTTGATCAATATGTTACAAAATCAATGTAACAAAAACAGAAGTTATTCGAACAAGCGGACGTGTCCGATGTTTTTATGCACTCATTCTTCGCGTTTCGTTCCCTCACTACTGCAGCACACACTTATTTGACTTGTGGCTCATATTTCAAAGAGCGGATTATTATTTTATTGTAAACTATTCGTTGCAGTACTTTCAAAACTAAATCCATGTACGACTTAGCGAAACAAACAGGGAACTGTTAAATGCCTAGCTTTTGTTTACAGCAAACTGATATAAAATGAACGGTTACCCAAAAGTGAGCAAAACAAAAAAATACGAAAACTGGGTGAAAGTTACTCAGTTTCGTTAATCAATATTACTCATTTTTTGACATTTTGAATCAAAATACGAAAGTGAGTACTTTCTAACCAATTTAGAGTAAAATTGAACGAGCGTGTATGTGACAAAGAAATTGCCGAAAGAATACTCCGTGAACGTCATAGCCTGTTAACTGTATGCGAGATTATCGTTGCTCGTTAATAGACCTTCCTATCTGCGCTAGTATTAGTGGTCGATTTTACTAATACAAGTTTAATTTTGGTTGCAAATAATCAACACGCTGGTAGTAACAAAAAATTTCCTCCTGCCCCGAGCTTTTATTCAAGTTGTAAGCCGATTTTTAGTTTTATTTCATCTGGTTTCCCACTAAAACAAAGTTTGTTAAAACAGGTAACACTAATGAACTAGAATTCATAAGTGCAATATTTTTCGAAATTGAATATCAGCTGATTTTTTGGTTGAAAACAAATCGATTTTATTAGGATACACACTAAGCCTGTATTAGTGAGATCTGGCGTAGAAAGCCAATGAGTATAAAAGAGAGGTGAGGAGGAAACATACCAACACTTGCACGCGCCCCTCTGCTCGCCCCCCTCTGCCCATAGTCGATGCCAAATAGTGACGTAGCTATTTGGATTTACCATTGAGTTCGTCTAGTTGTTTACATTTGAAGGATTTACTAATACTAGAAAAATGCACTCTCCTCCTCACCTCTCTTTTATGCTCATTGGTAGAAAGCTCTATACGATGTTTCGATTGTCACATTTGCTCCAATCGGTAATTCATTATCGTCTCCCGATCCGATCGAGCCGTCGAACGAAAATCTTTGATTTGAATCACCTTGTGAGCAGGGATGCCACATGTACAGATTAATACAGATATACAGATTTTCGTCGAAAAGTACAGATTTACAGATTTTCCGAAATTGACATTAATTTTTAAAAACAATCCAAATTTTATTTAATTAAATAATAAGCAAATTGAACATATTTTCAACTCCTCACACGTTTTAAAAAAACTTTGCTTTTGCTAAAAACTTTGTTTATGTACCATAAAAACTTAAAAAATACAAAGTTCTTTATGTTTAAACAATACAGATTTTTTTACAGATATTTTTGTTCCAGATACAGATGCTCAGATTTTTTCAAGGGAAAACACAGATTTAAATGTGGCAACCCTGCTTGTGAGTGAGAGTGTCCCGATAAACGTAAAATTGTATCGCAAACCAAAAACTCAGAGAGGGAAAAATCTGCAAGCGTTAGACCAACTAAAATGGAGCACAAAACAGGAATACCAGATTTACAGAATGCTTGTCGCCGATGGCAAGTTCTGCTGAGAGGCAGGAGCCGAGAGAGCGGCAATTGTTATCATGGAAACGGTTTGTTTGTGCTCGAGTGCGAGCGCGGCGGCGTGCTTGACTCACTGAATGCTACTTTACGAGCTAATTTCATTTTTTGTCATAATTGACTTACATTTTATGTTTAGTAAAGCGGGCAATGTATGTAGTTTCGCGGGAACGCGAAGATGAACGGGAATAGAAGGTGTGACTAGACTCAGAAAAAAAATCCCTCGTCATAACAACGTTTGTCGAACTAACAATCCTCTTCCTATTTTTCCCCAACGACTGTAAGGACGTGGCCGGCGCCGTTATTGATCTTTTTAAAGTGAGAGTTACTGAATTGTTGTACATTGAAGATGGTATAACATCCCAAAAACTATCTATGTGGTTCTCTGTGCAACTTCACTAGCTTAGGTCAATCACGGAGGTGCAACTACGATATGTACGGTCGTCAATGGTCATGCTCATACTCATGAGAGCAAACCCAGCTTAACTGTTGGATAGATTTGTTTGACTTGTGGAAATCTTAGGTGTTTGGTAATTAGTTTGTATCTTAGAAAAGGTTTGTGTGTGGGAAAAAAGCAATACTTTGCTTTGGTTCTTCTTGGAAACATATCCAGGGTGGCCACTCATTTTACATTTTCGAATTCCCGCATTTTTCCCGACATTTTCCCGCATGATTGCAACAAATTCCCGATTTGAATCAAAATGCTGAAAAAGTTGTGAATTCACTTCTGAAAAGTTTTCAGAATCTATGTAACGCGTGATAAACGAAATACAGTTAAATCGCAGTATTTTCCCTGAACGTAAAATAACAATACACTGGGGTCGCTTTTTACGCGGGTTGTTTTTATGCGTTTTTTTTAAACGGGATATTTTTACAATAACGCGGATTTTTTTACCCGATTCGAATGATTATTTGTACGCGGTATCAAATAAGTTAAGTATAAATTTATCGAATCTAATCTTTTAAATGCGGTACAACCAACCGCGTAAAAAGCGACCCCAATTTGAAAAAAAAAACAATTCAAGCAAAATATTTTTTACTCTTAGGTTTAGTAGTTTTATGTTTACCCTTAGCTTCCCATGACTTTTTCCGATGATTTGAGCAAAGGAATTTTTTTTTTGTACGAAAAGTGCTGTTTTGTTTGTTGTTGTTCCCCTCATAGTTTGTTAGTCCATCTAGTCCATCAAAGTTGCATCTCTCTGGTCATCTGCCAACATATTCAACTTGTTTGCATCCAGCGCTCAAAATGGTCAAACTGATAAAAAAAATGATATTGGGGACCAACATTTCTAAATAAGTGGTTTCGAAACTTAAAAAAATAACCTGGAAATCAGAGTAATGATCTTAAATTATTATTTTTCAAATTGAAAGTGTTTTACTGCACGAACATGTCTTGCAGAAACCGTTGAAAAGAAAACAAAACTATTTTTAATTTCTTTTAAACTTCTCAAAAATAAAAAATATTTTCTAAAATTTTCCCAAATCCTTTTTATTAGGATATTTTCTAAAAAATTTTTGGTTTTCATTTCTCCATGATCATCAATGTACAGTTTACATTATGCAGTTTTAAAAAAATACATTAATATTTTTCAAAAATCAGCTCTTTGGAATGTTTAATTTAGAATATTTTTAATACTCAACTACTGTCAACAACTTTGGCGAAAACATCGCACCAATCAAACAAATTGTCTGGTTTCGAAAAAAAAATTCAGATATTTTAACCTCTTCCGTGTTCAAATAATCAACGTTGTAACATTTGGCAACTTAGAATTCAAAAAATAAGCTTTTTGAGATATTCAATCAATTCTTTTCAACAGAACTACTATCTA
Organism: Wyeomyia smithii; assembly: GCF_029784165.1. Classification (NCBI taxonomy): domain Eukaryota; kingdom Metazoa; phylum Arthropoda; class Insecta; order Diptera; family Culicidae; genus Wyeomyia; species Wyeomyia smithii. Next base: position 86,296,184 of record NC_073694.1, read on the forward strand.
CAGCTTTGCCGGAAACATCACATCAATCAAGCTAATTATTTTGGCTTTTAAAATATTTAAAGTATTTTTGTTTATTGGCCACAGATTTAGTAGCCAACTGTTTAGTGCACAGGGCGATTACAGGGCTAGCACTACGATCCTGCAGACACTAAAGCCTGTATCAGACTAACCGTTGCAGCGGTCAACCGCTACCGTTCCGTTCTTTTTCGACCAATAAGAACACAGCGGTCGACCGTCGCTTGTTGTTGTTGCAAAAAATAGAATCTTTTCTATTTTTGCCGCTGACCGTCCCCAACGGTTGCCGGCTGCTGTCATTGACATGGCGAAGGCAAACCAATCTCTTCACACCTACACAAGATCACATACAGAGACTTGACAAATGAAAATGTGTGCTTCTCTTTTTGGCACACACGACAGCCAGTCAAAACATTGATAGCACCGGCAACGCTGGTTGGCGATGTCAATTTTCGACCAACGCACACTGGCAAAAATGAATCCAAATTCCCACTAATTAAAAACCGCTGGGCTGGATACCATAAATATAGCATTTCTTATGTAAAATTGGCCAATAAATCGATAGGTGATATTTTCATTCTGTGCAGGGCATATTTCCAAAAAAACGCAAAAATATGATGAAAAGAGGCGAAAAAGACCATTTCCCGTGCCCTGTCCAAAATTAAACCATCGCCAATCAATTTGTTGATCAATTTTACATGAGAAATGCTATATTTGAGGTATCCAGCCCAGCGGCTTCTAATTAGTGGGAATTTGGATTCATTTTTGCCAGTGTGCGTTGGTCGAAAATTGACATCGCCAACCAGCGTTGCCGGTGCTATCAATGTTTTGACTGGCTGTCGTGTGTGCCAAAAAGAGAAGCACACATTTTCATTTGTCAAGTCTCTGTATGTGATCTTGTGTAGGTGTGAAGAGATTCGTTTGCCTTCGCCATGTCAGTGACAGCAGCCGGCAACCGTTGGGAACGGTCAGCGGCAAAAATAGAAAAGATTCTATTTTTTGCAACAACAACAAGCGACGGTCGACCGCTGTGTTCTGATTGGTCGAAAAAGAACGGAACGGTAGCGATTGACCGCTGCAACGGTTAGTCTGATACAGGCTTAACAGTCTCTCTCGAGCCGAGACACGAACCTACGACGACTGACTAGTTAGGCCAGCATCGTAAGACCAGTTACAAAACAACAAGCACCTCCGTAAAACATTTATTTGTGTTGTGCCGTGTCAAATAAATGTTGAACAACAAAAAAGCATGTAAAAAGTCGTATGCAGAAACAAATAAAATAAATAAAATGTTCTCTTGAAAACCTCGCAAACGATTATGCTGTTTTCTAAGAGCATTTCTGATTGTATTTACCTCAAAAATAGTTTTTAACAGTTAAATTGTATAAATACGAATTTAAAATATGTACAAAATTTAGTTTTAAAAAAAATCCAAAATAATGTTTGCTCTATTTTGTGGCAAATTTTAATGTTTTTTTTAATTAACTGCTCCGCATAGCAAGTTCATCTCAAACCCAAATTTTCACCAGCATTGAGCTTCTAAGCGGAAATGGTAGCTAGTTTCGCTGGAGTTCGCCAAATATTTCTTTTAAAAGACTAGCTGAAATAAAAATCTTTAAAAAACTGGAGAATCAGAACTGTGTACCACTTATTTTATCTTAAATTTGTTTATTCAAATAACTACTAATAACTAGTAATGTTAGTAAGATTGTACAGTGAAACTTATTTTCCATTGCTACTAGAAATTGAAACAGTTTCTATCATACATATGAGAATTTATGATTGATTCTTTCGCTAAAAACGTTTTCTCGACAAACTGGCAACCTCCATTCCCAGACTCCGGACCAGTTTTCGACCCAGGTTTTAATTCGCTTTAAAATCTTGAGAAGTCCCACAGAGTCCATTCATTTTTTTTAGATAACACCAGATTTCGACTTTTTATGCTATTCTAAGACATTTGGTGTCAACATTTATTTCATTTGAAAAACAGGCCTGATAAAAGTAGTCAGCTGATCAGCGGATCAAAAAAAGCAAGTATAGTGACTTTTTTGTTAAAAAATTGACTGCTGAAGAAAAATGTAACTTTTAATGGATCAACTTGCAGTTCTGCACTTCCAACTTCTCCATCATTTGTAATTGTATCATACACAATACTTTGAAAAATCCTGGTAACAAAATCCCAATTAAAGAAAGAAATTCCCGACTTTTTCCCGCATTTTTCCCGATGCAATTTAATTCCCGACTTTTTCCCGCATTTCCCGTTTTCCCGATTGAGTGGCCACCCTGTATATCGGAAAAAGTAGAAGGGTGGTATTCAAGACACGACCGCATGACGTTGGACTACGGTATTCTTATATTCCATTAAAACAAATAATAGAGAGAATTGCAACTGTAGTATTTGCTGCAATTTTATCTAACAGTGCATTTCTGAATGCTGGAACGTTAAAACGTTATAAAACGTACTAAAAGAATGGATATCTTTTATTTAATCGCTGTCATTTCATACATATTCGAATCAAACCTTTGTTCGTAGCTGCACTACCAAGACAATCATTTAATTGAGCGAATTGGTAAAATTTTCCTATCTAAGCAAAAAGCAAACTTAACGAAACTATCTGAAATTGGAGCCCAGAACGATTCAAACGAAAATTTTGAATTTAAAAATTGTTGGACATTAACCCTTAAATGATAGATTAACCCTTAAATGATCATCTAAATACATAAAATCTTTGTAACTGCTCTTAAACTAACAAATATGCATAAAAAAATTGATAGATTTACTTTTTAATGTGCAAATATTATCATGTTGTTTTTAAACAACACTGTGACTTTATCGCAGAATAAAGTCGAAACAATTACTTTTGTTAACAGTATCTTTAAAATTGACCTTTTGTTAGTATAATTACTGATAATTCAAACATTTTCACTAACCACTAACCTTATTTTAAAATTTATTTTCAAAGACAGTCAGCACCAGTCGGGAATCTTATTCAATTATTTCTAAAAAATACTAAAATACGTATACTTTAAAACGTTTTTAGTAGTGTTGTTTTAAAACAACATTGCGCATTTAAGGGTTAAGTCGATAAAACTCATGCTAGGTTAGCTCCAGCCCAGCATATAGCTTCATGTGTTAAAAAAAATACGTTTATTTCAATAACCTTATATAGCTAGAGCTCAATTACACGTTTTTCGGTAGTTGTTATCAAGGTTTTGGCGAGTGACAGGAAAATATCCTAACTTCTTCAATTGTGATTCAGAGCATTTCTAATTGTTTTGTAATTTTTCACGATAGCGACAAGTTCGTTTCTTTCTCTGTGTGTGAGAAACAAAATCAAAACCGCGCACCGAGAAACAAAAACGAAAATTTAATTCATGCTCATTGAGAAAACTTGCAACTCTACCAATAATTTATGATACTCAAAAGAACCTGTTTTGATCTAAATGAAATTTCTAGTAAATAAGTGTTGATCATTCATAGGCAGTAATTTTTCCTCGATGAATTAAGACTGGGTGAAGAAGTTAAAATCGCTGCTGTTAAATCAAATTCACAACTGTGTTCGTTAAGACGTTTTAATATTTTTAATAACAATAATATCGATAAACACCCGCTATAGTTATCCACACACATTCTATAACTATCTATACACACGTAAAAACTATTTATACACACGCTGTAGCTTTTTATACACACATGCTAAAGCTATCTATACACACGCTATTCCTATCCATATATCCGATACAACTATCTATACATACGCATAAGCTATCCAACCATATGCTATTACTATCCATACAAACGCAATAACTAATCATTACACACGCTATCCACACACACGCTATAACTATCCGTACACACGCTGGATATACACGCAATAGCCATAATATGCTACACATGCTATGTCTTAAGCAGGTATTAGACGAAGCAAACATTTGCTATTTTTGGTACGAATTTTATTTACACAAAATAAAATCCGTACCAAAAATAGCAAATATTTTCTTCGTCTAATACCTGCCTTACACACGCTATAGCTAGCAACAGCTCTAGCTATCAATACACATGGGTTGGTTAGCTATCATCACTATTATCGCAAATGTCATAGCTATGCAGATGCACATACGCTATATGTGCACACTGCACACACACTAAATGGAGGTAGCTTTCCTAGTGGCGGTGCTGGCTCGTGCAGTTTCTGGCTGTTTTTACCCAAGGATATCTGAATTGGATTACCGCTGGTGGGGTCCAACTCAGATCGAAGGGGAACCGAACTGAATGAAGAAATGCAGCTGCCCACTACCTCCGCCGCTGCTGCCTGATACCACCGCTCTGGTTCTGCTGCAGCTCAGTTCCGCCACTGGAATCAGTCACCTCTGCTGATTAATCAGGACCGTTCTAGTGGCCTTCCACTTGTTAACTTATGACTGCTATGAGACGACGCAGGCTATTATATAGCCCAAAGCAAAAATCCATCCGCGAGCAAAGGAGAAGCGAGCTTGTGATTGGTTGAATGTGCACGACTTTTAACACAACTTTTAACTAGTTTAGTATCGAAAACATATTTAAATTATTATATGACAATCTTGCGCAATATTTCCCCTATCAATCAAGCCATTGGTGTTTAGAATCTGTTCAGTGGTAATGATAAAAGAAGCATTATAAAACGGTGTTGAAACACCTGTTGCAACTACCGAAAGCGAGCTCGCTATTGGTTGAAAGCTGCGAGACTGTTTACAAAGTCAGATCGGTTGTATCCGTTAGTGTCGACTGTGCTTGTGAAGAGAGGTGGTGATTGGTTGCTCGGTATGATTTAGACAATCGATGTGATTTATCAATTTTTCAATAGTGTATCTCGAACAATAGGTTATTTTTGTTACATAAATTCAACCGTAAAAGAATTTCTGATCGGTTGATGCCAAAACCTCGAAATTCTGAAAAGAAATGACTGATATATAAGCGCTCAAAACCTGACCACTTTTCCCTGGTTTTCCCTGGTTGAATTACTAGATTTTCAAATTCAGGTGCCTAACTTCGATATAGACGTTAGTCCAACGTCAAAAGGTTCTTGTGGATTTCTTTACTAATTTATGGTCTTGGGAAAGTTATTGGAAATTCGTGGGAAAAATGTCTTTTGAATATATGACAATGTGTTTTTTCTACATCAAAATGTTCGGAACGATTTTCGAGAAAAAATAATATACAGTCGCCGTCCGATAACTGCAAGTCTTTTAACTGCAACGCTTTTAAACTGAAAGACCGATAACTGCAACAACTTTACAGTTATCGGGCCGCAATCCGTCAAATCTGAAGTCAAAGTCATGACATTGGAGTGACAAATCTCGCGGGGGGATTCTAAATGCATTCGAAAATGAAAATTGTTGAATTTTTTGAAACATTTCAAAAGAACTTTTTCATTTTTCTAATTTTTTTTTGGATATCGTTTACTTGTTGTCTCTTCATTCTAGATGGGAGATTATAGATCTCCATTATTAATCAATAAAGCAAAATCACCAGGTTATGTGGTTCACTTTCCGTAATTATTATAAGAGAAAAAAAATTCCTTGTGCATTGTTTGGTTAGCTTTCACTACTCAGTGAAGCAGTGCATAGTAGATCACAAACAATATTTTGTGACCTAGCGTTAAATAGACCATTTTAGGAACTGACAGGTGTCACGGATCCTGTTGACATTGATGTTGCTTTTACTGTTGCGGTTCCGAGCTTTCTGTAAAAATTTTATTCATGAATTGAGTTCAGAAACGTCTCGTAAAATGGTCTTCTGTAGTAATGAACTTTATCTTCGCCTACATATTGGTTATGTAAAGTAGTTATGTAAAGTAGCAATAAATTATGATGCGGAAATATGACTATCAAATTGTATTTGGTTTGAAAATTTTTGAAAGCGTCGGGTTTTATGAAAAAAATATTTTCGGGTTCGGGTTTGAAAATGTCGGGTTTGGGTATGAAAACCCGAAACCCGACTATAAAATCTATGAAATCTCGGGTTCGGATCGGGTTCAGGTTTCATGATTTCGGGTTCGGGTCGGGTTCGGGTTTCAAAGAAATAAAATTTTCGGGTTCGGGTTTGAACACAGGAGTTCGGAAAATCACAGGAGGGTTGTGTGCAAAGCTACGACCGCAAGGATGAAGTAGAATACTTTTACAAGAAAGAAATCCCGGCTGCTTGCGTGTCAGTCATTTTTTAACTTGTTCAATTCAATATCGGATAAGATACCGATCACATCTTAGCGTTATCACTGACAGTGCGAATAAAGTATCCCTTGTGATAAAATAAACAGTGAAAATGATTTAAAACTCAAAACTAGACGGCTTATGTGTTGTCAAAATGAGTCAACATTTATAATTATTATATTTGATGTCAACAGATAAAATTTTTACCCCAATGACAGATTGAGATTAACTAACAGTACAATTAAGCTAACAGAAAATTGTCTTAAAGCTATTCTTATTGCTAATACGAGAGACATTAAAATCGAAAACAGCATAGCAACGATTAAACACACGGGACATACTGCGCATTGGTTCATTTAGTCCGTAATTAGTCCTCGAGGGCTCAATGTGCAGAAAAGTGTGTGAGCGAGTATCACGGCGCCGTGTGTTGATGTCAAGTAGACCCAAAAGAGTGTGACAGTCGATGTTTCCCTGCAGTAGATCGCCAACAAAGCAAGCTTTAGCTACATTTCGTCTCGCTTCTAACAGCTCTAGGTTGATGAGTTTGCAGCGATCGGCATACCTAGGTAAGTTGAAGGGGTCGCGCCAAGGGAGTTTACGCAAGGCGAAGCGAACGAATTTCCTTTGAACGGTTTCAATCCTATGTGTGTCGTTTTGGTAATAGGGAGACCAGATTACCGCAGCATATTCGAGTACTGGACGTACAAGAGCGCAGAATAGTGCCTTTAGGCAATAAATATCGTGGAATTTCTTTGAAAATCGAAGAATGAAGCCTAACTGGGACGATGCCTTGGAAACGACGTGCGAAACGTGTTCCTTGAAGCTCAGTTTTGAATCCAGCAGCACTCCCAAATCTTTTACTGTCGTCTCACGCTTTAGCTCAGTACCGAATAGCGAATAGTTGTGATGGAGAAGAGTGCGCTTACGGCCAAAAGAGATTGCTGAGCATTTAGTCACATTAAGAGACATCCGGTTGATGCAGCACCAAGCACCAAACAACTCCAGTTGTTGTTGTAGGAAGAAAGCATCAGCGTGATCCTTTATGACGAGAATAACTTAAGGTCGTCAGCGTACGATAGCTTGAAACATTTGAGAGTGTTGTTTACGTCATTATGTCAAGAAGAAAGAGGAAAGGGCCGAGATGGCTCCCCTGAGGCACTCCAGATGAGACAGAAATTGGCGATGAAATAAAATCACCAATCTTCACCGACATGTTCCGGCCGATAAGGTAAGAACGCAACCAGGTCAGCAAGCTATTGTCGATGCCCATACGGTCAAACTTCGCCAGGGCTATTTCGTGGTTCATTTTGTCAAAAGCAGCGGAGAGATTGGTATAGATGGCGTCTATCTAATGTCCATTTTCTATTTCTCGTATGATAAATGACGTGAAAGTGGCTAAATTGGTTGTAGTTGATCTCTTAGGCATAAAGCCATGCTGTTCCGGCGAAATGTTATGCGAGTACCTTGAGAATAATGTTTCAAGAACAATAATCTCGAAAAGCTTAGAGGTAGCGCACAATGCTGCTATACCGCGATAGTTTGAAACCGTGCGTTTGCAGCCTTTCTTGTGTACAGGAAAAACAAAAGAATCTTTCCAACAAGTAGGAAAAATACCAGATGATAACGACAGATAAAAAACAGTTGTTAGCGGAGTTGCGAGCGGGCCAAGGCATCGTTTCAAGATTAGCGACGGAATTCCATCTGGGCCGCAACCTGTCGAGGATTTGATTTGTTTACCTGCCTTAGTCACCATTTCACTAGTGATGGACATTCGTAAGCTAGGGGAAGAAATTCTAGGTACGTTATTAGCGGCAGTAACGATATCTTCAGCACTTAGGGTCTCTCTAGTAAATACGCTGCTAAACTGCGAACGAAAGAGGTTTGCGATACCGGGGATTGAATCCGCTTCGTTTGTACCGTTGGTCATGCACGAAGGCAGTCCAGATTCTTTCCTTTGTTCGTTGACATGATACCAGAAGTTTCTCGGGTTAGGCCTGAGGCGTTGCTGAAGTCGGCCAAGATGAGTGTTGTGCAAACGCTGGTTCAGTTCTCTATATTCATTGTTCGCATGGACTTAGCGGGCTCTGGTTTGCTCGGTGCGATGCTTGCTGTGTTTTCTGAGTGCGGATCTTTTAATTCTCTTAAGAATTCTCAATTGTGGATTTGACCAGGCGGGTTTGACAGGTTTCCGACGATTTTTACGTGGCACGAATTGATCGATGGCATATAGCAAGATGCTAGACAGAGTTGATGCCGCCGAATTAGCATCAGTATCACAGAATGTCTCCTCCCAATTAATACTTGCAAGGAACGCGTTCATCTCGTCATAGTTACCTCTACCGAAATCGTACATCACGCTATCAATAACTTCATTGAAACTATTTTTCAGGTTTACTGCCAATGTTATTGAAAGAGGAGGATGGTGTCTGCATTCTTTTACGAGAGGCACAGGAGCGCGGGAGACTGAGCAATCTGAGCCTATTTCCTCGCTGATAAAGCAAAGATCAAGGGTACGTCTGTTGCTGTTTTGAATCTCATTGGCCTGTTCAAGACCTGCTGTACAGTAGCCATCGAGCAAATTGATTGAGGCCGGCCTAAACGAGGAGTGACCAGGATCCGGGAAGAGGAAGCCATGGGAGTCTGGCACCCAGGAGATTTCACGCATGTTGAAGTCGCCAAGAATTACGATGTTATCTCTGGCACCCATCTGGGAGACAATCCATTCGAGCGAACGTAGATGCTGCTCAATAAGGCTGCTATCATTCACGCGATCTGGTGGAATATATACGATGCAAATAAAGTACGTAACTTCGGAGCTAGTAATCGCCACCCACAGATGTTCAACTGTTGATCCCTCGGGAGGATTCAATATACGAGACTCGTAACAGGACCTCACAGCCAACAAAACACCACCACCTGAGCGCTTATTGCTGTTAGTCGATGATCGATCTTGACGGTAGACCGTGAATGAATCATCAAAAAGTAGAGTGGAGATTGTGTTGTCGTTGAGCCATGTTTCTGTGAAGGCATAGATGTCGTAGCACGCATCGTTGCACGCCAGTTGGTAATCTATCACACGAGAGTTGATGCCACCAACATTTTGATAATATATCAAAAGTTGAGGAGGTGTAGCGACAATCCTGGGAATGGAGAGTGCGTCAGGTCGAGAAACGCTGTTAAACAGTGAATACTTGCCAAGACTGGCAGTTTGGAAGCCCGTTTCACCAACACTAGACCCAGGGCCAGGACGACTTTGAAGGCGGGAACTCGCAGTTGGGGATTGACGCGAATCAGCGGTTGACACGACTGGGCTAGGTGGATCCAGGGCTTCCATACTGCGGTGTGACGTGCGTCCCGGGGATGATAACTTGTCGGCTGAATAGCATAAATGTTGAAGGCTTGTACGAGATACTGGTATAGAGCGTGGATGTAGATCGAAAGCAGAGTGACTTTCGTGAAGAATTGACTGTCGCATTGTCCCAACACTCATTACAGATGGGAGTGTGAAATTTGAAGCGCTAGCGGTTGGGGGCTGACTGGAAACGGAGAAACGATCAGGAAGTGCTTGTTCTACGAAGAAGGAATACTTGCCTGGAGAAGCAGGCTGGAGAACCTCTTCTGCAGAATCAGTCACAGGGCCGCGACGACTCCGATGAACGCTGGCAGCGTAGGGCACGACTGTGATGAAACGAGAAGAAGTCTCCATAGTGCTTTCTACGATGCGTCGCGGCAAACTTGCTGTGTATGAGCAGCCTATTCGTCCATTGCTGCTATGTTTGGATCTGGTAAGATGTTTAGCGGGTCGTACGATGTAGGTTTCGGTTGCCAAAAATTTTCGCTAGACCTGTTATCGGAGAACTCGCGGTAAACAACTCCCCTAGGCCAAGTAGAAGTTGATAGAGCTTAAGTTTTTAACTCAGCGTTCATTAGTATTTTAAAAGAAACAAAAGAAAGAGTGTTAATATCTCTTCCCTTCGCCACTAGCCGAGTAACAAGAATGTCCTCCGTTCCAAGTCGTTTTCTAGCTAAGGCGGTTACTTGTTCCGCAGATACCTCACGAGCGATCCGCGAAAGGTACAGGCAAAATTTAGGCCTAGCTGCAGGCACAACTGCAATTTCGGTGGAGGCAGAGAGCGTGCTGCCCGTACCGTGCAAGAGCGGTGGTTTACTGGACCGGTTTGCGTCAGCATTGAACAGTCGGCAGGGTTTGGTAAATCGAGAATCGGTAGCGGTGTGTCTAATTGATCTTGGCGTAAACGAATTTGAATTCATCAATGTGGCAAAGTTCGTTCTGATCTTCGGCTTTGAGATTCTCCATAATGCCACTATGAGTGTTTAATGCTTCTTCTAAACCCGCTTCGTGAGCAGAGCGAGCAGTATTCCTAACACGAATGTCTTTCATCAGCGATGTGCAGGATTTGCACAGCCAAAATAATTGTGTATTTTTCATCACATCCTCGAATGCGACAGCAGCGATACCAGTGCATCTGGGATGGAATATAGCAGAGCAGAAGCCACGGCAAATAACGTGACCTTCATTAATGTCGTTAGCGCACGAATGGCAAATGAGGGACATCTTTTTCTCAACTCAAAATAACACTCCCAGCACGAGACTACCGAACGTAGAGAAACTATGGTTGAATGTGATGGAGCGCAGTGAATGAACTGGTGTACAGAACTACGGTAGCAGAGTGAAGTGAGGCTAGCGATCACGCAGGCGAACTGAGGAACACAACACCGTCAAAGTCGATCCGTGGTGCGATATTTATGTTAAATTCTAGAAATAATCACTAGGTAATCGTAAAATTATCCACTACGTGCAACGACACCGGACACACTTGAAGTAACACCGGACACGATTTGACTAAAACTCGCGCAGTCGCGAAAGGTAAACAAGTCAGGACAGCCGTACACCGTATGTTGCCGTTGCTTTTGCAGCACTAAAAAAGTCAACGTAAACTAGTTTCAACGCAGTTAACTGCACTATCTGCGAATAGCTGACGCTCAAATCTTTCACTTAAGCACGAAATAAGTCGAAAAGAAATAACTTCAGTACTGGTAAATTAATCAAATAAACGGAGCTCAATCACGACGATGTAAACAAACTAAAGCAGAGTTGCCAGTTAATTGAATGCATTTACTAGTGCCCGCTATCGCACAGAGACTATATTTCACTAAAGTGCCTCACTGCATCAGCTGCTATCGATGCTGAACCCGCTGCAACTGCTACGCTATCCGTTACCATGCCATTGTTTTAGCCGCTATACGCTGCTATTGGTATCCGCTGTCCCTGCATCAGCTGGCCCAGCTGCTATCGAAGCTGAGATCCGCTGAAACTAGTGCACTATCCATTGCTATACCACAGCTGTGGCCGCTATCCGCCTGGTATCCACTGCACTGCTACTGCTGCTGCTAAGGGAAGACTGCTGTTGTCGCTGTCTAGAACTATTATGAGCAGCTTCAACTGAAACAGGCTCTTATATAGGGATGAAATACCTATCGATAGTAGTAGGAAATCATCGTTAACCATCGAGAGCCATTTCAGTCGATAGTTCCCATCCTTACTCTTATACAGACAAATAGCTAATTTAAAATGGCAAGGTCTATGATTCTGTCGACCGTGCTTGGGAATCAATCATATTAACGACTAATCAGATCAGTCGAATTTTGCGCTTCAACAAGGATTGACCATTCTCAATAATAATATAGTTGCTTGCCATTATTTGAACTTGATAAATTTTGAATTTCAATTATGCGAAAAATTATTTTTTATGCTGATAATGAAAGCTTTTTGGATGTTGTGCTCATGACTGAAGGAAAAGATAATTCAGTACGTTCTGAGACACGGAGATGAAGCCAAATATACATCTGTTCCAAATTTCTTGAAAGTGTAAATTGTTTTAAGAGAAAATATTATGAGAAGCTTTCCAGAACGTTCTTTTCATTGGATGCATTTGCTAAAGTGTCTATGTGTGCTATCACTCAGAGACAGCATTTCACTAAAATGCCGCACTGCATCAGCTGGCCCTGCTTATATTGATGCTGCGCTATCCCCGTTGCCACAGTAGTGGACGCTTCCGTTGCCATTGGTATCCGCTGCCCTGCATCACCTAGTCCTGCCATCGATGCTGAGACGCGCTCCGCTATCTGTTGCCATACCACAGCTGTGGCCGTTATCCGCTGCATTGCTACTGCTGCTGCTAAGGGAGGACTGCTGTTGTTGCAGTCTAGAATTATAATGAGCGGCTTCGGGTGAAAAAGGCTCTTATATAGGCCAAACAGCACATTTCAAATGGCGAGGTCTATGATTCTATCGACCGTGCTTGGGAAGCAATCATATAACGACCAATCAGAGGCCGAAGTTTTCGTTTTGACAAGGCTTGACAATTTTCAATAGTACAATAGTTTGAAAAATAAATTCACAATTATCTGCATTTGGAAAGAATCTTAGAAGATTTTCCAAGCTATTGCTGCAACAACGAAGGAAATCCATCGAATACTAACCGATTTACTAGCATTTGAAATTAAACATATTTTTCACTTTTTTCGGTTTTAGATTTTCATTTCAAAACCCTATGTAGCCGAACTTCCTGAGAGAAGTATTCTACTTCAAAAAAAGTTTCGGGTTCGGGTCGGGCTCGAGCTTCGACCGAAAAAAAAATCGGTTTCGGGTCGGGTACGGGTTTGAAAAACATCAAACCCGACCATCTCTAGTGTAAACCCGACGCAGCCCACAACGAACAAAACAAAAAAAATCATGCGAATCCTTTGAGCCGTTCCCGAGATATGCGATCGCACAAAAACAGAAATTGATTTTTATCAATTAGAAGAATTTATTTTATTAATTGTAATAAATTATATATGTTTATTATTGATTATATAACATTTTATTATCAATTCCTAACAGTCAGATACATATACAGTCGTCGTTCGCTAACTGCAGCATGTTTACATTGCAGTCATCGAATGTCGCTCGATAACTGCAACACTTGACACATGCCAAAATTTAGAGGGGGGTCGGTCACTACCATTTTTGTTTTCAATGATGTCGAAATGTACTTTTTTAATGGAATTGTGGCAAAAAATTGCAGAAAACTAGAATAGACAAGCTTTTTACAATTTGATAGTCATATTTCCGCATCATAATTTATTGCTACTTTACATAACTACTTTACATAACCAATATGTAGGCGTAGATAAAGTTCATCACTACAGAAGACCATTTTACGAGACGTTTCTTAACTCAATTCATGAATGAAATTTTCACAGAAAGCTCGGAACCGCTGACATAACGCAAGTAAAAGCAACATCAACGTCAGCAGGATCCGTGACACCTGTCAGTTCCTAAAATGGTCTATTTAACGCTAGGTCAGAAAATATTGTTTGTGATCTACTATGCACTGCCTCACTGAGTAGTGAAAGCTAGCCAAACAATGCACGAGGAATATTTTTTCTCTTATAATAATTACGGAAAGTCAACCACATAACCTGGTGATTTTGCTTCATTGATTAATAGTGGAGATCTATAATCTCCCATCTAGAATGAAGAGACATCAAGTAAACGAAATCGAAAAAAAATCAGAAAAATGAAAAAGTCCTTTTGAAATGTTTCTAGAAATTCAACAATTTTCATTTTCGAATGCATTTAGAATCCCCCCGCGAGATTTGTCACTTCAATCTCAAATATGACTTTGACTTCAGATTTGACGGATTGCGGTCCGATAACTGTCAAGTTGTTGCAGTTATCGGTCTTGCAGTTAAAAAGCGTTGCAGTTAAAAGACTTGCAATTATCGAACGGTGACTATATATTATTTCTTCTCAAAAATCGTTCCGAACATTTTGATGTAGAAAAAACACATTGTCATATATTCAAAGGACATTTTTCCCACGAATTTCCAATAACTCTCCTAAGACCATAAATTAGTAAAGAAATCCACAAGAACCTTTTCCAGATATGTTTCCAAGAAGAACCAAAGCAAATTATTGCTTTTTTTTCCACACACAAACCTTTTCTAAGGTACAAACTAATTACCAAACACCTAAGATTTCCACAAGTCAAACAAATCTATCCAACACTTAAGCTGGGTTTGCTCTCATGAGCATGAGCATTGACGACCGTACATATCGTAGTTGCACCTCCGTGATTGACCTAAGCTAGTGAAGTTGCACAGAGAACCACATAGATAGTTTTTGGGATGTTATACCATCTTCAATGTACAACAATTCAGTAACTCTCAACGGCGCCGACCACGTCCTTACAGTCGTTGGGGAAGAATAGGAAGAGGATTGTTAGTTCGACAAACGTGGTTATGAGACCGAGTTCACCTCTGCATTTCTACGGATGTCACAGGAAGGGTATTTGTATTAGTATGATGGGATAGGAAAGATCAGGATTCGCCGTGGTAGGCAATACGATCAGATATTTTTGAATCCCGCGCGCGAAGAATAATTTTGACGTGGGACTACGTCTTTGTTTTGAGATGCATTCTGTAAAACTGGAAATGAAACTGGCAAAAGTTGCATCAGATTTCATACGTTAATAACAGCATAACCACATGATGGATGACAATAACCAATATGTTGTTCGATAGATAAAATGTATAACAATTTTGTAATATGCTAGTTATCACTCTAATTTTATTGCTAAGCGGTGATGAAAAGTTGCAATAGCAAATTTACGCGAACAATGAACCAATTACATGCAAGCGTTCCTAGCACAGACGACGTGAATGGACACCAACCGTTCCCTGTAATATTCTCTGTATAAATATCGAAAAAATATTGACAGAGTCTCCCCGTCCCAATAGGTCAATTCATTTTTGCTTCCATGAGCTTAGACTAATATGATGTCTCGAAGGTAAAAGTTTTCCGAAAACTTAGAAACAATCCCCATTAATGAACAATTTCTAAACCTGTTGTTAGAACGTAATAAAAACTGATGTCTTGAAAGAAAACATGCTGGTATAAGCAACAGTACCAGTGGAGCAGAGAGCCGTCGTATATGATTGCAGTGGTACACTTCTGTTCGTACATTTCTATTCGTGTGCAATCGAGGAAAAACTGCAATGCTGCTGCTGATTGGAAGTTTATCTCATAAATATGAATACCATGAATTACTCAACAAGAATTGTACATTTTTGCAACGGTTATAAGTTATATTTATTTATATAGTTTATTTATATAGTAGTTGGACATCGCCCCGTAGATGGGTAACAGCTTACCCGAAACCGGTCGGTAAAAAAGGTAATTTTTTACATTGTAAGAACCATAAGTGTTTGTGTCCCGTTTAATATTTATATCAACTTTATTGATTCTAAAATAACAAAAAAAGAGAGATAGGTTTTGTTTTTAGTATAGTGATTAAATGTTTAAGTCCGGTTTGCTGTGACTGGTGATCTGGAGATTCGTATCGCGTAGCTAACTGTCACAGGACATAAAATCGGTTTCTGCGAATCAGCCCGTTGATTCGCGCTTAGCTTTTGTATCTGACGATTCATTATTTGGTTTAAAATACTACAAGGTATACAGCCCTAGGGTTGTATGAAATGGTGACGTGGGACTAAACACTGTAATTAAGAAAGTTTTTGTTCCAAAATATACAGAGTCCGCAGACAGAACCAATGTGTTTGCTCGGTGACTAACGTACTTACAATGTAAAAAATTACCTTTTTTACCGACCGGTTTCAGGTAAGCTGTTACCCATCTACGGGGCGATGTCCGGTCGGTAAAAAAGGTAATTTTTTACATTGTAAGAACCATAAGTGTTTGTGTCCCGTTTAATATTTATTCGCGAGTTCTTACGTTGCACTAAAATTTAAAATATAAAGTGAAAAGTTGATATATTTTATAATAAAAAACAATACTGTGAACATTCAGTATATATCGCGATAATGTTGTTCGAAGCGGCCACTATACGGTATAAAGTTGCTATCTTCATCACATTTGACATGTGACTTATATTCGAATGTGAGTTGTGAAAAGTAAATTATTTTCAAACGCGGGTATTGTCGCATCCATCCTGCTCATGTGTAAGTAAAACTATATAAATATTCGTCGTTAATATCAATCGTTAACGCAAAAAATGCCTAATAAAAGATAAAAATATAAATTTAGAAAAAAAGGAGACACACACACCTAAACCAAAACGTCCAAAATTAATTGTGTTGCGTCTATGAATATATAGCAAAAATTTAGCTTGGAGCTGAAGCCAGAGAAGTCATTAACAGCAAAGAAAAAACAATGAATATCGAAACAAAGTAATTGGACAAATTTAAAGTTCAAAATTTCAAAACATTTTAACAATTCAAAAATATCGCGAAACAAACAAGTTGTGCGGTTCGCGTTTTTCTCAGGTAAGAAATATGAATATATCCACAATGAGAAAATATATAAAAACGCTGCACTTTGCGCCGTCTAGCCTCAGCACACAATCAGCCCAAGAAATCGTGGGATAAAACACACACGCGGATACTAAAAAATAAGTATTTGATTCATGTCGGTGGAAGCCACCAGCAGTTTAAATGAACATGTCTGTAAATGTATGTACTTATCTTAGACATCGAAGCAGCATACAGTGAGTCAAGCACGCCGCCGCGCTCGCACTCGAGCACAATCAAACCGTTTCCATGATAACAATTGCCGCTCTCTCGGCTCCTGCCTTTCAGCAGAACTTGCCATCGGCGACAAGCATATATACAGCGTAGCACTGGAGAAGAGGTTTCACTGCGATGAACTTTAGACACAATACACTCTTCGCATGAACACGAACGCGTTTAAGGAATGTCACCAAAACAACACTGCGCTATTAAGACAGCCATTTGCAGAGTGATAAACTGTACAAGAAAACTGTATTAAAATTCTAATTCCTTAGTTCCTCTCACTCGTAATTCACTTTAAACATACTGTAATCAACAAGGGGTACCACCACATACATAAGACATACGTAACACTCAGGAAGAAATCTTCCAAAAAAGTTGGTACAGAATGAACTACTCGAATGGTACCACACCCTGAATAAAATCACTGTTTGAGTTGTTTTTGAAGGCAGTGTACCTGCGCAGCCCTGCATTTGTCTCGTTCCTACTCGAAAAATGCTGCATTGATTTTGTAAACAACTTTTTGACAGTTCCTTATGGGATTTTCTTTGGAGCTCGATAAGGCCAAGAAAAAGAAAATTCATTTGGTTCATTATTAATCGAGCAGTTTGACAGGGCGAGGTACGGAGTACTATGGGGCAACGTGTACCAGAAAAAAACGCCAGTGTTACGTATGTCTTATGTATGTGGTACCCTCAACCCTCAACTACAACAACCACTCGAATTTCACAATTTTTCGCACTATGCACCACAATTAAACGCGATTATTGTAGACGCGATAAACAAAGCGTCTACACACTGCGGGCTTCTTTCACTCTGTCTTCAACAGTTATGCTGGGTTTGCTCTCAGCTAATAAACTGTTTTGATTTTCATAAGTTGCATAACCGGGCCAATGGACTTTCCAGTTGCATAAACCTGGCGAATGCTTTAGTATCCCATTACCTACACTGTATCCAGAATCATCCCAAGCCTGATGCGATGAGTGCACATGGCCAAAAGTGTAAACAAATAACATACAGGCCAGCCGCGTTTGTGGCGCACGCTTGCGTGTTTGTATGTTATGTATTTTATTTACCAATCGTGTCGGCGTCATCAAGCTAGCCCACGATTAAATGACGAATAAATGAGGTAGTTATGTTTTCACCCACTATTCTGTAGTACTAGAATTAAGCAGTGAAACTTAAACTTCAAAAATTTTCAAATCCGAACCCGACCCGAAACCGTCGGGTACCATTTTTAGTTTACACGCAAAAATATTGGGAAAATGTACTGGAAGAGTTGAAAGTGATGGAAAATTTAATTTCTCATACGTGTCAATGGAGAGCTCTTTCACTCAATTCCAAGGTTACCGTGGATCGTTCGTATAAATCGAATTCACAGTTCTGTACAAACGTCACTACGCTATGTAGAGAATGTTCATGATACACATCATGATGCAAGTTATTCATGCTCTTCAAAGCTGGTCATACGTTTTAAACGTGGTTTGGAAATCCAAATGTGAACAGGACATTGTTTCTTGTAAATTTCAGAGCTATTGAATCGTTTACCGTATATTATTCTAAACTCCGACCGCGCAACTTAATATTTCTCAGATCATGACGAGCATCGTGCATCATTATACCTTCATTGCTCTTTATTGCATTGATGATAAGAGAATTCAATAAGTGGGTATGCTGATCTATCTCACTTGTTGAATGTTATTGAATACTTTGTACGGTATTTTTTTTCAAACTCGATTAGTCTCCGTATTTAATAATAAGGATGTATGTAGCTCACGAATGACAAACTTTTTTAGATCATCACCAGCAGTTTCGAAATCTTTCCAACCCATGATTTCCATAACTTCTAACAATTAATTGATTTCTTTATAGACCAACAAAATCTCAAAAATCTTACTTACTCACTTTACTTTTATGGCGACAGATCATTAAGATCCTATGCCGAATCCAGAATACGTCTCCACAAAACTCGGTCTTGGGCTGCTACTCTCCAGTCTCCCCTTACACCCGCTGCTCTGGCATCCTCGTCGACAGCACACATCCAGCGCGTGCGCGGTCTGCCTCGAAGTCGTCGGCCCCTATCCGGTTCTCTACTAAATATTATCTTTGCCGGTCGCTCATCCGCCATCCGTGCTACATGGCCAGCCCACTGTAACCTGCCGTGTTTCATCAGCTTGACAATATGAGCGTGTTTGTATACTTCGTACAGCTCGTGATTCATGCGCCTGCGCCACACCCCGTTCTCTAGTTTGCCTCCGAGTATTGATCGCAGGATTCTACGCTCGAAGACCCCAAGCGCTCGTCGATCGGCCTACTTCCACGTCCACGATTCGTGTCCGTAGAGCGCCACCGGGAGGATCAGAGTCCTATAGAGCGCAAATTTCGTACGGATCTGTAGGCTACGGGACCTAAGCTGCCTACGCAATCCGTAATAAGCCCTATTCGCCGCCGCAATCCGCCTCTTCACCTCGCGGCTCACCTCGTTGTCACATGTCACGAGTGTACCAAGATAAATAAATTCGTCGACCACTTCGAAAGTATCCCCATCCATCTCCACCGCAGCACCAACACCAGTAGAACTACCACGCTCTCTGCCCGCCACCATGTACTTCGTTTTGGCAGTGTTTATGGTGAGTCCAATTCTCGCAGCTTCCCTTTTGAGAGCCGTAAAGGCCTCCTCAACTGCTCTTCGGTTAACACCAATTATATCAATGTCGTCCCCAAAGCCTAGAAGCATGTGAGACTTAGTGATGATGGTGCCGCTCCTCTGCACACCTGCCCTTCGTATCGCACCTTCCAAAGCTATATTGAACAGCAAGTTCGAGAGCCCGTCCCTTGCTTCAGACCATCTAACGTCACAAACGCGTCCGAAAATTCGCCCGCTGTCCTGACGCATGATGTGAAACCGTCGAGCGTCGCACGTATCAGTTTAGTTGGGAAACCATGTTCTAGCATTATTTGCCACAGCTCGTTGCGTTTCACTGTATCGTACGCCGCTCGAAAGTCTATAAACAGATGATGTGTCTGCAGGTTGTGTTTTCGAAACTTGTCGAGGATCTGTCTCAAGGTGAACATCTGGTCCGTTGTAGATCGCCCCACTCGAAAACCGCATTGGTATTCGCCAACAAAGGCTTCCTGCAACGGCCTCAGTCGCTGGAACAGGATACGGGAGAGAATTTTGTAAGCGGACTTTTGTAAGAGAATTTTGTAAGCGGAATTGAATTGCCTCGATAATTACTACACTCGAGTCTATGTCCCTTCTTGTAGATAGGGCATATGAGTCCTTCCAACCAGTCCGTAGGTAGTTGTTCCTCAGACCATACCCTTAGGATAATCTGGTGAATTGCACTACACAGCCGCTCGCTCATGGATGTGCTTCCACTGCTCGTTCAGGTCCACTCCAGCTGGTCCACCGATCCGTCTATCAACTTTCCGAGTATACTCTGCAGCAACTCCTTCCGCTGATAACCTCTGGATGTCCAGATGTATCTTCTTCGCCGATCTCGATTTCAATACATTGGACAACCGGGCGCGAATCTTGCCTACCACGAGATAGTGATCCGAGTCGATGTTTGGCCCTCGAAAGGACCGCACATCTATGACGTCTGAGAAGTGCCGGCCGTCGATCAGCATGTGGTCGATCTGGGAGCAGGCCTCTCCGTTGGGGTGTCTCCAGGTGTGCTTCCGAATATTCAGACGTGCAAAATGGGTGCTACAGATGGCCATTCCCCTGGCCACGGCGAAGTTCACTAGCCTCAAGCCGTTGTCGTTGGTGGTAGAGTGAAGGCTTTCCCTACCAATAACGGGACGAAAGAACTCCTCTCGTCCGACTTGTGCGTTCGTATCTCCGATGACGATCTTTATATCGTGTTGTGGGCACTCTCCATACGTTTTCTCGAGAAGCTCATAGAACTCCTCCTTTACGTCATTGGATTTATCGTTTGTCGGCGCGTACACGTTGATAAGGCTGTAATTGAAGAATCTGCCCTTGATCCTCAATACGCATAGACGGTCATTAATAGGCCTCCACCTAATAACACGCTTCTTTTGGTTTCCAAGTAGTACGAAACCGACGTCCCGTTCCGCTCTATCGCCGCCACTGTAGTAGATGTGATACTTGAAAGAAGTGCCCGCGGTCGGATCGAACGCCCGGAATTCACGTTCCCCGGTTTTGGGCCAACGCACCTCTTGTATGGCTGCTACCTTCACTTTTGCCTTCCGTAGCTCTCTGGCGAAGATGCCCACGCGTGCCGGTTCGAGCAGAGTCCTAACATTCCAAGTACCAAGTTTCCAATCGTTGTCCTTTTTCGTTTGTCTAGGTCTATACCGATCAAAAATCTTACAAACGTGAAAACTGCACAACCAATCGTCCAAACCAAATCGCACGAAATATTTGTTTGCGTATTTTATGTAACATACTATTAGTTTTATTATTAACGTTTCAAGAACTATTGAACCGATCATCGTGAGAAAGGAAACACGGCATACGAACCCTTATACGTTTCCTTTTCACAACGGGTTGCATACATCAATGAAAATGAAATTATTAGGATGTAGATTACGAATGATGATTTTTTTCAGATCATTATCAGCAGTCAGCACTTCAAACAAGTAGGGTGAGGAACGGCTTAAGCAGTAGCGCCTTTTTTAATCAGTCGCAGAAAAAAGGCCTCAAACTCCTGCTTTTTGATCAATATCGACAATTTCAATGATGGAAACGTAAACTTTGATTCTAGCTGTCTTACAAATATAAAAAATACCGTTAATCACAAAGAAATCTGTGAACAAACAGCATTTGAAACAAATCGACCTATATTGCAGCCATTCAGGAGCCACTTCGGGTGCTGCAAAAAATCGCCTGCAAAACAGATGGAAACTGCTTAAAATAGGCTCGGGGTGATTGGAATAGTGTCCCTCGATTGGTAACTTTAATTGATTATTGTTAAAGTTTGCTAACTTAGTTTTACAATCTGAAAACAAGTTCTGACAGAGAAAACGATAAAGAACAGATTGATATACTACTGTTTGAATTTCACTCAACACATTTCGAGTATTTCGCATGAATACACAGGTGGTTCCTAAAGCTGCTTAGAATATGTTCCCTACCCTAGCACTCTCAGTAAAATTTTTGTTTATCCATTCACGCGCTTTCGGAAGTGTTTACGAAAGAGCTCATTTACAACCAGCTGTTGCAAACCAAAAAGCAATTCTGTGCATTTGATGAATTGTATATACTTAAAAAAAACCTAAATCAATTCACTACACTTTTCACTTTTTATTCACTTTCACTATTTAATTCTATCACTTTTCACTTTTCACTTGCAAATACGTATTTCGGCACTGACATAGTGCCTTCGTGGAACTAAGCACTATGGCACTATGTCAGTGCCGAAATACGTATTTGCAAGTGAAAAGTGAAAAGTGATAGAATTAAATAGTGAAAGTGAATAAAAAGTGAAAAGTGTAGTGAAAATTTTTCTATCAAGACGCTCGAACATAAGTGAATAAATCTAAATTAATTCACCTAGCGGTCAGACCCAGCCTTTCTCATTCAAACTTTTGTTTGTAAAAATAGATTTACATGAGCGCTTCAATCCAATAAATGTATATTCACTCTTTAGGTTCTAAAATATTGAAGTTATAATCTATACTTATAAAAATGCAGTCCGGTCTGTCTGTCTGTCTGATCCATATAGGCTTGAAATCTACCGAGCCGATCGTCGTGAAAATTTGTATGTATTTTTGGTGCCGATAAAGGTTCCTATGATAGTTTGAGACCTCTCCTAGCGGCAATCGACCAAATATCACCCAATATGGGTATTTTCGGAATCGTAATGATGCTTTGGAGCCACAAACCGACTTCAGACAACATTTTGAATTGTAAGATGGCAGCTTCCGGCTTCTGGAAAACAGCCTGAAATGGACGATTCCCATTAAATATGAGTATCTCCGGAACCAGAAAGATGCACAGAAGCTAAAAATTGATCACAGACACAATCTCGAATTTTAAGATGGTGACTTCCGGTGTCTGGTAAACAGCCGGAAATGACAAAATACCATTCAATATTAATGTTTTCGGAACCAGAATTACGCTCAGATGACAGAAAGTGACCAAATACCACCCAATATGAGTTCCTCCGGAACCAGAATGTTGCAAGAAGCTAAAAATTGACATCAGACACCATTATGAATTGTAGAGTGGCAACTTCTGAAAAACAGCCAAAAATGGCCGATTTCCGTCTAACAAGAGCATCTCCGGATCTAGAATGATACACAGCAGCTGAAATCGATCACAGACCCCATTTTAGATTCTAGGTTGGCGACTTCCGGTTCCTGGTAAATAGCAGAAAATGATCGATGGGTGTTTCTTCAATCAGAATGACGCTCAGAGGCCAGAAATTATCTTAAATACCATTTTGAAATGCAAGATGGCGACTTCTGGTTTGTAAAAAACAGCCTAAAATAACTCTTGGTTCAGTTTAGCCTTTACGAATAGACTTGAATTATTGAGAACTGTAGCAGAGGGTCCAAAGCCCCTGTAAAGGAGGATGGTTGCAACAGCTCTTAACCATGGCTGTTGCGTAAAATCCAATGGTTAAAACCCCTAAGCTAAGGTGTTATGCGACCCGTGCCGATGGATGACGTGGTGGGGGGGGGTTTAAGAAATACCCAGCCTCTAACGGAGCCTGTGGAGTACCAGGGCACCCTTCACAGTAATTAGCCCTTACTGCATCACGCGGGTCACTGATGCAGCGGACTCTCCTTTACCCAGCAACTCGTGGGAATTTATGAACGACAAAACTTCACAAAATTCGGCCACCGGCAGCCTTTCTTTGCCGGAACCCATGGACTCATCGGAGCGTAGTCCAATAAAAACAAACGCACCGGGCAGAACGGAGGAGATGGAGCATGAGGATGATTTCAACCTCGACAGCGAATCGCTGGACGGAGGACCCTCTGCTTCATCCTCAATCCTACTTTCTCCACAAGGGAATGCCGAAAGTCAAATGGACTTAGTTCCCGGTCCACAGACAAGGCCCGATGACGAAGGGAAACCCGAATCATCGGCACTCCTTGTCAAGCGACTTTCAAATGCGCAAAGGCGGCGACTGAGCAAAAATCTTCGCTCCGGTCTCTCGTACGAAGAAGCCAGGAAGCTGGCCCTCCTTCCAACAGAGCAGCCTGCTCAATCGAACCAAGTTGCCGTCAAGCGACAGCGGTCGGACGACTTGGTGTCCCCAAACACCAGTACTAAGTGTCCACAGCCTTTAAAAACTGCGGAACGGCACTGGTTTGGGGTCATCGGGTTCGAAGCCGCTCCCGAAGGCCACATATAGGGACATGGTGGGAGCTATAAGCCTTGTGGTTACTTCTGCTACCCACCCCAGCTCCCTACTCACAACGGACCAGCTCCAGGCTGTCCGGACCTCCATCCTCGATCACATTGCGGACCAGGAAAATCCAACCACCAAGCCCAAGTTTAACGGTTGCCATCTAAAAAATGGCTTCCTGCAACTTGCCTGTGCCGACAACGACACAGTGCAATGGTTGGAAAGGGAGGTACCTTCTCTCGTACCATGGGAGGGAGCACAACTTCGTGTATACCACATGAAGGATCTGCCGAAGGCCAGACGGTATGTCGGTTACTTCGCGGACAGTGCAAACTCTCCGTACGAGAAGATTCTTCGTTCACTCCAGAATCAGAACGACCATCTCTCTACCAAAATGTGGCGAGTCTGTAACCGCAAATTGGTAAAGACCTTGGTCGAACTAGTTCTGGATATTGACGAAGAATCGGCCAAACTCGTTGAGAGTAGAAATAATGAACTGCACTACGGTTTCGGCAAAGCACGCATCCGAAAGGTAAGCGGAAGGCCGAACGTCACAGGCAGGAAAGACTCCGTCGCAATGTCAGGGAAGGTACGTGCGGGTAACTCCTCCGGGAGTACTCTACCACCACCCAGGCAAAGCGATCCTGCGAATGGGCTAAAGGTTCGCGTGGGAAACTCCTCCGGGAGTGCCCCACAACCACCCAAACGCAACCCTGCGATTGGGAAGGTACGCGCAGGATGCTCCCCCGTGAGTGCCCTGTCACCACCCAAACAACGCAACCCCGCGGCTGCTCGGACGGTTCCGCCGAAGACTCGCAAGAGTGTGAAGCATCAACCACCGGAAAGTCGCACCCCCCGTAGTCAAAAACCGCCACAGTGTGCGCGACGACCTTCTGTTGCCAATCGACTGCTGCAACCGAAGCCGAACAGTGAGGAAGAGCAACTTCCATCAACCAGCCAAACCGCTGTTGGCAGCCGTCAGCCAATACCAGGATCATCTTCCGATCCGGACAAAGACGACAACTTCACTGCAAAGTGAGCAGCCTTCGCTGCTTGCAAGCGAATCTCCATCACGCAAAAGGCGCCTCGGGTGTTCTTTGCAGGAGATTCGCCAAAGAGCAGCTAGCGGCTGCTTTCATCCAGGAGCCGTGGATCAACGAATCCAAAGTTCTCGGACTTAACGCTCCTAACGGAAGGTTAATCTACTGTGACACGCAGTCCAAACCAAGGACTGCAATTCTGCTAAATAGAGAACTAAATTTTTTACCTATTACAGAATTTATCCAACGCGACGTCGTTGCCGTCACGGTTGAAGTACCGACAACCAGAGGAAAGCAGGAAATGGTTGTCGCGTCGGCCTACTTCCCGGGCGACCAAGGTAATATACCGCCACCCGAAGTTGCTGCGCTCGTGCGGTACTGCAAGGCCATCAACAAGCCGTTTCTGATCGGCTGCGATGCCAACGCTCACCACACGATCTGGGGCAGCTCGGACACCAACACCAGGGGTGAGTACCTACTTGAATACCTTACTTCTAACGATGTCAATGTATGTAATGTAGGGAATAACCCCACGTTTATCAACGCTATCAGACAGGAGGTCCTTGATCTCACTCTGTGTAGCGCCTCTATTTCTGAAAGGATTAAAAATTGGCATGTCTCCGATGAAACTAGTTTGTCGGACCACAGACACGTCGTTTTTAATATAGAGGCTAACCCTCTGAAAAGAGAGCTGTTCAGAAATCCTAAGAATACAGATTGGGAATCCTTTAAGGGACACCTGATCGATTCACGAACTTTCAGTTACAGCAACATTCGAAATTCAGTTGACCTGAATTCGGCAGCAAATGATCTACAAAACAGAATCATGGATGCTTTCGACGCTAACTGTCCACTAACACAGCGGTCAGTATGCCGTGACGTACCCTGGTGGAATGATCAACTTAGTGACCTTCGTCGGGAAACTAGGCGGTTGTTCAACAGGGCGAAAGTCACGTCTAACTGGGACGACTACAGGGCGTCCCTCACTAAGTACAACGCCGAGCTACGCAAGGCTAAACGGAAATCCAGAGTTAGTTTCTGTGAAAGAATCCAAACTCTGCCGGAAGCTACGCGGCTCCAAAAGGCGATGTCCAAAGACCATACTAACGGTTTAGGACAGGTGAGGAAAGAGGATGGATGCCTCACTGTCACTACCAAGGAAACGCTGGAGGTTCTTATAAACACCCACTTTCCTGGATCGACAGAGACCGAAGAACTGAATAGTGATGGGTCGCGGCAGGACAATTCGAGACATATGGCGTCTCGGGAGTCCATCCTGCTGGCCCGTCGACTGTTCACGGAAGCTTCAATAGGTTGGGCTCTAAGCTCATTCGACCCTATGAAGTCTCCTGGTCCAGACGGCATACTACCCATCTTTCTACAAAAATCGGCCGCAGTTATCATGTCCGAACTCATCAACCTCTTCAGAGCCAGCTTTATCCTGGGCCATATTCCGGATAACTGGCTGAAGGTGAAGGTAGTGTTTATCCCCAAAGTTGGAAGAAAGGACAAAACCCTACCTAAAACTTTCAGACCCATAAGTCTGACTTCATCGCTTCTCAAGTTGATGGAGAAAATAATGGATAAATATATCCGTGACGAGTTTCTTAAAGACTCCCCGCTGAACAGGAACCAACATGCCTATCAAAGCGGCAAGTCAACAGAAACTGCTCTTCACAGCTTAGTGACGTTGATTGAAAAGTCCCTAAGCTATCAGGAGACGGCGCTATGTGCCTTTCTTGATATTGAAGGGGCCTTCGATAACACGTCCTTTGCATCAATCGATACGGCTCTTTCTAATAAGGGAATCGACCAAACTTCAAGGAACTGGGTACGCGCAATGCTCTCTAGCAGAGTGATCACAGCAACCTTGGGAGATTCGTCTGCAACAATGTCAGTGGTCAAGGGGTGCCCGCAAGGAGGAGTTCTCTCGCCCTTGTTATGGTCACTAGTTGTCGACGCACTTCTCAACAAGCTTTCACAGCTTGGTTACGAGGTCATTGGATACGCCGATGACATCGTCCTCATCGTCAGAGATAAAGATGACGCAACTCTGTCGAGCCGAATGCAAACGGCTCTGAATACCACCATGTCATGGTGTTTACAGGAGGGTCTAAACATAAACCCCTTAAAAACAGTCCTAATTCCATTCGGCAGACGAAGGACGATCTCCATCACTCCTCCAATACTGAATGGAGTTAGACTGGGCTTCAGCAATGAAGTCAAATATCTTGGAATTATTTTGGACAAGAAACTGAACTGGTCTGCACAACTGGATCATGCCGCTAAGAAAGCGATCTCAGCGATCTGGGCCTGCAGAACTCTGTTCGGTAAGACCTGGGGACTAAAACCAGACTTGGCACTCTGGTCTTACAAGACCATTGCCCGACCAAGAATCACCTATGCTGCCCTAGTGTGGTGGCCTTTTTTTTTTTTTTTTTTTTTTTTTTTAAGGTGGCGGGGAAATCTGCAAACAGACACCTGAGAAGAGAACTCAGGGTGTGGGGATGAGACTAGGGGAGAGATGCTGGGGTAGTTACACTCCCCCAGACACCTACTTATCCCTGTCCCGACCCACTAAAACCCCTCCAGTCTCCAGCCCTGGTCTTCCCGGAACGACGGTTAAGTATTACGTCGGGAAGTGGCTTTTGTGCGTGATGCACCCTCTTTGCTCTTATAACCTCCTAGCTAACTACCTGGAGACTGGTAATTAGCTACCACTGGCGTGTTGGTGGTTGACCCGCCACACACGTTGCAGCTCCAGAACAATCTGAGAGGCGGCCGCACAGACCGCGTTCCAGATGTCCGGGTCGTCGCACATCCTCCGGACTAGATTGTCCGGAGTAGTGCCAGGCCCGCTCACAGCCATCATGTTGCTCCTCGCTCTTACGAAACGGGGGCATACGAAGAAGACGTGCTCAGCAGTCTCCTCCTCCTCCACGCACTCGGGACACATGGGGGACACCGCGTGTCCGAACCTGTGCAGATATTGCCTGAAACAACCATGGCCTGACAGGATTTGTGTCAGGTGGAAGTTCACTTCGCCATGTCGTCTCCCGACCCAGCCGGATATCTCCGGTATGAGTCGGTGCGTCCATCTGCCCTTTGTGGAATTAAACCATTCCCTCTGCCAACGGAGCATCGAGAATGACCTTCTGGTACCTCGTATGCCCCTTGTGTCACGTTGGTCGAAACACTCTCTGTCCTCCTTGATGGCGATGCTGATAGGCATCATGCCGGACAAGACACATATTGCATCGTATGACACCGTACGATACGCACTCGCAACTCTCAGGCACATGAGCCTGTAGGTACTTTCCAGTTTGCCACGGTAACTGTTAGTACCTAGCGCTCTGGACCACACTGGCCCACCATACCTAAGTATGGACGAAACCACGCTGGCAAGAAGTCTTCGCTTGCTGCCATAAACCGCTGAGCTATTGGACATCATACGAGATAGTGCTGCAATAGCCGATGAGGCCCTCTTACAGGCATAGTCGACGTGACTCCCGAACGTGAGCTTGTCGTCCACCATAACCCCCAAGAGCTTCAGGGATCGCTTCGAGGTGATGGTGCAGTCTCCGACTCTGACCACCGCCTGTTGCTCCGATTTACGGTTGTTCACAACCATGACCTCCGTCTTATGATGCGCGAGCTCCAGTTTCCTGGAGCGCATCCAGTCCTCGACCTTGCGTATACAGTGCGCGGCCGTCAACTCGACCTCCTCGATAGACTCGCCGTAAACCTCCAGCGTTATGTCGTCTGCAAAGCCGACGATCACAACCCCTACAGGGAACTTGAGTTTTAACACTCCGTCATACATGACATTCCACAACACCGGGCCCAGGATAGAACCTTGCGGAACTCCTGCGGTAATTGGGACGCACTTCTGACCCTCCTCTGTGTCGTAAACAAGTACTCGATTCTGGAAATAATTTTCCAGAATCTTGTACAGCGACACCGGTACATGGATGCTCCTGAGCGCGAGCGCTATGGAGTCCCAACTGGCACTATTGAACGCATTCTTCACGTCGAGCGTGACGATTGCGCAGTAGCGTATTCCCCTTCTCTTGCGCTGGATTGCTACCTCCGCCGTCTTGATGACGGAAGAGATTGCGTCCAGCGTGGACCTGCCCTTCCGGAAGCCGAACTGGTTACTTGCCAGACCGTGTACACCCTCCGTGTACCTCACCAGTCTGTTGAGGATGATCCTCTCAAGCACCTTGCCCGCGGTGTCCAGCAGGCAGATAGGCCTATATGCCGATGGGTCCCCTGGCGGTTTCCCAGCCTTCGGCAATAAGACCAGTCTCTGCCGCTTCCACCTGTCCGGAAAGAGACAGTCATCCAGGCACCTCTGCATGACTGCCCTGAACAGCCCGGGGGCCGTTTTTATCGCCAGCCTGATCGCCAGGTTAGGGATACCATCCGGTCCCGGTGCCTTGCTCACCTTTAGGGATTTGGCGATCACGATGAGTTCCTCATTCGTAACCCTTGCCTCCTCCCCTGCCTCGACACGGCTGTCGTCGCTCACGGATTGGATGCTCGGCAGGTTGGCCGACCATCTCTGGTCTATGTCTGAGATACTGGAACGTCGGACGTGAGACTCGACCGCCGGAGGCCAAGGACTTGGCTCGTGGCGTGGAAAGAGTCCCTCGATGATACGCTCCAGCATCGCTGGTGATCGCTCTGCAGGCGCCAGCGCGCCTTTAGTCTTCGCCATTACGATCCTGTAGGCGTCACCCCACGGATTTGTATTGGCACTCGCACATAGCCTATCGAAGCAGGCCCTCTTGCTGGCCTTTATCGCACTCTTTAGCATCGATCTTGCCGAACTGAATGCTGCGCGGCGCTCTGTCCTCTCTTCTTCGTTTCGCGCACGCTGCATCCTCCGTCTTGCACGGAGGCACGCACTGCGAAGGTCGGCTATCGCGTCCGTCCACCAGTAAACCGGTGGCTTTCCATTCCTAGGTTGGCGAGTCCTAGGCATGGTGGCGTCGCACGCCCGCGATAGCATAGCAACTAGTTGGTCAGCAGTCGGGCGGAGCCAACTGCCCCCCTCGCGCTCCCTTCTCATTGCCTCTTCGAATACCTCGGCATCAAAGTGCGATGTCTTCCACCCGCGAACGGTCGGAGTGTTGGCTCTACCCGTCGCTTGCCCCCTCTCGTTGTTGTCTACACTAAAACAGACCGCCTGGTGGTCGCTATTAGTGTAGCCATCGTCTACCCTCCAGTTCTTGATCAGTCCTGGGCTGGAGAACGTCACGTCGATGATCGACTCCGCACCATTTCTGCTAAATGTACTTTTGTTCCCAACGTTGGCCAGATCTAGGTTGAGCTTTGCAAAAGCCTCCAACAGGATCTGGCCCCTCTGGTTCGTGAAGCAACTTCCCCACTCAACAGCCCAAGCGTTGAAGTCGCCCGCCACCACCAACGGCGTTAGGCCCGTTAGCTCCATGGATAGGAGGTCGACCATCTGGATGAACCTTTCGGTAGACCAACGTGGCGGAGCATAGCAACTGCAGTAGAACACTCCGTTCACCTTAGCAACTACGTACCCTTCTTCTGAGGTTGAGACAACCTCCTGAACCGGGAACTTGCTCGTCGTACATATGGCCGCCAATCTGGACTTATCCGCAACCCAGTTACCGTTTCCGGGAGGGATGCGGTAGGGGTCCGATATGACGGCGATGTCCGACAACGACTCAGTGGCTGCTTGGTGTAGCAGCTGCTGAGCCGCGAAGCAATGGTTCAGGTTCAGTTGCGTCACCCTTACGCCCGTGGTTTCGCAGCCGGCTTACCGGCTGGGCACCTGGGGCCTCCCATAAAGTGTTTGGCGTCCCGTTTCCCGGAACATACCATGCACTTGGGAGACTCCCCACAGTCCTTTGCTTTATGGCCTGCACCTCCACATCGCCTGCACAGCTGGCTCCTATCGGGCCCCTTGCAGGTCCAGGACTTATGTCCGCCCTCGAAGCACCGGAAGCAAATGTCTGGTTGCTGTAGTATGCCCAGAGGACATACCGACCAGCCGACCTTCAACTTGCCCTCTTTCAGGGCCAGGTTAGCGTCCGCCGACGGTAGTCGGAAGGTAGCTACCTGGGTCCCCGCCGGACCTTTGCGGAGGCGGATTGACTCCTTAGCCACCTCCACCCCGCACTTCGCTTTAAGGGCTTGTGCAATGTCGCACCCCTCAGTGATTTCGTCCAGGTTTTTAAGCTGGAGAGTCACTTCTGAGGTGAGTGCCCGCACTTGCACCTCCTTCCCTAGGACCTTTTCGGCTACCGTTTTGTAGGTAGCCCCCTTGTTCTTGGCGTCCTTCCGGAGCTCAAGTATCATCTCGCCAGTGCGAGATCGGCGGATACTCCGCACATCCGCCCCCAGATCCTTGAGCTGGGTTTCCCCCCTCATCTTCTTCAAGACTTCTGAGTACTTCGACCCATCCGTCTTGAGTATGAGGGCATCACCCCTACTCCGCGCCTTTTTGACCTTTTTTGGTCCTCTGGCTGCTCCGCCATCATGACGCGTCGCACCTTCCCGACGCTTCCTACCCTCTACGGTAGTCCAAGGGTTGCCCGTAGCCTCCACCTGTGCCTTTTCCGCGGTGGACCTTGAACCGGTTGGCGTGTGTTCCCGTGGGAGTAGCACGACCAATCGTTTCTTGGTGTTCCCGGGGGCCGTTTCCCCCGGGGACTGCCTCGTTCGCTTAGCGACCTGCCCCGTGGAGCAGACCGACGCGAACGAGGGGGCGTCTGTCTGCACCTCTTTAGATGCAGTCGCCCTCCCGGTCCTGGCCGCTTTCTCGGCCGCCTTCACCCGAGCTACGAGTTCTTCGTGCTCCTTTCTGGCTTCATCAATGGTGCTCCGAAGCAGGAGGAGGCTCTGCTTCAGGTCGCCAGCGATGTTTCGCCTGTTCGCCGAGAACTCGATTATGGCATCGAGTTGTTCAGACAGCGCCGCCACTCTTGGCC
The DNA here is from genome assembly GCF_029784165.1 of Wyeomyia smithii. NCBI lineage: Eukaryota > Metazoa > Arthropoda > Insecta > Diptera > Culicidae > Wyeomyia > Wyeomyia smithii. Next base: position 86,328,323 of record NC_073694.1, read on the forward strand.
GCGTGTCCATGCACCTTTCGACGGCCTTGACTAGCAAGGGACCGTCCACCGAGATGTCTGGTGTGGACACCGACGGATTCGCCGTTTTTCCACCTCCAGACTTCGCCGCATCCGTCTCCGCCTTCTTCTGCGGAGACCGCTGGATGCCACCTCGTGCGAAGGGATTTGGTAACCCCTCCGCACCCGTCTCTTTTTGGTTCTTCGAGCTCATTTTTGTTAATTGGGTCCCCCTTCCAGCCGCTATCCTTGTCCATAGATGAGAAGTCGCTTGTATGGTCCCATGGTAATCTATGCCGAAGCAGTGAGGCCATGGGTAAGGGGGGTCGCCATAGTACCTTATGAGCACTATGACGCCCCCGCCCGCGTAAGTCAGGAAAGGGGCATCTTGTCCTAGGACTAGTTCCCCCCCATCTGATCCTTCTCTGCCTGATTCCCACCAGGCAATGGACGCGGAACGTACTGGAAGGCCTGCCAGGTTTTACGGGACGGAGACCCCTGCACCGGGTACCATCTCGCCGTTTCAAGCCGCTGTCACGCGACTTTACTAAGGGAGCTCGATGCAGGTGCCAGCCCTTGGTCGTGGTTCCTTAGCGTATCCGACTCGAATCCGTTTCGTTCGCTGCCAGTTGCCATAATTGGGACCTTACTGGTGTCGGCCCCAATGGACGGGGGAGTGCATTTGGTTGATGGGAGCGGCACTACTCGCTCCGTCAGAGATGCTTCCGGGTAATTGTGGCATTTACGAGGAGTCGACGGCCCAGTGTCCGACCCTCACCACCCCTAAGCAATCTCCCGCTGCTGGTCCAGGGCTGTTAGGTACTGTCAGCGGTCGCCCTCATATAACGTGACCTCGGCGGTCGCCACGCGCCGACCCGTGGTGGCATGCAGCTCTGCCAATAGTGTGGTGGCCTAAGGTGAACGAAGTGACTGCGCAAGCCAAACTCAAAAAAGTTCAAAGACTTGCATGTCTTTCGGTTACCAGCGCTATGCGAACAACTCCAACTGCAGCCATGGAAGCTATGCTTTGCCTACTACCTCTACATCTTCATGTGAAAAAGGAAGCAGAGCTTGGCGCTCTAAGATTGCAAAGGAGGAAAACCATACTTGAAGGGGACCAAATCGGCCACCTTCGCATACTTAGGGAGTTCAAACTAACTCCGCTATTAACCACAGTCTCCGACTGGATGGACGTTAGGACCAACATGGATATTCCATAGAGAGTGATTGAAACAAACCGCTCTATGTGGAACAATGGAGGGCCTAATCTTCCACCTGGCATCGTCAATTTTTATACGGACGGCTCGAAAATGGGATCCCTAACGGGATCCGGTATATACGGACCCGGTATCAGGGAAACGTTTTCCCTGGGAAAATGGCCCACCGTTTTTCAAGCAGAGGTATATGCCATATATATCTGCGCAAAAATATGTCTGCAACGCAACTACAGACATGCGAAAATCGGTATATTCTCGGACAGTCAAGCAGCACTACTAGCACTTAAGTCCGTCAAATGCGCTTCCAAACTTGTTTGGGAATGCATTGAAACTCTACGGGAACTTTCCCGACAGAATTCAGTTTTTCTGTTTTGGGTGCCCGGACACTGCGGAGTCGAGGGTAATGAACACGCTGACTACCTAGCAAGACAGGGATCAGCTCAGCGGTTTATTGGTCCCGAGCCGTTTCTGGGTACGTCCATTTCCGCTATCAAAAGCGAATTATTAACTTGGGAAAGGCTAGAAATAGTATCCCAATGGCAACAGGCACAGGGTTGTAGACAAGGCAAACAGTTCATCTATCCGAACCCTGGAACCGCCAGAAAGCTACTTAGTCTAAATCGTAGTGACCTACGGATAATCATGGGACTCCTCACCGGACACTGTCCCGCTTTTTATCATTTAAAGAAAATCGGCGTAGTGTTGAACGACGACCAAAGAGTTCAGAGAATTTGCTTTGCTCTTGCGAAGCTCTTGCTTCCTCTAGGTACAACTTCTTAGGAAGTTACCTTTTAACTCCATACCAAGCATGGAGCTCCAATCCCAAGCAGGTCATTAGTTTCATCAACTATGTTGTACCTAATTGGGGTACAGGTTTACAACAAAACAGTTCTACTCCATCAATGAGTACGAACAATCCGTAACCTGTGCACAGCAATCGGGGCCCGCCACAAAAGACAATCAGCAAGAATGTCGCAGTGGCATTTCAGTACCCAGTGCCCTTCAGGCATACAGAGACAAAAAAAAGTACCATTCAATATGAGTATCTCTGGGACCAGAATGACGCAATGAGCTGACAAATGACCACAGGCACCATTTTGAATTGCTAAATGGCAACTTCTAGGATACAGTCGAAAATGACCGAATAATACTCAATATGACTATTTCCGTAATCGAGATGAGGCAAAGAACCAAACATTGACCCTGGACACCATTTTGAATTTAAAGATGACCACTTTTAGTTTCTGGAAAAACAACCAAAATAACTTAATACCTCCCATTATGGGTATTTCCGGTGTCAGATTGATGCCAGAAAAACAGCTGAAAATGATCGAATACCACCCAATATGAATATATTCAGAATAAAGGCGATGTACAGAAGCCAAAAGTCGAGGATTTGTTATTTAACTTTGATCATATCCTATGGCCGTGCATTTGCAGACTTTAAACACATCAATCAATCAATCAATGAATTCGGAACGTTCAAATAGTACTATACCACATTTAAATTATGTTGAGGCCACATATATCGATCAAAGCAGGTATAGTTTTAAATAGTCTTTGAATTTTTTTTCATTCCATAACTTTTGAGCCACATATCAAACTGTTATGAAGTTTGTTATTTGTTAGTTTGAGAGATGACTCGTTCGTATGACACTAGTTATGTTCAAATTAGTCAAGTAATCTTTGAGATAATGGACTTTCATTGTTCTATTAACAATTTGATACATAACGGTTGCTTAAGTTCGATTATAATCAAATGAAATGGGAACGTGTAGGGCAGCCAAACTTTGAAACCACGTGTTCAATCATAATTCATCAGTTAACCCTTAACTAGCCCGCTCATCTGATAATAATAATGATCAAATCGGTTGTGTAGTGTCTGAGATAATGAAGTTTCGTGATTTTCACAAGTCGGCACATTACAAATGAAGTTTCAGTTCGATTACAGTAAAATTCATTAGGGTCTTCTGAGGCAGCTAGACCATTCATTTGACACTAATTTTGTGGAAATCGGGTCAGCCATCTCTGAGAAAAGTGAGTGAGTTCAAGTAGTCTTCGGAATATGTTCCTTTTCAAAGCTGGATTTCACAATTTTAGACATAACAGGCAAAGTAATAATTTGTTTGCAAAAAAAAAATAAATAAATAGAGTCTTATGGGGCAATTAGACCTTCCATTTGACACTGATTTTATGAAAATCGGTTCAGCCATCTCTGAGAAACATGAGTGAGATTAAATAGTCTTCCGAACACGTTTCTTTTCATAACTTTTGAACCATAAGTTCAATCTTTATAAAATTCAAAAGTTAAGGGCATTTCAGGTAGCCCGTTTATTTGAAACTAATTCTGTTCAAATAGGTTGTGTAGTTTTCAAGATAATGATGTTTCATGATTTTTACATTTTGATACATAATCTCCAAACTAAAAATCCGATTACAATAAAATTGAATAGGGTCTTATGGGACAACAAGACCTTTCATTTGCAAATAATTTCATGAAAATCGGACCAGCCATCTCTGAGAAAAGTGAGTGAGAATAAAAATCTGCACATAGACACACACATACAGAAAATGCTCAGCTCGTCGAGCTGAGTCGAGTGATATATGCCATTCGGCCCTTTGGAGCACTTTTATACTTCTGGTTTTGCAAGTGATCGCTATACCTTTCTAGGAGAAAGGCAAAACTCTTCACTTATACAACATAACTACAATGTTCTCATTCAAACTTTTATTTGTGAAAATAGATTTACATGAACGCTTCAATCCAATAAATGTATATTCACTCTTTAGGTTCTAAAATATTGATGTTGGAATCTATACATATAAAAATGTAGTTTGGTCTGTCTGTCTGTTTGATCCATATAGGTTCGAAAACTACCGAACCGATCGACGTGAAAATTTGTGTGAAGGAGTTTTTGGTTCCGATAAAGGTTCCTATGATAGTTTGAGACCCTTTCTTTTCTGGAAGGGAGGGGTCCAATATAAATGAAACATACATTTCTGCACAACCCAAGAACAAACCAAGCAAATGAAACCGAATTTGGCATGTGGACGTTTTAAAGGGTAACAAATATGTCCATATTGGTTCGACGCCCCTCCCTCTATCCAGAAGCACATGTTTCTGCACATCTCGCGAACTAATCAACTAAATGGAACCATATTTGGCAGGTGAATGTTTTTAGTGGTAACAAATATGTTCCATAATCGACCTTAGGCAACATTTTGCATTGTAAGATGGCAACTTCCGGTTTCTGGAAAACAGCCAAAAATGGCCAATTTCCACCCAATATAATAATATCCGGATAAAGAATGAGGAGGAGGAGCTAAAATCTACCACAGATACCATTTTGAATTCTAAGATGGCGACTTCCGGTTTCGGAAAAACAGCGGCAAACGACCAAATATCACCCAATATGGGTATTTCCGGAATCTTAATGATGCACTGGAGCCACAAATCGACTACAGACACCATTATGAATTGTAGGATGGCAACTTGTGGTTTCTTTCTGATCGACTTGAACTGTCCTACAGTACGGTCGCATTTTACCAATAGCTCGAGGCAAAGTCTTAGACTACCGAGAGATATTAAAATTTTGTTTTTCGCTTTCAACAGGCAATCTTTTTAAAAGACTACCTGTTGAAAGGCAAAGTAATAATTTTGTTTTTAACGTTAACGAGTGTTTAGTGAATAAATTTGGGTTGAGATATTTCTACTTAAATTCTATAGTGAAGTGAAAGTGTAGTGAAGTTGTCCAGTTATGCCTGGAAAAAATAAAAAAGCTCGCTTTGATGTGGCATCAAGGAAACGTGAGGCATCTCCTCCAAGTGACACTGAAATTTCGACTAACAGGTATGATATTCTTTCTTCTGTTGGGGATCTAGAATTCCAAACTTCTCATACTGAGCATAAAGCCGTTATGAAGAAGGTTAAAGTTCCACCTATTGTGGTATTTGTAGCAAACTTTAAAGCATTTCGATCAGAACTTGCATCATTTCTATCGAATGTGAAAGTTAATTTTCAAATTGGCCGCCAAGGCGAAATTCGTATTTTGGCCGAATCTTTTGATGGCCATAAACATCTTTTACAGTATTTGACTGAAAAGATGTATAAATTTTATTCTTTCGATGCCAAAAACGAGAGACCGTTTAAGGCTGTGTTAAAAGGTCTCTCGAATGATCAAACTATTGATGAAATCAAAGATTGTTTGTCAGAATCACTTAGTTTTGCCCCCAACCAAGTAATTTTGATGAAACGAAAGGCAAATGCTAAAATTTTTCAATCTGGAATACACCAGGAAAATTACTTAGTACATTTTGATCGTACCAAAGTACATAATTTGAAATGTTTAGAAAAAGCACGTGTTTTATTCAACGTGCGAAAAAAGTGGGAAAATTTCAAGAGACATGGAGGAATCCAAAATCTTACGCAATGTCGGAAATGTCAAGCCTATGGTCATGGAACTCGAAACTGCCATATGGCTACAAAATGTATGATTTGTGGTGACATTAGTCACACGAAAGATAAAGTGAAAAAGATCACTAATAGTTTCAAATGTGTAAATTGTGGGGGAAATCACAAATCTAATTTCTTTAATTGTCCTGTAAGGTCAAAAATTATTGCTTCTAGACAACGTAGGAATTCTAAACAACCTGTTGTCAATGTGGGTAATCAAAAGACTTTCAGTACTGTTCAGGCGTCACCAGCACTTTCATTAGCAGGTGTGTCTGTAGGTAATAATTTAAATTCAGATAACAAATTTCAGAAAAATAATCCTGTTCAGGCAACACCAGGCTCATATGCTAGTGTCCTTTCAGGTAATATTTCAAATTCAAACAGTAACAAACCATTCGTGTTTGGTGCTGAAAAGTCAGCCAGTATTAATTTAGGTAATCCAACTCCCGAAAAGATTGAATACCTACAACAATCCATGCTGCAGGTAATGTCCGTTTTGTTGAACTGTAACTCGATGTACGAGGCTGTTCAAGAAGGTATAAAATTTACAACTAATATTGTTATGAAATTGAAATTCAGCAATGATTTTAAATAATGCTGTAAAATTTCTAAATTGGAATGCTCGCTCTTTAAAAGCGAAAGAGGATGAATTTTTCAATTTTTTTACGGTCCACGATGTGCATATTGCAGTTGTGACTGAAACGCTTTTAAAGCCAAATATTAAACTAAAAAAGAACCCAAATTATATGGTTCATAGATTTGATAGAATTGATGTTGCCGGTGGTGGAGTTGCAATAGTTATCCACCGTCGAATAAAACATCGTGTTTTACCCCATCTTGAAACCAAAGTTATCGAGAGTTTGGGAATTGAAATTGAAACAAGTATTGGCATTTTATTTATAGCCGCAGTGTATTTGCCTTTCCAATGCACTGGTGAGCGAAAAAATTATTTCAAGAGAGATTTGCAAAAACTCACAAGAAATAAATCTAAATTTTTAATCATCGGTGATTTCAATGCGAAACATCGATCTTGGAATAATGCTCAAAACAATTCCAATGGAAAAATATTGTTTAATGATTGCTCGGCTGGATTTTATTCAGTTTTATGTCCAAATGGTCCTACATGTTATTCTTCTATTAGGAATCCATCTACAATTGATTTGGTACTAACAAATCAAAGTCATTCATGCAGTGATTTATTAACTCATGCTGATTTTGATTCTGATCATCTTCCCATAACATTTTCTATTTCCCATGAAACTATTTTAAATCCCACTAGATCTGTGTTAAATAATCACAAGACTAATTGGGATAGATATCGTTCTACGATCGAAGAAAATTTGAATGATGATATTATTTTACAAAATAGTGCTGACATTGACAGAGCATTAGATAATTTTAGCAGCTTAATACTCAATGTCCGGAATTTATCAGTTCCTAAGGCTCGAGTGAAATTTAATGCACCAATTATTGACAGGGAACTTCAACTTCTTATACGTTTGAAGAACATACGGAGACGTCAATACCAAAGATCTCGTGATCCTGCTTTGAAAATTATTTTTCAAGAATTGCAAAAGGAAATTAAACATAGATTCACTCTCTTGCGAAATGAGAATTTCATGAGAGAAGTTGAACAACTAAAACCTTATTCAAAACCTTTCTGGAAGCTTTCGAAGGTTCTTAAGAAACCTTCGAAGCCCATTCCAGTCCTCAAAGATGGTGATTGAATTTTTCTAACGAATGAACAAAAATCTCAAAAACTTGCTCAGCAGTTTGAGAGTGTTCATAACTCCAATTTGAACGTAGTAAGTCCTATTGAAAATGAAGTAAACCAAAAGTATGATCAGATCACCACCCAAGAATTTCTTTCTGAAGAGGTATTGGAAACAAACTCAAATGAGGTGCGAACTATTCTCAAAAAATTCAAAAACATGAAAGCACCAGGAGATGATGGAATTTTCTATATCCTCATCAAAAGACTTCCCGAAAACTCTTTAAATTTCTTGGTAAAAATTTTTAACAGATGTTTTGCACTAGCACATTTTCCTACGAAATGGAAAAATGCCAAAGTCACTCCAATTTTAAAACCCGAAAAGAATCCAGCTGAAGCATCAAGTTATCGACCAACTAGTTTACTTTCCTCTATTAGCAAACTTTTTGAAAGAATAATTCTTAATAGAATGATAACACATATTAATGAGAACTCAATTTTTGCAAATTTCAGTTTTCCGCTTTACCTCACAAAAATGATACAAAATTATTTAACTGACCGCACTCTTCAGGTTAACTATCACAATGGTAAATCTAATAGATTGCCTGTTAGAGCTGGTGTGCCTCAGGGGAGTATCTTGGGCCCAATCTTATATAACATTTTTACTTCAGATCTTCCTGATTTACCACCAGGTTGTGAAAAATCTCTGTTTTGTGACGATACAAGCATTTCCGCAAAAGGAAAAAGCCTTCGTGTTATATGCAGTCGGCTACAAAAAAGTTTAGATATATTTTCTTCATACTTACAAAAATGGAAGATTTCCCCTAATGCTTCTAAAACACAGTTAATTATTTTTCCTCATAAGCCAAGAGTTTCAGTTCTCAAACCCACCCATAACCACGTTATTAAGATGAACGGTGTGGTCTTAAATTGATCAGATCAAGTTAAATACTTAGGGCTAATTTATGATAAGAATTTTACTTTCAAGGAGCACATTGAAAATATCCAGTCAAAGTGCAATAAGTATATCAAATGTTTATATCCTCTTATCAACAGGAATTCTAGACTTTGTCTCAAGAATAAACTGTTAATTAACAAACAAATATTTAGGCCAGCAATGTTATATGCAGTTCCCATCTGGACAAGTTGTTGTGCAACCAGGAAGAAGACACTTCAAAGGATTCAGAATTAACTTTGGAAAATGATTTTGAAGCGTCCTCCCTGGTTTAGCACGAACGAGCTACATAGGCTCACTAATGTAGAAACATTAGAAAATATGTCAAGCCAAATTATCAACAAATTCCGAGAAAAATCGTTGCAATCCTCAATTGCAACGATTAGCTCACTTTATAGTCAGTAAGATAGTTTGAAGTTTATTTTGAGTTTCGTTTTATTCCTTTTATTCCTTTTTTTCTTGACAAGTAGGTTTAATAATTTTCCTACAATTACATTATCTTAACTGCGAAAGCTAATAACATTCGATAATACTAAAAAGTGTAAATATATATATATATATATATATATATATATATATATATATATATATATATATATATATATATATATATATATATATATATATATATATATATATATATATATATATATATATATATATATATATATATATATATATATATATATATATATATATATATATATGTATATATATAATAGTGTTGAAATGTCACCATTTGTGGCAGAACACACAATACTAATTCTGAATAGATATTTTAGTACATAAATAAATCATTACAAACTCCCCCCCCCCACCTATAAAAAAAAAACCTGTGGTTTCTGGAAAACAGCCAAAAATGGCCGATTTCCGTCTAACATGAGTATCTCCGGATCTAGAATGATACACAGCAGCTGAAATCGATCACAGACCTCATTTTGGACCTCAGGTTGGCGACTTCCGGTTCCTGGGAAACAGCCGAAAATAATCGAATTACACCCAATATGGGTGTTTCTTCAACCAGAATGACGCTCAGAGGCTAGAAATTATCTTAAATACCATTCTGAAATCCAAGATGGCGACTTCCGGTTTGTGAAAAACAGCCTAAAATAACCAAATACCATTCAATATGAGTATCTCTGGAACCAGAATAATGCAATGAGCTAACAATTGACCTCAGGCACCATTTTGAATCGCTAAATGGAAACTTATAGGAAACAGTCGAAAATGACCAAATATTACTCAATATAGATTTTTCCGTAATCGAGAGGATGCAAAGAAACCAAACATTGACCCTTGACACCATTTTGAATTTAAAGACGACCACTTTTAGTTCCTGGAAAACAACCAAAATAACTAAATACCTCCCAATATGAGTATTTCCGGTGTCAAATTGATGCCAGAAAATTTGCTGAAAATGACCGAATACCACCCAATATGAATATATTCAGAATTAAGGTGATGTACAGAAGCCAAAAGTCGAGGATGTTGTCATTTCGATAAAACCAATCATTTCAAACGATTTGTTATTTGACTTTGATCATATCCTATGGCCGATTCGTCGTGCATTTGCAGACTTTAAACACATCGCAAGGAATCAATGAATTTGGAACGTTCGAATCGTACGATACCAATGTAATTTATGTTGAGGCCACATATATCGACAAAAGCAGATATAGTTTTAACTAGTCTTTGAATTTCTGTTTTTTCCTTTTGAGCCACATATCAAATTGTTATGAAGTTTGTTATTTGTAAGTTCGAGAGATGACTCGTTCGTATGACACTAGTTATGTTCAAATAAGTCATGTAATCTTTGAGATAATAGACTTTCGTTGTTTTATTAACAATTTAATACATAACGGTTGCTTAAGTTTTACCTTTTTACCTTTTAAAAGTTAAAAGTTTACCTTTTACTAGCCCGCTCATCTGATAATAATATTGATCAAATCGGTTATGTAGTTACCGAGAAAATGAAGTTTCGTGATTTTCACATTTCGGTACATTACAGACGAAGATACAGTTCGATTACAGTAAAATTTAATAAGGTGTTATGAGACACCTAGACCCTTCATTTGACACTAATTTTGTGGAAATCGGGTCAGCCATCTCTGAGAAAAGTGAGTAAGTCCAAGTAGTCTTCGGAATATGTTTCTTTTCAAAGCTGGATTTCACATTTTTAAACATAACAGGCAAAATAATAGTCCGATTGCAAAAAAAATCAATAGGGTCTTATGGGGTAATTAGACCTTCCAAATGACACTGATTTTATGAAAATCGGTCCAGCCCTCTCTGAGAAACATGAGTGAGATTAAACAGTCTTCACAACACGTTTCTTTTCATAACTTTTGAACCACAAGTTCAATCTTCATAAAATTCAAAAGTTAAGGGTTTTCTGGATAGCCCGTTCATTTGAACCCATTTTGTTCAAATCGGTTGTCTAGTTTGCGAGATATTGATGTTTCATGATTTTTACATTTTGATACATAACCTCCAAACTAAAAATCCGATTACAATAAAATTGAATAGGGTCTTATGGGACAACAAGACCTTTCATTTGCAATTAATTTTATGAGAATCGGTCCAGCCATCTCTGAGAAAAGTGAGTGAGAATAAAAATCTGCACATACACACACACATACATACAGAAAATGCTCAGCTCGTCGAGATGAGTCGAGTGATATATGCCATTCGACCCTTTGGAGCACTTTAATACTTTCGGTTTTGCAAGTGATTGCTATACCTTTCTAGGAGAAAGGCAAAAACCAGTGGTGGGCACCATTCCGCTAATTCGCTAGTTCGCTAATTAGCGACGCTAAAATTTAGTTAGCGATTTAGCGATTTCGCTAATTTTTGAGCTGGTTAGCGAAACTGTTAGCGTCGCTAAAATTTTGGCCTTCGAAACGCTAATTCGCTAAATTTTGTGAATTGCTGATGGCGTACGTAAATTGCTTCGAAAGATGAACATACTTTACTGCGAAAGTTACTTTTGTCAGTTTTTTTACCCTAGAATGGAGTTCCAGTTATCGTACAAGCCACAGGAGCATTTTGAAGAACAAGCACAAGGTCTAGATTGAATTTTTAGCACACCAAGAACTTTGGTAAATTGCAATGCGCTTGAAGTTATGACAACTTTGGTTCTTCTTTTTCGATTCAGATAATAATTGAATTTTCATGAAAACATTCCTAAGAGTATCTATTTTCAATGCAAGCTTAATAACTTTTGTTATTCTTTTTTTTTTTGTTCATCTATAATTTATTTGACACGGCACAAATATAATTTAATGTTTAACGGCGCAAATTATATATGGTAGCTTACTTTCTTAAGTATCTTAATAACTAAAAGCAAATTTTTTATCCTCGCTGCCGACTACGAGCTGAAACTAAATGTAACTTAAAGCTATAATATTTTGCATTAAAAGCACTGGTTTACTGTATGATGGTTTTCATTGCCATAGGTAAGCACATGTTCCGCTGCTCCAAGATATTACGGACTGGCATATTGGGTTGTCTCTCTCGGGCCTTGAGAGTATCGTGCGGGTCTGATTGCTGTTTCCGGATCCGGGGTCTTAACGTGTTCTTGTCGTTAGGCTGGATGCAGGCGGAAGGGGGTAAGACTAAACTGGGGCGTGGATGGATTTCAGGAAAACGTATATAAGGGACATGTAGGATAGGTCACGGCTCGCCAAGACATCACGAACAGGAACAGCCGGCTGCCTACCTTCGGCCTGCAGGGAAGCTATTAATCTAGACCTGGCGTCACGGTGTACAGGGCATGACCAAACAACGTGCTCTATGTCGTGATAACCTTCACCACAGGCACAGATATTACTTTCCCCGAGCCAAACACGACGGAGATGCGCGTCAAATCTATAGTGATTGGACATAAGCCGGGACATCACGCAAATGAAATCCCGACCTACATCCAACCCCTTGAACCACGGGTTCGTCGACACCTTGGGGATTATGGAATGTAACCACCTTCCCAGTTCCCCTCTGGTCCAAGCATTTTGCCAACTGATGATCGTATTATGACGTACAAATGAGAAAAATTCATTAAAGGCAATTGGTCTTTCATAAATTCCACCGTTTGTTGCGCCCACCTTAGCCAAAGAGTTCGCTTTCTCATTGCCCGGTATCGAGCAGTGAGAAGGGACCCACGCTAAGGTAATCTGATACGATTTTTCGGATAAAGCACTCAGATGTTCCCGTATTTTCCCCAGGAAATACGGAGAGTGCTTAACATCTTTCATCGATCGGAGAGCCTCAATGGAACTGAGACTGTCCGTAAAGATGAAATAATGGTCCGTGGGCATTTTTTCGATAATCCCTAGGGTGTACTGAATTGCAGCCAATTCTGCGACGTAAACAGAAGCAGGATTATCAAGCTTATGAGAGACGGTTAAATTGTTATTGAAAATACCGAAGCCAGTGGACCCATCAAGAAGTGATCCGTCAGTGTAGAACATATTGTCGCAGTTGATGTTTCGATATTTATTGGAAAAAATTTTGGGGATCTGCTACACGCGTAAATGATCCGGGATTCCACAAGTTTCTTCTATCATGGATGTATCGAAAAACACAGTAGAATCAGAAGTATTTGATAAGTCGACACGATTTGGAATATTCGAAGAAGGGTCTATATTATGGGACATGTGATTGAAATACGATGTCATAAAACGGGTTTGAGAATTAAGTTCGATTAACCTTTCAAAATTTTCAATCACAGGACGGTTCAAGACCTCACATTTGATAAGAATGCGAGAAGACAGGCTCCAGAAGCGGTTTTTCAATGGTAGTACTCCAGCTAAGACCTCCAAACTCATCGTATGGGTCGACTGCATGCAACCCAAGGCGATACGCAAACAACGATATTGTATTCGCTCCAGTTTGATCAAATGTGTGTTTGCTGCGGAGCGGAAGCAGAAACACCCGTACTCAATGACAGACAATATCGTTGTTTGGTAAAGCCTTATAAGGTCTCCTGGGTGGGCTCCCCACCATTGTCCGGTTATTGTACGAAGAAAATTCACTCTTTGTTGACATTTTTTCATCAGATACCTAACGTGACAACCCCAGGTGCCTTTAGAGTCGAACCAGACACCAAGATATTTGTGTACCAAAACCTGAGAAATCGTTTCACCCAATAATTGTGTTCGAAGCTGAGAAGGTTCATGCTTCCTAGAAAAAACTACTATCTCAGTCTTCTCCGGAGAGAATTCGATACCTAGCTGTAAAGCCCAAGCAGACAAATTGTCCAAGGTATCTTGCAATGGTCCTTGAAATCGGCAGCTTTGGCTCCTGTAACAGAGATTACACTGTCGTCTGCAAGTTGTCTTATCGTGCATGAATTTGCCAGACATTCGTCGATGTCATTTACATAAAAGTTGTAAAGAAGGGGGCTTAAACATGAGCCCTGGGGAAGACCCATGTAGCTAATGCGAAAAGTTGCCAAATCGCCGTGCGTAAAATGCATGTGCTTTTCGGACAGCAAATTGTGCAAAAAATTGTTCAAAATTGGAGAAAATCCTTGTCGGTGAAGTTTACCCGAAAGAATGTCAATAGAAACGGGATCAAAAGCCCCCTTAATGTCCAAGAACGCAGACGCCATTTGTTCTTTGCGAGCATACGCCAGCTGAATATCTGTTGAAAGCAACGCAAGACAATCATTCGTCCCTTTGGCACGGCGGAAGCCAAATTGAGTATCTGATAGTAGACCATTTGATTCGACCCAATGGTCTAAACGACGGAGTATCATTTTTCCCATCAATTTCCGGATACAGGATAGCATTGCAATCGGCCTATAAGAGTTGTGATCAGCAGCTGGTTTACCTGGTTTTTGGATGGCGATCACCTTCACTTGCCTCCAATCCTGCGATACAATGTTTTGCTCCAAGAACTTATTGAACAAGTTCAACAAGCGCCTCTTGGCATTGCCGGGTAGATTCTTCAACAAGTTGAATTTGATTCTATCTAACCCAGGTGCGTTATTGTTACAGGACAGGAGGGCAACTGAAAATTCTGCCATCGTAAAAGGTGATTCTATCGCGTCGTGAACCGGAGACGTATCGCGAACAAAGTTTTGCGCAGGAACAGAGTCCGGACATACTTTCCTGGCAAAATCAAATATCCACCGACTTGAAGACTCCTCGCTTTCGTTGACCGTTACGCGATTCCGCATTCTTCGAGCTGTGTTCCAAAGAGTGCTCATCGATGTCTCCCTCGACGTCTCGTTCACGAACCGACGCCAATATCCGCGTTTCTTTGCTTTAGCAAGGCTTTTAAGCTTGGTATCAAGCTCCGAATACTGTATATAGTCGTCGGGTATACCTCCCTTCTGGAAGGCCAAAAACGCGTCGGATCTTTGCGTGTAGACATCGGAGCACTCTTTGTCCCACCACGGAGTTGGAGGCCGCTCTTTGATCGTTATGCCGGGATATTTCTTCGTTTGGGCTTGCAACGCGGCGTCGATGATTAAGCCCGCGAGGAGGTTGTATTCTTCAAGTGGTGGGTGATGTTGAATCGACTCGACTGCTTTTGAAATCATTTCCTTGTATAACTTCCAATCGACATTCCGTGTGAGGTCATACGGAATGTCAATTGGTCGCATGCGAGTTGAACCGTTAGTAATTGAAATAAGAATAGGCAGATGGTCGCTACCGTGAGGATCGAGGATTACCTTCCATGTGCAATCCAACCGTAGCGACGTCGAACATAAGGATAGATCCAAAGCGCTTGGGCGCGCTGGAGGTTTCGGGATACGTGTCATTTCACCGTTGTTCAAAATAGTCATGTCGAAGTCATCGCAAATGTTATAGATTAAAGAGGAGCGGTTATCATTGTAGGGGGAACCCCAAGCCACACCATGAGAGTTGAAGTCTCCCAAAATCAAACGTGGCGGGGGAAGAAGTTCTATTAAATCAAAGAGCAACCGTTGCCCAACCTGTGCTCTGGGAGGAATATATATTGAGGCAATACAAAGCTCTTTACCTTGTATTGTCATTTGACATGCGACAACTTCGATGCCTGGAATCGAGGGGAGGTTAATACGATAGAAAGAATAGCACTTTTTAATCCCTAAAAGTGGGGTGTCTCGATCAAGGCGAATAATATTAAAATCATGGAAGTTGAGATCAATATTTGAAGTAACCCAAGTTTCACAAAGGGAAAATGCATCGCATTTGTTTCTATTTATTAAAACTTTAAATGAATCCATTTTTGGTAAAATACTTCTACAATTCCACTGTAAGACAGAGATAGAATCCTTCGTATACGCAGATGAATTAGGCATCGAAGGATACAATCGCTGCAAGGAGGGGCCATTGGGCAGTCAACTGCTTCAAAAATGATCTAACTGTTGGGAGGAATGCTGTAAGAAAAATTTTAATTGGATCGGGTACATTGAAAGTTTCAAAAATCCAGTCCACAATGTCAGAAAATTTCACTAATCCAGAGTTTGTTTCATCAACTGGGAGTGCAAAAGGAACAACTGGGGTTTTAGATGTTCCTGGCAGTGCTGGGAACTCCTTCTGGGACTTTAAATTTGCAAGCCCAGGAGGAGTTTGCTTCGGTTTTTCCGCAGCACTGTTTGGTTTGTTTGTACCATTCATTTCACTTTGGGAAATCTTAGGACCTTTTCGGGGAAGTTTAGGAGAGGAAATATTTTTCCTCTTTCTAGACGCCCCAGGATTGGCATAAGTTGTTCCCGCTGGTGAATCGTCAGAATCGGTTTCATCAGAGGACAACAGATCAAAGGGGTTCGATGTTATGGTAGAAGTGGTCACGGTCTTCTTCAGCATCTCAGCGTAAGATCGCTTTGAACGCTCCTTAAGTGACCGCTTGATTTTATCTCTGCGCTGCATGTACACCGGGCATGTGGAGAGCTCATGCTGATTTTCCCCGCAGTGAATACATTTTTCAGCATTTACACTGCAAGAATCGTCCGCATAGAGTTTCTCCACACTTGCTAAATCGTGCCTTATTGCAGCAGTAGGCGGCTGTGTGGCCTAGCTGCTTGCAATCGGTGCAATTCATAACACGGGGTACATACAATCGCACAGGCACGAACCCGATCGATCGAGACGTGGCTAGGGAGAGCAGATCCGGCAAACGTAACACGAAACGAGTCTGATGGAGTGTACACTTTTGTGCCGTTGACAAGAGACACAGACCGCAATTGCTTGCAATCTATGATCTTTACTTTTACGTCGTGACACAAAGCATTTTTGAAGCAGCCAAAACCGCTTGCCAGGATACACTCGACCGACAGACTCGAATCGGTTATGACACCGTCGATCTCCACGTCTCGTGCGGGTATATAAACGCGATACTCGCGTGTGAAAAGCTCGGAGCGAGCAATAGCGTTGGCCTGTTCCAGGTCGCTGACCACGACACGGAGCTTGTTGGGTCTGACCTTGGAGATTTCGGTCACGGCCTTGTACCCCTCCGTCAGGTCTTTCGAAATCTGCAGGATGTTTAACGGTTTCGATTTCGGTCCTGCTTTTGGCCGAAAGAAAACAGTAAAGCTGTCCTGAGATCCGTCCGGGTAAAGCCTGGGGCGAGGGGGGACTGGAGAATTAACAGAGGAAGGGTTGGCAGGAGGGACAGGGTCGGAGGGGTTCGGGGATGGTGGCACGGGAGGCGAGGGATCTACATCCGTCGCGCTAAATCTAGCGCACTAGCGCCGACAGAACACGTACCTCTTTACTTCTCCTTTCAGCAGGGTTGGTTGTCCGAACGGTCGAAGCTGCAGCCGTTACAGCCAGCAGCACCAATACAGCAGCTCCAAACAGCCACCAGCAGCGAGCCGGGTGTGTGATCACTCAGCACAGCGACACAACTCGCTGTCAACTGTTGGTTTCTTCTTTTTCCTCCTTTGTGTTGAGATTCTCGTCCACTGCTGTAGCACAAATCACTTAGCAGCCAAATCGGCTTACGCACCAGCAAACAGCCACGATGCGAAACAGTTGCACAAAGGCGGGCGACCTTGAACCTTCACTCGACCAGGCAAACAATGCCAACACTTGCTCGCGCGTCTTTTGTTTTATATTCTATCGGAGCGATCACCAAACACATCCGATACTGATGCGTGTTCGGCACAGAATGTTTTGTTATTCTTGTTTTTACAAAATCAAAAATGAATACCGTTTCGTGAACCTCTCACTGTAAATAGCTTTGAAAAGTAATTGTTTTCGTTTGGATAACCAAAAGAGATCAAAGTGGTCCAAATCTTACAAAACACGAGCAATAAATATAGCGATATGACTATTTACATATTAAAAAGTTAGCGATTAGCGAAAGTTCCGCTAATGTGGGTTTAGCGTTTAGCGATTATCGAGCTAAATTTTCCGGTTAGCGACTTAGCGATTAGCGTCGCTAAATTTTCGGTTAGCGGTGCCCACCACTGGCAAAAACAAATAACGAAATTACTTAAAATTAGTTGATCTACGACTTTGCCGAACAATGTATACAAATAAATAAATAAGTTATTTTGTTTCATTGATTCTAGGGCCGTTGATGTCAGAGCCACCCTAATTTTCATTTGCACATAAATAATGGACTAAGTTAAGAACAACTTCTTAAAAGAAACTATTGCTTCAAAACCACAAAATCACATCGAAAAGCTCATGTCCGCCGAAATTGCCTTACTGTATCACTGTGCAATGAGTTTAGTTACCTTTTTCACCACAAGAGGGGGTGTTCCCTATCCGTCTTCTTGAAAATATATGGGAAATTTGACCGCAGTGAGGTTAACAACTTAAATTTTTTTGATAAAGCACATGCTTTATATAATGTGCGTGTCAAGTGCGAAATAAATAGGAAGTTTGGCGGAGGTGAACAGCATACCACCCAATGCCGTACTTGCCAACGATATGGCCATGGATATAATTTCTGTAACATGGACCAAAAATGCCTTTATTGTGGAAACTCTCACATAAAGGACACATGTCCTGTAAAAAGAATGAAACTTTCGGTGCGCCAATTGTAACGGCAACCATATGTCAATTTTTTACGAATGTCCTGTCCATTAAGCCATTGTTAAAGCAAGGAAGTTTAAACTAAATTGAGTTTCCCAATCAAAACAAACTTCAAAACATAATTTTCCAAGCCCCGCTGTAACGCCCAATTTTTGTACTCCTTTGCATACGTTTAAAGTATGCACAGGTAACAGGTAGTTCGAACAATATTTCACAATATTTTTTTTATTCATTGCCGCAGCATATTTACCATTCCAATGCACACGCGAGCACAAAAATTATTTTAAAGGTGATCTACAAAAACTTACCAGAAATCGCTCAAATTTTTTTATAATCGGTGATTTTAACGCTAAACATCGATCATGGTATAATTCTCAAAGTAATTCCAATGGCAAAATTTTATTCAATGATTGTTCCTCAGGATACTATTCTATTTTGTCTCCGAATAGTCCTAGGGGTAAGCGGGGTAAGACCGCCCCCTTAAGCAATTCTGTTTATAGAAAAAAAAAGTTGCGGCTGCAATTTCATTTTTTCTTCGCTAAGAGGTTCTTCTATTCAATACCCGCATTTTAAAAATAAGAACTGAAATGTTTTTGTTTATTTTCCAGCTTTTTTTTTAATTTTTAAAAATTCATTGAAAATGTGCAGATCTTTTTCATGCGGGGTAAGCCCGCCCACCAGCGGGGTAAGATCGCCCACCATTTTTTGAGGATAAACAATATTTTTAGGGCCGAAACGGTTGATTTTATCGGTATAGTGTCTCTGACAAAGTTGTAGATGGTATTTTTTTTTCTTTTTAAATAAAATATACACTGTGAAAAATCTGAAAAAATAATTCTAAGTTTCAACTTATTTTGTTTTCTGATTATTCAAGTTAAGATCAATGTTTAGGTAACTTTTTTGGTTTTCAAAATAAATAGGTTTTTCAGAATTGGGGGTTTTCAAGATATTGAATTCATAATATACCTATCTTTAAGCTAAAAATTAAAACTCATTAAACCTGTCTGTATGATTCTTTTGAAGACTTATTATGTATAGAAAAATACTAATAATTATTATTTCGTTTATTTATATTTTCAATTTTCTATGTTTTTTTTTGAAGAACAAAATTATCAACGACTCTATACACCAAACAAACCGCCAAAAAAAAATTCTTCACAAAAATTTAGCTATTAATATTTCTATTACTCCATGATCCAACAACCATAAAATTTTAGCTTACCTTTTGTAGATTTTACAGGCAAAAACATGTTTTTTCAAATAAATTTGAAAATAATATATTTTTAATTCTATTTTTTTATCTTTTCTTTAAATTTTTCTAGAGTGTGTATTTTTTTCGGAAGTAAAAAACTACTATTTTCAATTCTGCCGGAGACTTCATACCAATCAAACAAACCGTCATGGCTCTAAAATTATTTTGATTCATTAACACCATTTTCACACAGGTTTACTTTTTTTCAAAAATATTTTTTTTTTTTTTTATTCTCGCTTATTTTCCGTTGGTCTAGTTCCGCCACTGTTGTTGTGCCAATCACCGACGCCCAGGGAGGCGACTCCACCCAGGACCCTAACTTACGACCCGTTTATTATCGGGCCGGCGCCAACGGCTTTACTTCCTCATGCGATGGAAGGCGTGATCCCAGAGATTTTTCGCCTCAGAAAATCTCCCGGTGTCGGCTAGGATTGAATCTAGACCAGTTGGGTTGGTTGTGAGTGGATCACGCCACCTCACAACCATCGACACCTATGTCGGCGGTGGGATTCGAACCCAGGCGTCGAGCGTGGTTGGCGGAGACGTTAAAAAATAAGTCTTGTTAAAATATATTACTAGAAAAGCTTCAACCAAATCGAAAATGGTCGATTAACATCGATGTCTTATGTGGCTTGAAGTTGCTTTACTGATCCTGTAAATATTCCCTTTGTAGTGTCGAGGCATTTGGGTCCTGAAGTAAAACAACAAGCAGTTGGATACGTGGCGGTTTTACCCCTTGTATAGTGGGCGACTTTACCCCCAGTGGAACATTTTCATATTTGACCGAAAAAGTAGTCAAAATTACAAGATTACTCACGGCCTTCGATATTCCCGAAAGAAGATAGATTCAGGCAAGCGATTAAACGTATATTCACGAACAAAACAATAGATTTTTAGACTGAAAAACCTTAAGTCCCGTTGCCGCAAAACAATAGCGGTTGCCAGCTGAAAGGTTGTTTTTGATTATTTCTGCGACCGTTCGCGCACTATCAAAACAGAAAAACGTGCAAAATGTTATGTAATTATACTGTGATAGACACGTTAAAGGAATTTTTCATTTATTTTATAACTTGGTAGTAAAACTACAGTGGGCGGTCTTACCCCGCAGGGCGGTCTTACCCTGTTTACCCCTACATGTTTTTTTTTCTGTAAGAAATCCATCAACAATTGATTTGGTGCTAACAGATCAAAGTCATGTATTGATCACACATGCTGATTTTGATTCTGACCATCTTCCAATAACTTTTCCTGTATCACAAGAATCAGTTTTAAACCCTATGAGCTCTGTTTTTGATTATCACAAGGCTAATTGGGAAAGATAAAGATCCCATATTGAGAGTAATTTCAATGATTAGCTGGATTTGCAAAACGAAGTGAATATTGATTCCGCTTTAGAAGCCCTAAAATGTGTAATATTGATGCCAGGAATTATTCTGTTCCAAAGGCTAAAGTGAAATTTGATTCACCAATAATTGACGAAAATCTCCAACTTCTAATTCGTTTGAAAAATGTTCGCAGACGTCAATATCGACGTTCTCGTGACCCTGTTTTTAAAACTATTTATAAAGATTTACAAAAAGAGATTAAACATAGATTTACTCTTATATGAAATCAAAATTTTGAAACTAAAGCTGAAAGATTGAAACCATATTCAAAAGCCTGTTGGAAACTTTCGAAGATTCTTAGGAACCTTCAAAGCCTATTCCAGTTTTAAAAGATGGTGAATGGTGTATCCAATAAACAAAAGGCTCAAAAACTTGCTCAGCATTTTGAGAGTGTTCATAATTCAAATTTGAATTTTGTGAGTCCAATTGAAGATGAGGTTACACGTCAATTTGATTTAATTTCTTTCCAGAATTTTTTACATGCAGAAATAATTGAAACTAACTTGAATGAGATTAAATCAATTATTAAAAATTTCAAAAATATGAAAGCACCTGGTGACGATGGAATCTTTAAAATATTAATCAAACATCTCCCTGAGAGTAGAATGGAATTTCTAGTAAAAATTTTCAATTGCTGCTTCAAAATTGCATATTTTCCCAAATTTGGGAAAAATGCAAAAATTACTCCAATTTTAAAGCCGGATAAAATCCAGCTGAGGCTTCAAGTTATCGACCAATCAGTTTGCTTTCTTTAATAAGTAAACTGTTTGAGAGAATTATTCTTAACAGAATGATGTCACACATCAACAAAAATTCAATTTTTGCAGATGAACAGTTTGGATTTCGCCATGGTCATTCCACTTGCTCGGAGTTACTATTATGATACGAGCTAACAAATCTGAAGGTTATTCCACTGGAGCTGCTCTTTTAGACATAGAAAAAGCATTCGACAGTGTTTGGCACAAAGGTTTGATTACGAAATTGCAAACTTTTAATTTTACAATTTTCCTAATCAAAATTTTAAAAAATATCTTACTGATCGAACTCTGCAGGTTGTCTATCAGAATTCAAAATCTTATAGATTTCCTGTCAGAGCAGGTGTACCTTAAGGTTCAGTCTTGGGTCCAGTCCTGTACAACATATTCACTTTAGATCTTCCTGATTTGCCTCCAGGATGCACAAAGTCATTGTTCTGCGATGACACATACATTTCCGTAAAAGAAAAAGTCTAAGTGTCGTTTGCAGAAAAGTTAAGATATTTTTTCTTCCTACTTGCAAAAGTGGAAAATCTCTCCCAATGCTTCTCAAACTCAAATGATAATTTTTCCGGATAAGCCTAGGGCTTCTTTCCTCAAGCCAAACAATAATCCCGTTGTCAAGGTGAATGGGGTTATTTTAAGTTGGTCTGACAAGGTTTAGTACTTGGGACTAATTTACGATAAAAAACTTATTTTCAAAGAGCACATTGAGAGTATACAAGCCAAGCGCATCAAATATACGAGATGTTTATATCCTCTTATTAACAGGAATTCTAAACTTTGTTTGAAGAACAAACTTTTGATTTACAAATTTTTAGACCAGCAATGCTTTATGCTGTACCGACCTGGTCAAGTTGCTGTTCAACAAGGAAGAAAACGCTCCAAAGGATTCAGAATAAAATTCTGAAAATGATTTTGAAGCGTCCTCCTTGGTTTGGTACACTCGAATTACATAGACTTACTGGTGTTGAACCATTAGAAGCTATGTTAAATAAAATGATTAACAATTTTCGACAAAAATCGTTGCAATCCTCAATTGCTACGGTAAGCTCTCTTTATAGCCAATAAGTAAGCAATTAAGTTAGTTATAAGTTTACCTCCCCTTTTCTGACAAGTAGGTTTAAATCCCTACGAACGATAAGTCCTAATTACGAAAGCAAACAAATCCTAACAATTAAAATTACAAATTTCTAACAGTGTTGAGAAGTCACCAATCGTGATTGGACACACATACTCATTACTTACTAACATTTATCATAAATACTTAAGCTACTAACAAATCCCCCCCTTAAAAAAAACCTATTGCATGCATTGCGAAAACAGTGAAGACGTAAGAAAGGAAATTATTCAGTAGCATATCCAAGACTTCAACCTTATTGATGGATCACGCTAAGTTTAGAATTTTGCCGCATAGGCGTCAGCGGGCGTAGTTGCTCAACTGCCAGTTGGGCATTGCAGCACAGTTGCCATACAAGCGGGTATCGATCCACCATACTCAGTTTTGGAACGGTAGTAATAAATCAGCCTTCAAAGAAGTGACAGCCTTTTCTTAACTATTTTCGGATTTCGATAAAGCTGCGGTCACTTCCATTGGTCACAACATATTGGTGCCGTGACCAGGATTAGCAGCGAGTAGACGAACCTTCACTCGACCAGGCAAACAATGCCAACACTTGCTCGCGCGTCTTTTGTTTTATATTCTATCGGAGCGATCACCAAACACATCCGATACTGATGCGTGTTCGGCACAGAATGTTTTGTTATTCTTGTTTTTACAAAATCAAAAATGAATACCGTTTCGTGAACCTCTCACTGTAAATAGCTTTGAAAAGTAATTGTTTTCGTTTGGATAACCAAAAGAGATCAAAGTGGTCCAAATCTTACAAAACACGAGCAATAAATATAGCGATATGACTATTTACATATTAAAAAGTTAGCGATTAGCGAAAGTTCCGCTAATGTGGGTTTAGCGTTTAGCGATTATTGAGCTAAATTTTCCGGTTAGCGACTTAGCGATTAGCGTCGCTAAATTTTCGGTTAGCGGTGCCCACCACTGGCAAAAACAAATAACGAAATTACTTAAAATTAGTTGATCTACGACTTTGCCGAACAATGTATACAAATAAATAAATAAGTTATTTTGTTTCATTGATTCTAGGGCCGTTGATGTCAGAGCCACCCTAATTTTCATTTGCACATAAATAATGGACTAAGTTAAGAACAACTTCTTAAAAGAAACTATTGCTTCAAAACCACAAAATCACATCGAAAAGCTCATGTCCGCCGAAATTGCCTTACTGTATCACTGTGCAATGAGTTTAGTTACCTTTTTCACCACAAGAGGGGGTGTTCCCTATCCGTCTTCTTGAAAATATATGGGAAATTTGACCGCAGTGAGGTTAACAACTTAAATTTTTTTGATAAAGCACATGCTTTATATAATGTGCGTGTCAAGTGCGAAATAAATAGGAAGTTTGGCGGAGGTGAACAGCATACCACCCAATGCCGTACTTGCCAACGATATGGCCATGGATATAATTTCTGTAACATGGACCAAAAATGCCTTTATTGTGGAAACTCTCACATAAAGGACACATGTCCTGTAAAAAGAATGAAACTTTCGGTGCGCCAATTGTAACGGCAACCATATGTCAATTTTTTACGAATGTCCTGTCCATTAAGCCATTGTTAAAGCAAGGAAGTTTAAACTAAATTGAGTTTCCCAATCAAAACAAACTTCAAAACATAATTTTCCAAGCCCCGCTGTAACGCCAAATTTTTGTACTCCTTTGCATACGTTTAAAGTATGCACGGGTAACAGGTAGTTCGAACAATATTTCACAATATATTTTTTATTCATTGCCGCAGCATATTTACCATTCCAATGCACACGCGAGCACAAAAATTATTTTAAAGGTGATCTACAAAAACTTACCAGAAATCGCTCAAATTTTTTTATAATCGGTGATTTTAACGCTAAACATCGATCATGGTATAATTCTCAAAGTAATTCCAATGGCAAAATTTTATTCAATGATTGTTCCTCAGGATACTATTCTATTTTGTCTCCGAATAGTCCTAGGGGTAAGCGGGGTAAGACCGCCCCCTTAAGCAATTCTGTTTATAGAAAAAAAAAGTTGCGGCTGCAATTTCATTTTTTCTTCGCTAAGAGGTTCTTCTATTCAATACCCGCATTTTAAAAATAAGAACTGAAATGTTTTTGTTTATTTTCCAGCTTTTTTTTAATTTTTAAAAATTCATTGAAAATGTGCAGATCTTTTTCATGCGGGGTAAGCCCGCCCACCAGCGGGGTAAGATCGCCCACCATTTTTTGAGGATAAACAATATTTTTAGGGCCGAAACGGTTGATTTTATCGGTATAGTGTCTCTGACAAAGTTGTAGATGGTATTTTTTTTTCTTTTTAAATAAAATATACACTGTGAAAAATCTGAAAAAATAATTCTAAGTTTCAGCTTATTTTGTTTTCTGATTATTCAAGTTAAGATCAATGTTTAGGTAACTTTTTTGGTTTTCAAAATAAATAGGTTTTTCAGAATTGGGGGTTTTCAAGATATTGAATTCATAATATACCTATCTTTAAGCTAAAAATTAAAACTCATTAAACCTGTCTGTATGATTCTTTTGAAGACTTATTATGTATAGAAAAATACTAATAATTATTATTTCGTTTATTTATATTTTCAATTTTCTATGTTTTTTTTTGAAGAACAAAATTATCAACGACTCTATACACCAAACAAACCGCCAAAAAAAAATTCTTCACAAAAATTTAGCTATTAATATTTCTATTACTCCATGATCCAACAACCATAAAATTTTAGCTTACCTTTTGTAGATTTTACAGGCAAAAACATGTTTTTTCAAATAAATTTGAAAAAAATATATTTTTAATTCTATTTTTATATCTTTTCTTTAAATTTTTCTAGAGTGTGTATTTTTTTCGGAAGTAAAAAACTACTATTTTCAATTCTGCCGGAGACTTCATACCAATCAAACAAACCGTCATGGCTCTAAAATTATTTTGATTCATTAACACCATTTTCACACAGGTTTACTTTTTTTCAAAAATATTTTTTTTTTTTTTTATTCTCGCTTATTTTCCGTTGGTCTAGTTCCGCCACTGTTGTTGTGCCAATCACCGACGCCCAGGGAGGCGACTCCACCCAGGACCCTAACTTACGACCCGTTTATTATCGGGCCGGCGCCAACGGCTTTACTTCCTCATGCGATGGAAGGCGTGATCCCAGAGATTTTTCGCCTCAGAAAATCTCCCGGTGTCGGCTAGGATTGAATCTAGACCAGTTGGGTTGGTTGTGAGTGGATCACGCCACCTCACAACCATCGACACCTATGTCGGCGGTGGGATTCGAACCCAGGCGTCGAGCGTGGTTGGCGGAGACGTTAAAAAATAAGTCTTGTTAAAATATATTACTAGAAAAGCTTCAACCAAATCGAAAATGGTCGATTAACATCGATGTCTTATGTGGCTTGAAGTTGCTTTACTGATCCTGTAAATATTCCCTTTGTAGTGTCGAGGCATTTGGGTCCTGAAGTAAAACAACAAGCAGTTGGATACGTGGCGGTTTTACCCCTTGTATAGTGGGCGACTTTACCCCCAGTGGAACATTTTCATATTTGACCGAAAAAGTAGTCAAAATTACAAGATTACTCACGGCCTTCGATATTCCCGAAAGAAGATAGATTCAGGCAAGCGATTAAACGTATATTCACGAACAAAACAATAGATTTTTAGACTGAAAAACCTTAAGTCCCGTTGCCGCAAAACAATAGCGGTTGCCAGCTGAAAGGTTGTTTTTGATTATTTCTGCGACCGTTCGCGCACTATCAAAACAGAAAAACGTGCAAAATGTTATGTAATTATACTGTGATAGACACGTTAAAGGAATTTTTCATTTATTTTATAACTTGGTAGTAAAACTACAGTGGGCGGTCTTACCCCGCAGGGCGGTCTTACCCTGTTTACCCCTACATGTTTTTTTTTCTGTAAGAAATCCATCAACAATTGATTTGGTGCTAACAGATCAAAGTCATGTATTGATCACACATGCTGATTTTGATTCTGACCATCTTCCAATAACTTTTCCTGTATCACAAGAATCAGTTTTAAACCCTATGAGCTCTGTTTTTGATTATCACAAGGCTAATTGGGAAAGATAAAGATCCCATATTGAGAGTAATTTCAATGATTAGCTGGATTTGCAAAACGAAGTGAATATTGATTCCGCTTTAGAAGCCCTAAAATGTGTAATATTGATGCCAGGAATTATTCTGTTCCAAAGGCTAAAGTGAAATTTGATTCACCAATAATTGACGAAAATCTCCAACTTCTAATTCGTTTGAAAAATGTTCGCAGACGTCAATATCGACGTTCTCGTGACCCTGTTTTTAAAACTATTTATAAAGATTTACAAAAAGAGATTAAACATAGATTTACTCTTATATGAAATCAAAATTTTGAAACTAAAGCTGAAAGATTGAAACCATATTCAAAAGCCTGTTGGAAACTTTCGAAGATTCTTAGGAACCTTCAAAGCCTATTCCAGTTTTAAAAGATGGTGAATGGTGTATCCAATAAACAAAAGGCTCAAAAACTTGCTCAGCATTTTGAGAGTGTTCATAATTCAAATTTGAATTTTGTGAGTCCAATTGAAGATGAGGTTACACGTCAATTTGATTTAATTTCTTTCCAGAATTTTTTACATGCAGAAATAATTGAAACTAACTTGAATGAGATTAAATCAATTATTAAAAATTTCAAAAATATGAAAGCACCTGGTGACGATGGAATCTTTAAAATATTAATCAAACATCTCCCTGAGAGTAGAATGGAATTTCTAGTAAAAATTTTCAATTGCTGCTTCAAAATTGCATATTTTCCCAAATTTGGGAAAAATGCAAAAATTACTCCAATTTTAAAGCCGGATAAAATCCAGCTGAGGCTTCAAGTTATCGACCAATCAGTTTGCTTTCTTTAATAAGTAAACTGTTTGAGAGAATTATTCTTAACAGAATGATGTCACACATCAACAAAAATTCAATTTTTGCAGATGAACAGTTTGGATTTCGCCATGGTCATTCCACTTGCTCGGAGTTACTATTATGATACGAGCTAACAAATCTGAAGGTTATTCCACTGGAGCTGCTCTTTTAGACATAGAAAAAGCATTCGACAGTGTTTGGCACAAAGGTTTGATTACGAAATTGCAAACTTTTAATTTTACAATTTTCCTAATCAAAATTTTAAAAAATATCTTACTGATCGAACTCTGCAGGTTGTCTATCAGAATTCAAAATCTTATAGATTTCCTGTCAGAGCAGGTGTACCTTA
Organism: Wyeomyia smithii; assembly: GCF_029784165.1. Classification (NCBI taxonomy): domain Eukaryota; kingdom Metazoa; phylum Arthropoda; class Insecta; order Diptera; family Culicidae; genus Wyeomyia; species Wyeomyia smithii. Next base: position 86,356,396 of record NC_073694.1, read on the forward strand.
AGGTTCAGTCTTGGGTCCAGTCCTGTACAACATATTCACTTTAGATCTTCCTGATTTGCCTCCAGGATGCACAAAGTCATTGTTCTGCGATGACACATACATTTCCGTAAAAGAAAAAGTCTAAGTGTCGTTTGCAGAAAAGTTAAGATATTTTTTCTTCCTACTTGCAAAAGTGGAAAATCTCTCCCAATGCTTCTCAAACTCAAATGATAATTTTTCCGGATAAGCCTAGGGCTTCTTTCCTCAAGCCAAACAATAATCCCGTTGTCAAGGTGAATGGGGTTATTTTAAGTTGGTCTGACAAGGTTTAGTACTTGGGACTAATTTACGATAAAAAACTTATTTTCAAAGAGCACATTGAGAGTATACAAGCCAAGCGCATCAAATATACGAGATGTTTATATCCTCTTATTAACAGGAATTCTAAACTTTGTTTGAAGAACAAACTTTTGATTTACAAATTTTTAGACCAGCAATGCTTTATGCTGTACCGACCTGGTCAAGTTGCTGTTCAACAAGGAAGAAAACGCTCCAAAGGATTCAGAATAAAATTCTGAAAATGATTTTGAAGCGTCCTCCTTGGTTTGGTACACTCGAATTACATAGACTTACTGGTGTTGAACCATTAGAAGCTATGTTAAATAAAATGATTAACAACTTTCGACAAAAATCGTTGCAATCCTCAATTGCTACGGTAAGCTCTCTTTATAGCCAATAAGTAAGCAATTAAGTTAGTTATAAGTTTACCTCCCCTTTTCTGACAAGTAGGTTTAAATCCCTACGAACGATAAGTCCTAATTACGAAAGCAAACAAATCCTAACAATTAAAATTACAAATTTCTAACAGTGTTGAGAAGTCACCAATCGTGATTGGACACACATACTCATTACTTACTAACATTTATCATAAATACTTAAGCTACTAACAAATCCCCCCCTCAAAAAAAACCTATTGCATGTATTGCGAAAACAGTGAAGACGTAAGAAAGGAAATTATTCAGTAGCATATCCAAGACTTCAACCTTATTGATGGATCACGCTAAGTTTAGAATTTTGCCGCATAGGCGTCAGCGGGCGTAGTTGCTCAACTGCCAGTTGGGCATTGCAGCACAGTTGCCATACAAGCGGGTATCGATCCACCATACTCAGTTTTGGAACGGTAGTAATAAATCAGCCTTCAAAGAAGTGACAGCCTTTTCTTAACTATTTTCGGATTTCGATAAAGCTGCGGTCACTTCCATTGGTCACAACATATTGGTGCCGTGACCAGGATTAGCAGCGAGTAGACGAACCTTCACTCGACCAGGCAAACAATGCCAACACTTGCTCGCGCGTCTTTTGTTTTATATTCTATCGGAGCGATCACCAAACACATCCGATACTGATGCGTGTTCGGCACAGAATGTTTTGTTATTCTTGTTTTTACAAAATCAAAAATGAATACCGTTTCGTGAACCTCTCACTGTAAATAGCTTTGAAAAGTAATTGTTTTCGTTTGGATAACCAAAAGAGATCAAAGTGGTCCAAATCTTACAAAACACGAGCAATAAATATAGCGATATGACTATTTACATATTAAAAAGTTAGCGATTAGCGAAAGTTCCGCTAATGTGGGTTTAGCGTTTAGCGATTATCGAGCTAAATTTTCCGGTTAGCGACTTAGCGATTAGCGTCGCTAAATTTTCGGTTAGCGGTGCCCACCACTGGCAAAAACAAATAACGAAATTACTTAAAATTAGTTGATCTACGACTTTGCCGAACAATGTATACAAATAAATAAATAAGTTATTTTGTTTCATTGATTCTAGGGCCGTTGATGTCAGAGCCACCCTAATTTTCATTTGCACATAAATAATGGACTAAGTTAAGAACAACTTCTTAAAAGAAACTATTGCTTCAAAACCACAAAATCACATCGAAAAGCTCATGTCCGCCGAAATTGCCTTACTGTATCACTGTGCAATGAGTTTAGTTACCTTTTTCACCACAAGAGGGGGTGTTCCCTATCCGTCTTCTTGAAAATATATGGGAAATTTGACCGCAGTGAGGTTAACAACTTAAATTTTTTTGATAAAGCACATGCTTTATATAATGTGCGTGTCAAGTGCGAAATAAATAGGAAGTTTGGCGGAGGTGAACAGCATACCACCCAATGCCGTACTTGCCAACGATATGGCCATGGATATAATTTCTGTAACATGGACCAAAAATGCCTTTATTGTGGAAACTCTCACATAAAGGACACATGTCCTGTAAAAAGAATGAAACTTTCGGTGCGCCAATTGTAACGGCAACCATATGTCAATTTTTTACGAATGTCCTGTCCATTAAGCCATTGTTAAAGCAAGGAAGTTTAAACTAAATTGAGTTTCCCAATCAAAACAAACTTCAAAACATAATTTTCCAAGCCCCGCTGTAACGCCAAATTTTTGTACTCCTTTGCATACGTTTAAAGTATGCACAGGTAACAGGTAGTTCGAACAATATTTCACAATATATTTTTTATTCATTGCCGCAGCATATTTACCATTCCAATGCACACGCGAGCACAAAAATTATTTTAAAGGTGATCTACAAAAACTTACCAGAAATCGCTCAAATTTTTTTATAATCGGTGATTTTAACGCTAAACATCGATCATGGTATAATTCTCAAAGTAATTCCAATGGCAAAATTTTATTCAATGATTGTTCCTCAGGATACTATTCTATTTTGTCTCCGAATAGTCCTAGGGGTAAGCGGGGTAAGACCGCCCCCTTAAGCAATTCTGTTTATAGAAAAAAAAAGTTGCGGCTGCAATTTCATTTTTTCTTCGCTAAGAGGTTCTTCTATTCAATACCCGCATTTTAAAAATAAGAACTGAAATGTTTTTGTTTATTTTCCAGCTTTTTTTTTAATTTTTAAAAATTCATTGAAAATGTGCAGATCTTTTTCATGCGGGGTAAGCCCGCCCACCAGCGGGGTAAGATCGCCCACCATTTTTTGAGGATAAACAATATTTTTAGGGCCGAAACGGTTGATTTTATCGGTATAGTGTCTCTGACAAAGTTGTAGATGGTATTTTTTTTTCTTTTTAAATAAAATATACACTGTGAAAAATCTGAAAAAATAATTCTAAGTTTCAGCTTATTTTGTTTTCTGATTATTCAAGTTAAGATCAATGTTTAGGTAACTTTTTTGGTTTTCAAAATAAATAGGTTTTTCAGAATTGGGGGTTTTCAAGATATTGAATTCATAATATACCTATCTTTAAGCTAAAAATTAAAACTCATTAAACCTGTCTGTATGATTCTTTTGAAGACTTATTATGTATAGAAAAATACTAATAATTATTATTTCGTTTATTTATATTTTCAATTTTCTATGTTTTTTTTTGAAGAACAAAATTATCAACGACTCTATACACCAAACAAACCGCCAAAAAAAAATTCTTCACAAAAATTTAGCTATTAATATTTCTATTACTCCATGATCCAACAACCATAAAATTTTAGCTTACCTTTTGTAGATTTTACAGGCAAAAACATGTTTTTTCAAATAAATTTGAAAAAAATATATTTTTAATTCTATTTTTATATCTTTTCTTTAAATTTTTCTAGAGTGTGTATTTTTTTCGGAAGTAAAAAACTACTATTTTCAATTCTGCCGGAGACTTCATACCAATCAAACAAACCGTCATGGCTCTAAAATTATTTTGATTCATTAACACCATTTTCACACAGGTTTACTTTTTTTCAAAAATATTTTTTTTTTTTTTATTCTCGCTTATTTTCCGTTGGTCTAGTTCCGCCACTGTTGTTGTGCCAATCACCGACGCCCAGGGAGGCGACTCCACCCAGGACCCTAACTTACGACCCGTTTATTATCGGGCCGGCGCCAACGGCTTTACTTCCTCATGCGATGGAAGGCGTGATCCCAGAGATTTTTCGCCTCAGAAAATCTCCCGGTGTCGGCTAGGATTGAATCTAGACCAGTTGGGTTGGTTGTGAGTGGATCACGCCACCTCACAACCATCGACACCTATGTCGGCGGTGGGATTCGAACCCAGGCGTCGAGCATGGTTGGCGGAGACGTTAAAAAATAAGTCTTGTTAAAATATATTACTAGAAAAGCTTCAACCAAATCGAAAATGGTCGATTAACATCGATGTCTTATGTGGCTTGAAGTTGCTTTACTGATCCTGTAAATATTCCCTTTGTAGTGTCGAGGCATTTGGGTCCTGAAGTAAAACAACAAGCAGTTGGATACGTGGCGGTTTTACCCCTTGTATAGTGGGCGACTTTACCCCCAGTGGAACATTTTCATATTTGACCGAAAAAGTAGTCAAAATTACAAGATTACTCACGGCCTTCGATATTCCCGAAAGAAGATAGATTCAGGCAAGCGATTAAACGTATATTCACGAACAAAACAATAGATTTTTAGACTGAAAAACCTTAAGTCCCGTTGCCGCAAAACAATAGCGGTTGCCAGCTGAAAGGTTGTTTTTGATTATTTCTGCGACCGTTCGCGCACTATCAAAACAGAAAAACGTGCAAAATGTTATGTAATTATACTGTGATAGACACGTTAAAGGAATTTTTCATTTATTTTATAACTTGGTAGTAAAACTACAGTGGGCGGTCTTACCCCGCAGGGCGGTCTTACCCTGTTTACCCCTACATGTTTTTTTTTCTGTAAGAAATCCATCAACAATTGATTTGGTGCTAACAGATCAAAGTCATGTATTGATCACACATGCTGATTTTGATTCTGACCATCTTCCAATAACTTTTCCTGTATCACAAGAATCAGTTTTAAACCCTATGAGCTCTGTTTTTGATTATCACAAGGCTAATTGGGAAAGATAAAGATCCCATATTGAGAGTAATTTCAATGATTAGCTGGATTTGCAAAACGAAGTGAATATTGATTCCGCTTTAGAAGCCCTAAAATGTGTAATATTGATGCCAGGAATTATTCTGTTCCAAAGGCTAAAGTGAAATTTGATTCACCAATAATTGACGAAAATCTCCAACTTCTAATTCGTTTGAAAAATGTTCGCAGACGTCAATATCGACGTTCTCGTGACCCTGTTTTTAAAACTATTTATAAAGATTTACAAAAAGAGATTAAACATAGATTTACTCTTATATGAAATCAAAATTTTGAAACTAAAGCTGAAAGATTGAAACCATATTCAAAAGCCTGTTGGAAACTTTCGAAGATTCTTAGGAACCTTCAAAGCCTATTCCAGTTTTAAAAGATGGTGAATGGTGTATCCAATAAACAAAAGGCTCAAAAACTTGCTCAGCATTTTGAGAGTGTTCATAATTCAAATTTGAATTTTGTGAGTCCAATTGAAGATGAGGTTACACGTCAATTTGATTTAATTTCTTTCCAGAATTTTTTACATGCAGAAATAATTGAAACTAACTTGAATGAGATTAAATCAATTATTAAAAATTTCAAAAATATGAAAGCACCTGGTGACGATGGAATCTTTAAAATATTAATCAAACATCTCCCTGAGAGTAGAATGGAATTTCTAGTAAAAATTTTCAATTGCTGCTTCAAAATTGCATATTTTCCCAAATTTGGGAAAAATGCAAAAATTACTCCAATTTTAAAGCCGGATAAAATCCAGCTGAGGCTTCAAGTTATCGACCAATCAGTTTGCTTTCTTTAATAAGTAAACTGTTTGAGAGAATTATTCTTAACAGAATGATGTCACACATCAACAAAAATTCAATTTTTGCAGATGAACAGTTTGGATTTCGCCATGGTCATTCCACTTGCTCGGAGTTACTATTATGATACGAGCTAACAAATCTGAAGGTTATTCCACTGGAGCTGCTCTTTTAGACATAGAAAAAGCATTCGACAGTGTTTGGCACAAAGGTTTGATTACGAAATTGCAAACTTTTAATTTTACAATTTTCCTAATCAAAATTTTAAAAAATATCTTACTGATCGAACTCTGCAGGTTGTCTATCAGAATTCAAAATCTTATAGATTTCCTGTCAGAGCAGGTGTACCTTAAGGTTCAGTCTTGGGTCCAGTCCTGTACAACATATTCACTTTAGATCTTCCTGATTTGCCTCCAGGATGCACAAAGTCATTGTTCTGCGATGACACATACATTTCCGTAAAAGAAAAAGTCTAAGTGTCGTTTGCAGAAAAGTTAAGATATTTTTTCTTCCTACTTGCAAAAGTGGAAAATCTCTCCCAATGCTTCTCAAACTCAAATGATAATTTTTCCGGATAAGCCGAGGGCTTCTTTCCTCAAGCCAAACAATAATCCCGTTGTCAAGGTGAATGGGGTTATTTTAAGTTGGTCTGACAAGGTTTAGTACTTGGGACTAATTTACGATAAAAAACTTATTTTCAAAGAGCACATTGAGAGTATACAAGCCAAGCGCATCAAATATACGAGATGTTTATATCCTCTTATTAACAGGAATTCTAAACTTTGTTTGAAGAACAAACTTTTGATTTACAAATTTTTAGACCAGCAATGCTTTATGCTGTACCGACCTGGTCAAGTTGCTGTTCAACAAGGAAGAAAACGCTCCAAAGGATTCAGAATAAAATTCTGAAAATGATTTTGAAGCGTCCTCCTTGGTTTGGTACACTCGAATTAGATAGACTTACTGGTGTTGAACCATTAGAAGCTATGTTAAATAAAATGATTAACAATTTTCGACAAAAATCGTTGCAATCCTCAATTGCTACGGTAAGCTCTCTTTATAGCCAATAAGTAAGCAATTAAGTTAGTTATAAGTTTACCTCCCCTTTTCTGACAAGTAGGTTTAAATCCCTACGAACGATAAGTCCTAATTACGAAAGCAAACAAATCCTAACAATTAAAATTACAAATTTCTAACAGTGTTGAGAAGTCACCAATCGTGATTGGACACACATACTCATTACTTACTAACATTTATCATAAATACTTAAGCTACTAACAAATCCCCCCCTTAAAAAAAACCTATTGCATGTATTGCGAAAACAGTGAAGACGTAAGAAAGGAAATTATTCAGTAGCATATCCAAGACTTCAACCTTATTGATGGATCACGCTAAGTTTAGAATTTTGCCGCATAGGCGTCAGCGGGCGTAGTTGCTCAACTGCCAGTTGGGCATTGCAGCACAGTTGCCATACAAGCGGGTATCGATCCACCATACTCAGTTTTGGAACGGTAGTAATAAATCAGCCTTCAAAGAAGTGACAGCCTTTTCTTAACTATTTTCGGATTTCGATAAAGCTGCGGTCACTTCCATTGGTCACAACATATTGGTGCCGTGACCAGGATTAGCAGCGAGTAGACGATCATAGACGCCATCGCAGCTGTTACCACTGACAGTACTACAAGTGATTTTCATTGCCACTGCGCTGTATTTCAATTTAACTACCGATTGGAACTGCTTTATACAAGGCTCAGAACACTTCTGTCGAAGGTGATTGCGTTTTCAATTAAGTTGCACACTTTTCTGGTGCCCTTTAGAGTTTTTGTTTCTTCGCATATTCTATCGTGTCCGAGCGTCGCATCCACAGGCTACGGCAACGACGCCATATTGGTAGCAGATCGTAGTTGCGCAACGAAATTTAGCGGAGAACATCTCGCCATTTTGAACGAGCACCCAACCATTGTCGTACCCAAAAGGCTTTGTTTTTCCGACGATTCGCCATCGCTCTGCTGATTTGCCAACACCATTGCTGCGGCTACATATACCGAAATACTTTGCGGAAAATCTACGTTTGATTGAAATTTATTTCAAGGCACGCTTTGCCTTGGAAAGAGTGAGCACCTGTTATGCACTCGCTTACACGAGGACACGCTTAAGGCATGGGAGGACCATGCATCTTCAGTGAAGGACCCAGATTACCGCTGTTTAATTGAATTCTTGCAACGACGCATGCGCGTATTGGAGTCGATATCAGTAAACCATAATTCCATGATTTCCCATCCAGCCGGATCGAGCCACTCCTCATCTAAGAAGACTCACCACTATCAGCTTTCTTCTCACGCATCCACTACCGGCCATGGGGATGCTTGCCCTGTATGCAGTCAGCAACATCCGTTATATAAATGCCCACAATTCAACGGGATGACAGTGGCAGAACGACAACGGATTGTAGATACAAAGCGGTTATGTCATAATTGTTTGAAAGGTAGTCATTTCGTCCGCCATCACCGCACGCTTCTTCACCCTACTGGTCCCAATCATTTCCAAAATAATCCGATCGAGAACAGAAACCTGAACACTGGGCCATCGTCGCAAATAATTGCGGAAACTAGTACCACGACCGTTGAGCATTCGCCACAAATAACAATTGCAGCCACTGGTAGTACCCCAAACCATGCGACCAGCAGTTCAACTGAAAATGTATTTTTATTAACAGCGGTAGTGCAAATCACTGATTCGTATGGTCAAGTTCATTTTGCCCGCGCGCTGCTTGATAGTGCCTCCCAACCCAATTTGATTACCGATCGCCTAGCTCACTTGCTCCGTTTGAAACGAAACAACGTAAATATAACAGTCCAGGGGGCTGGTCAACTATCGAAGCAGGTGAAACACTCTGTTGTGGCACAGGTTAAATCTCGCAAGGTTGATTTTTCGTGTTATGTAGAATTTTTAGTTATGGACAAGGTCACGGCAAACCTTCCGGCGCATAATATTTCAACCTCCGAATGGAAAATTCCTCACGAGTTATTTTTGGCAGACCCATCGTTCAATAAAACTCAAGCGATCGATCTTGTGTTAGGGGCCAAGCATTTTTACTCATTTTTTCCTAGCGCAACGCGCATTCAATTAGAAGGACAGCTCCCGATGCTGGTTGATAACGTCTTTGGGTGGATAGTTGCAGGATCAGCAACTCAATGTCGAACGTCACAAGACTCTATTCTAAAATGCAGCCGCAATGCAGTTTCAACCGACTCGTTAAAAGAAAGTTTGGAACGTTTCTGGAAAACAGAGGAAACAATGGTCAAGGACAAATACTCGATAGAAGAGAGGCGATGCGAGTCACTCTACCAATCGACTACTGTGAGAAACGCTAAAGGAAGATATGTGTTAGCTTGCCCCGCGCGCCAGATTTCGATATATTATTGGGAGAATCCAAGGTGGGCGCCTTACAACGTTTTGAACGTTTAGAGAAGCGACTAGAACGGGACCCTGAATTGAAAAGGGGTTATCATGAATTCATGAGGGAGTACCTAAGTCTAGGTCACATGCGGCCAATTGAAGCAGAATATAGCGGTAATTCCATGGCATACTATCTGCCGCACCACCCAGTGATAAAAGAAGCGAGTACTACGACCAAACTACGAGTCGTGTTTGATGGATCAGCGAAAACGTCAACGGGTTATTCGCGCAATGACGCTCTTTGTGTGGGTCCTGTAGTAAAGAACGATCTTTTAAAGCAAATTCTTCGTTTTCGTACATATCCGATTGCATTAGTTAGTGACATTGCCAAGATGTACAGACAAGTGGCGGTACAGCCGGACGACATGCCCATGCAGCGTATTTTCTGGAGATTTTCGCAAAATGAACCAATCCGAATCTATGAGCTAGCTACTGTTACATACGGCCTCGCCCCATCTTCCTTCCTCGCAGTGCTACAAGGATTAGACGAAACGCAAATCGCTACCAAATCAACCGTGCATTTCAGCCCAAACGAAACGATTAAAACACTAGGAATATGTTGGGAGCCTGAAGCTGATTGTTTGCGATTTGAATCAAACGCCGCTAGTGAAGTTGGGCCTCCCACGAAGCGATTGATTCTGTCCAGTATTGCTAGATTGTATGATCCGCTCGGCATCATCGCTCCTATAGTTATTAGAGCCAAAATCTTAATGCAAGAGTTATGGCAGTTGTCTTGTGAGTGGGATGACCCTGTGCCGGAGCCCGTTCAGCGAAAATGGAAAGAACTTCACGCAGAGCTCCCGGAAATATCATCATATCGCGTAAAGCGTTACGCTTTTCTGCCGCATTCCGCGATTCAACTACATACTTTCGCTGATGCGTCAGAGATGGCCTACGGGGCTTGCTCCTACGTTCGATGTGAAGATGCGGAAGGAAATGTACAAATTCGATTGTTAGCTCCTAAATCAAGAGTTGCTCCACTTAAAAGCCTTACCGTTCCTCGTTTGGAACTTTGTGCGGCAGTATTGGCATCTCACTTACATGCCCGCGTGAAGGATGCAATCGATGCCTGCGTAGTAAAATCCTATTTCTGGTCTGACTCTGCCGTCACTTTGCATTGGTTACGGTCGCCGCCTAATGTGTGGCAAACGTATGTTGCGCATCGGTTAGCTGAAATTCAGCATTTTACCAGTGGTTGTCGTTGGAGCCACATTTCTGGCAAAGAAAACCCCGCTGATATAGTTTCGCGTGGCCTGTCTGTAGCCGATTTTCTTGTTAACGATCTGTGGAAGTATGGTCCTGCGTGGTTGACATACTCTGAACGAGATTGGCCAGTTTCCGTGCTTCCAACAGTCCCAGAAAACCAGCTTGAATGTAAGGTAGTTTCCGCGATTTCAACAACATTGCCCGTCCCGCTCGTACACCCGTGGTTCGCATGTGATCGCCTATTGCATGCGGTTCGTCGTAAATATTCGTGCTAAAACCAGAACGCAGCCTCAACCTATGATGAGTGATGTCAGCAAAGCATTATCTGTTGAACAAATCCGTAAAGCCAATCTGTTTCTAATACGCCAAGTTCAAGATGAAGCATTTCATCATGAAATGAAATATATATAGAAAGGAACAGATCGATTCCACCGGGATCGAAAATTCGCCTTTTAAGCCCATTCGTCGATGAAGAGAGAGTGTTGAGAGTATAAGGGACGCTTAAGCCTTTCGCAGCTGCCATATCAAACCAAACATGCCATCCTGTTGCCTGGCTTTCATCCTTCACACGTTTACTAACAGAGAGATATCACATTAAAACGCTTCATGGCGGGGGGCGTCTATTACTAACGGCAATGCGAGAGGAATACTGGCCACTGCAAGGCCGCCGTTTGGCGCGAAGTATTGTGCGTAACAGCTTTCGTTGTACACGCGTTAATCCTGTTCCTGTGCAACAGCAAATAGGGCAATTGCCAGTTCATCGAGTCATCCTCAGTAGACCATTCAATGTCACTGGTATAGATTATGCAGGCCCCGTTTATCTCAAACCTATTCACAAACGAGCTCCCGCCGAAAAGGCTTACTCCTGCGTATTCATATGTTTCGCTACTAAAACGGTGCACATAGAGCTGGCTAGCGATTTATCGATCCAAGCTTTTTCATGCGCCTTCCGACGTTTCATTGCCCGGCGGGGACGTCCAGCCCATGTTCACTCGGACAACGGCAAAAATTTCGAGGGAGCGAAAAACGAAATGGAAAATCTTTTTAATATGCTCAAGAATCCACTCGAACAGGAAATAATACATGCCGCTAAAATAATAAATAATACATTACCTGGCATCTTACGCCACCAAAGGCCCCGCACTTCGGCGGGTTGTGGGAGGCGGCGGTCAAGGTGGCTAAAAAACATTTGTTTCGTCAGCTCGGTGCATCAAGATTATCATTCGAAGACATGAGCACAATTTTAGCACAAATTGAATCCCAAATGAACTCAAGACCTCTACTGCCACTTTCGGAAGACCCCAACGATCTAGCTGCATTAACACCGGCCCATTTTCTCATCGGTACCACTATGAACGCCCTGCCCGACCCAGACCTACGCCAGGTTCCAATGAATCGTTTGGACCATTATCAGAAGCTGCAAGCGTACACTCAAAACTTTTGGGAACATTGGAAGCGGGAATATCTGCAGGAACTGCAGATAGACACAAAAGGATACAGCCGAAACGACGAAATTCAACTCGGAAGAATGGTAATTGTTGTGGACGAACTACAAGCACCGATCCGATGGCCGTTCGCTCGCATCGTCAGTGTTCACCCAGGAAAGGATAGCATCACCCGTGTAATTACACTGCGAACGGCAAAGGGAATAATCAAGCGTCCGACGGCAAAGATCTGTTTGTTGCCGTACACCTCACCAGTATCCGATGAGGAATCCACTACTGCAGCGTCCATCAACCCTCAACCGGACCGGCAAGTGTCACTGGGCACTCCATAATAGCCTGCAACGCTGAAATTTTTTATTTTATTGCATGATATAATTTACCTATTAAGTGATAGTCAGCCATGATGTTTGTTTTAGCTTGCAGTCGTATGTGTTCATAGTTGTACTGACGTTTTGTTATGTAAAAGTTCATATTGAAGACAATGCTTCAAGGCGGGGGGTATGATGAATCACGATAAGTTTAGAATTTTGCCGCATAGGCGTCAGCGGGCGTAGTTGCTCAACTGCCAGTTTGGCATTGTAGCACAGTTGCCATACAAGCGGGTATCGATCCACCATACTCAGTTTTGGAACGGTAGTAATAAATCAGCCTTCAAAGAAGTGACAGCCTTTTCTTAACTATTCTCGGATTTCGGTAAAGCTGCGGTCACTTCCATTGGTCACAACACTTATATTTTGCTTTTTCAACGACGGCCTTAAATCTGGGGTAAGTAATAGGTGGCCTTCTTCGTCATTCTTCATGCAGCATAGTTAGAAGCTGTCTCGGTCATGAACGTCTGCCTATATTCAAAATACTTGAGAAGCATATTACTACTCCTACACCAAGCGGTTGAAAGTGAGACTTGTATGCGATTTTTCTACTACTCGAGGCCTAAATAATCGCATATCAGTCTCTTTCTTATTTTTCATAGTAATTTTCACGAAAAAAGCAATTCTTTAATGAAAAAGTCATGACTAAGGTCTATTTCATTACATTATGTCGAAAAAATAAGAATGACCCACCCCAAACAGGTGAAATACTCAAAACAAGAAAAATATCTTCAAGCGCTGTTTTCTCAACTCGATGATTTTCCAGATGGGACAAATATGCGATTATAGGCAGTTACTGTTTTGTTAAAAAAAAACTCTTGCATTCTACAAAACATTTCCCAAGTATTACGTCCGAGTTAATCATAAATATTCCAAAATTGAAAAATTTAATATTTTAAAAGGATTGTTTATTTTTTAGTTCACCCTTGACTAAATTTTTACTAAACTTGAAATGTGACACGAGTATTCTGTTTGTTTATTTCAACATTCGAACAAAATTGTATTAGTTTTAAGGAAGAAAGCCTATTTTAGGTATTTTATGCTGGAGAAACAGAGAATAGCGAAAGCTAGTTTAATAGAAAACATACTACACTGAAAAACACTATTTTCTCTTTGTTGTTTCCTGACTTCTCTTGTTAGAACAAAAGGTGACTTAGAAAGCTTTCCATGCAGTTTATTTATTCGTTTAATATTTATGCAAAACGATACGGCTTTGCTAATGACGAGCAATGCACTGGGAAAACAATAACAATAGATGATGAGCCATGTTTATTCTGATTAGTTTATTGGAATAAATATTTCAAATTCAGTTGTTTTTGTCTTGTAACTTTTCTCGAACTTCTTCTTCATATTGATTCAGGTTTGCCGGTCCCTATTAATTTTTTAATAGGGCCTGATTGAACTTCATATAAGCGGTGAAGAAGTAAGCGACGTCAGTGATGGTGTCTGAGGCACTGGCGACTTTTTATCCATATCGTCAAATTCATCGTTTTGATTCATTTTGAGCTCATTAAGTACCGAATTGAGTTTATTCCACTCATCCATCCGTGGAGTAGCTAAATTATCAGCAACATCATAAACGTAAATATGCCCAGATTCATCACCTACTGTTACGTGTAATCCTGAAGGTGTCCACGATACACGATTAAGTGCTGGTTGACCTTCAACTACAACAGATGCTGTTGGCACTTCCGTATCTTGATTTAGATTCCATAAATCTAAACGACCACTTCCATCTATCCCAGCGAAAAGTGCCGGATGAATCGGTGACCAGGCTACATCTGTCACATAATCAGAGTTATCTTCGAATGAATAAATAGGTTTATTCTCTTTCAAGCTCCACAACTTAATAGTCCAGTCAATGGATGAAGTTAAAAATAGGTGCCCAAAGTCTGGTGAGGATTGATTGTGATGAGCTGAAATTCCCGTTACAGGACCCAAATGTTTCTCGTACGTTTCACCTATTCCAGACCGATTTCCATGACGGGAAGCAGAATAAACGTAACCATCCTCACTTCCCAGAACAAAATTATTAACTTCATTATGAGGAAATGCCATGCAAGTTACAGAAATAGCTTTTGACTGACGCTGCTGCAGCTCAAGAACGTCCTGCGGTTGCGACAACATATCCAAGCTCCAAGAGCACAATTTGCCATCAGAGCTGATTGAGATGACGTTATGCGCATTTTGTGTGCCAACCATGGAAAGACAGTAAACGGGTTGCTGGAAATAACAGGAAAATAAGTAATCAGTGCGTATTAAAAGTAGTTTGGTCTACCGTGTGAGCATTTGTGCTTAAAGGGGTACGCTGAATAGGTGTTCGTTTTTGTACTCGATTATCCCAGAGCACAATCTGTCCAGAATAGGTGCCACCTAATATCAAATTAGGGTGAAATTTAGCAAAACATGTTGACATGACGGCGCTTTGACAATGGAAAATATCCTCTGGTGTGTGTTTTTTGAACTTTGTATTCCACACTACTACTACACCATCTGGTTCGTTGGGTGATTCTTCGTTATTGTGATAGGATGCAACCATAAGCTCTGGGTGATGAGTTGACCAATCAAACGATGTGACACATCGGTTCTTTGACCACCGGTCGCAATAAAAGGTTCGATTTAGTGAGAGACGGGCAAGTGACCGTTCGTCGCTGGATGTGTGCAATGGACATATATATAAATATGTAAGAAATATGCGAAATAGATTATGTTAAAATATTACTTAATGTCATCTGTGTCTCCTCCTCCAATGTAATCCGTGTAGATGTCCACCATTTCAGATAGGGCACGCTCCATCACTTTTCCGGCCTTCAAAATGAATCGCTGAAAATCTTCTGAAAGAATTATCATCTGCTTTTGTTCAGCAGAAAGTTCCTTAACTGAAAATAAATTCCAATTCAATTCCTTATACCTTATACCAATTTCTTATACCAATTCCAATACCTTCTTTAATTTCTTCCTTTTTCTGCTCTTGGGGTGTGATAGCAGGGGCCACCTCCTTGACAGTAGGTAACCCGTGTGGAAGTATACCCGGTGGAAGTTTTGAATGAAATCCATGATCAATATGCGTAAGCGAGTTTTCTTCATCATCACCTTGACCATCGCCAAAAGTAAGCACTGTATAAGTAAAATTTATTTTGCTCTAGACGTCTGAGAACATGATTCTATATATAAATATAATAAATTCTATCGAAGGTGCGTAAGAGAATGTTTTTAATACAGTTATACAAATAAAACAAAAGAATCATCATCTACTTACATTCATCTTGCAACGTTTATAGAATAGTAATTTTGAAACAACATGCATTTTATTACCAGGAGTAAGTCATTTATTCGAGATAATAAAGTATCTATAACAAATGATTACGAAAAACCCGTGCAAAAAAACTATGTTAAATATTTTCAAAAAAATCCTAGTATAAAATAATGAAATTGTATTTCAATTGTATGCTAGTAAAGTTTCTCTTTGAAAAAGCAATTTTCACCTAAAAATATATTGCATATTGACCCGAAAATAAACTGTTTAAATAAAATCTTAAAATATAGAAGGTTAATCATACCAAGTTCACTGAGTATATAATCCACACACAGCACGTATGCTATTTGAGCAGCTAACATGATCAATTGTCGTCTAATATGAACCTTTAACTTTTCAGTGAAACGAATTTCCATTTCCAGGTGCGGAATAGTCAAATAAAAGGAGTATTTCTGATTTTCATAAATCTTTGTATTTGCTTTGGATTCGAAAAACACATTTCACATTTTTACAGGTATTCGGACATATTCGACAAGCGTTGTTTTTTTAATAGGCGTCTTTAAAAAATTGTAAATCTGAAAAAAAAAAGATTTCTAGACAAGAAAAAAATGAACAAAGGAAAAAACATTATGTAAAATTGATGTCAACTTTTGAAATATGTTGCGAAACGGAGCAAACATAATTTTTGTACCTTCATGAACTTCATTTTTTTTTATGTAAATTATACTTTTTGATAGCAAATAACATTTTTGATGTGATTTAATGGTTTTATGAAATTTTTCAAGAAAGCTTTGCATATAATTTTTTCTTGTTAAAATTTATATTCACTTTTTGAACACTTGTGAAAAAGACGTAGGGTATCGAACGTCTTCGTCAGTGGTTTTCTTCGGCTCCCTTTTGCATAAGATTGCTGCAGAAAAACTGCCGAAGAAAACCACTGACGAAGACGTTCGATACCCTATACAAAATAAAAAAATAACGCAAATGAAATGTTTTCTTGAAAAATCGCGTTTACAGTTAAGGATGTGTATTAAGAGTATTTCTAATTAAAATTATATCACAAATCGGTATAGCAATCAACACGTATAATTTACATATTGCCACTTTTCGCATATCGGTTCCATAGCAAAAAAAAACTTAAGTGGGAAGAACGTCCATTGAATTATTTCATCAATTTTCGGTTATTTAGAATTCGAGTAGTAGTTAAAAGTTATAAAAAATGTCTGCCAAATCGGTTGAGAAAATCGTAGCATCAGTTGAAAAACCATGGTTTCGAAAAAAAACTCTGCCGAAAGCGTAATAATCACTATATCCTCACAAGCAGCCTCACAAATAAATCTGCCCCGGGCTCCCAAGCGCCTAAATACGGCCCTGTCTATCTTACAACAAGTCCTAATAATTTTTAGATGCCATCAATTTTATATGATTTAACATTTTTAAAAATTATAGAATACTATTTTCCGCTATTTCATTTTTTATTTCTATCACTATCACTATCACTAACACTTTCACTTTGTCCTAGGCAGATACGCATTCCAACACCGACTTGGTGTCATCATAAGTATGAACTGTGATGACCAAGTCGGTGTTGAAATGCATATCTGCGTAGTGAAGAAGTGAAATTAATAGTGATAGTGATAGAATTAAAAAGTGAAGTGATTCAAAACTGTAAATTTAAGTTTATTCAATCATTAGCTCAAACCAAAAGTAATAAATTTATTTAGATTTACTATTGAAAAAAGGAGTATTTTTATTTCACTGTATATTTCATCAGGGATCAAAGCTTTTGAGATTAAAAGATTTCTTCTACCTAAACATAGCAAATGCCGTTTTCAAGTATAAGATTCGAGTCAGAATGGTCTCAACACCTGTCCAAAGCCATATCATGTCGCTTTCGTACTACACTGGAACAACTCAAAGTTTTGCATTTTTGAGTTTTTGATGAAAAACGAGGCCAAATATTGTTAAGTGTCATCCCACGAAACCCTGATTTAAATTCGCAATGGATCAGTCTTCTACAAAAAAAAGTGAACTTTTATTTGAAGTACATCTATACGATAGAATATTTATTTTCGGTTACCTCGTATCACTTGGATCCAATCTAGCGGAGACAGAAGAAATCTATTTAATTTTTATTCAAAAATTAAGTTCTACGAACTGTTTCGGTTCATCCGATAAAGGTTGCAAAAAACGGAAAACAAAATAAAATTAAACTTGTGAGCGAATAATTTGAATTAAAACCAGACGATGGCTGTTTGCTATGAAAACGGATAATTATTACATTTTACTTAGTACATCGATTATTCTACGCCAGCCTGTGCTGCTTCACTGCGAGAAACGTCAAAATAGATCGCATAAATAAACACCTCGTTAGCCACAGCAAATTTGGATACAAATTTTCCGGTTTTTTTTTTCAAATAAAAACAAACATTGATGTGAAAAGTGACATGTCAAGGTTTTGTGGAACTATTTTACTCTTTTGGACGAAAATAAGGTACCCGATCAGAAGAGCATAACTAAAAAATTACAAAATTCTATCAACACGAGATACAAATAACAAGTTGTCCTGAAACAAGTCTAACAAATTTTTCGTCTCTATCAAAAGCTGATATTTCTAACAATGATTGTTATTAATACTGTTCAGTATGCTTCCTTATAGAAAGCGGAAACGTTAGTAACAAAGTTTGATATAGGTTTAATACGAGTAGAATCATTTTTGTTATAATTACTGTTATTTTAACACCTAACTAACAGCTTTTGATACTTTTTTGTTTTGTCTTTCTGATTGGGATGAGTGCTCAGGGTGGCGAAAAAGTTTTCAAAATCAAATTTCCTGATTTTCCCTGAAATTTAACGTTGATTTCCCTGATATTTTTGAGCATTCGGGGCAAAACGTACAACGTGGATCAGCGTAAATTTGAAATCCCAGTAAATAAAGTATTCAATCGGATATGGAACCGAACATGCATAGAATGCTTAGAACCTAGAAAACCCATATTTGCATGTAATCAGTGGGGAACGAAGCAGTGGTGTTTTTAATTAGACATCTGACCATTGAGATTCTGCTTATTCCGTGAATGAAGGGGACAGAACTGAACCTGATCGTTGCTTCTATACAAACGCAGCGAGTGACGTTTCGCTAACATATACATTGCGGTTCTTGGTTATACGTTCTCGTGCGGAAACACATATCATCTGCGAAATAGATCGACTCGTTCATGACTCAGCTGTCACCTGCCAAGTTTCACTCGCATTCCCTAATACAACATTTTGCTCTTCTCGTTAGTGACTGGAAGAAACATTTCTTTCTCCTAATAACCTTCACATGCCTAAACATTTGTATTGTATTTCATTTGTATTAGAGCATTTCATTTGTATGAGAGCTGTCCCTTACAGAGAAGTGACTTTGTGTTCAATTTTTGTGAGACCCCTCCCTTTCAGAAAAAGGAAGGGTCTAAAATCATCATAAGAATCTTTCTCGACCAAAAAACCTATACATACAATTTTCCACGTCGATCGGTGCTGTAAATTCCATGTCTATATGGGTTAGACAGATAAACAGGACTGCATTTTTATATGTTTAAGATGATAGGATGATACTGCAACGTGAATCGTTCTACTACAGATCATTATAGCAGTTATCCTAGCTGTGATGAACGCAATTAATGACTGAAACTTATGATTGGTCAATAGTATACTATTGACGACAACATGTTTTAAAGGGTAGAAAAGCAGTAAATTAATTTTGGCAATGTCGAAAACTAAGGCGAGTGGATAATTTGTGTTTGCTCTACACGGTGACAAAAAAGTCCGGTCACACTTTTTTGGGGTCGCCTGTAGCCTACACGTTGCATCTCTCTGGTGCCATCTATATGTCAAATGAAAGGGTTAACTTTGCTGCCCAAAGTGGCAGAGTTTCGTTTCTGCGCAGTTTGTTTACATTGAGTTGTGAGCCATGGCAGAGTTAAGAGCAGCTGTCATCGCTGAATATGTGAAAGGGTATAAACCCGGACACATATTCAAACACCTAAAACCGCTCGGAATCAACCGGAAATTCGTGTACCGGACCATAAATCGGTACCTAGAGACCGGAGGTACCGAGGACAAGGCACGATCTGGACGACCAAGGTCTGTGAGAACTCCAAGGCTGAAAAAGATTATACGAGACCGGAGTCGCCGGAATCCCGCCCAACCTGCACGGAAGCTGGCAAGGAACCTTAAAATGAACCGAGAATCAATCCGCCTGCTTCTGCGCAAGGATTTAAAACTTACACCGTACAAAAAACAGGTGGTTCATGAGGTTACCAAAGCTACAAAGGACAAGAGGTACCAACGGTCGCGGGAGTTGCTCGGTTGGCGCGCAGATGACGAGATTATTTTTTCGGACGAGAAGCTGTTCGTTTTGGAGCAAACAGTCAATCCGCAAAATGATCGAGTTTGGAGAGTGAGCCTCCAGCAAGCTCCTGCGACAAGCTGAACGTTTCCCGGTTCCAAAATAAGACGTCAGTGATGGTTTGGGGAGCCATTTGCAAGAGAGGTAAACTGCCTCTTATTTTTATCGATAAAGGGGTCAAAATCAACGCAGCGTACTACCTGGACACGGTTTTGAATAAAAATGTTCTGCCTCAAGCTGAACTATTGTTTGAAGACGATTTCTACTGCTTCCAGCAGCAGGCGCCCCATCCCACACCGCAAAGGTTGTTCAGGCGTGGTGTGAGGAAAACTTGGCCGATTTCATTTCGAAGAATGAATGGCCTCCGTCGTCTCCGGATCTGAATCCACTGGATTATTTCGTGTGGGGATACATGATGTCGAAGCTGAACGACTATAAAATGACAAATTTGGAGCAATTCAAGCGAGTTATCACGAAAATCTGGGACGAGCTGCCGATGGAACACGTGCGCGCCGCTTGCGACGACTTTCCGAGACGTCTGAAGCTGGTTCTATCAGAGAAAGGTTGTGTAATTCCGAGATATAGTCTGTTAAGTATCTTTATGAGTTACTGAATAAAGCTATGAAAGCCAGATTCAGATTTTCTTCTTATTCTTTGAAATGTTGAGATTTTCCTGTGTGACCGGACTTTTTCGTTACCCTGTAGGTTATCGGCAGAGCTGCGAATTTTCACTGTCAGCAACAGAACATCAGTTCAATTTGAAAACTGTGAGTATCGATTTCAGTACGAACGAGTAAATGAAATTACTTACAGGTTCAATCGGTTGACAGTGGCCATACTGACTACTGCGATTTCGCACACGCTGTGTTGTTTTAGCGATGTTTATGTGTTTGAAAATGTAGATGCTCATTTACTTCATCGGCTTTATGCATTGGATTGGCTTCAACATGTTCCTAGACAATATAATTTTTTTTCACTGACATGATTTTCAATGAGAATTGACACGGGTGGTACTCAATATCAGTCTCAATCTGAAAGAATGATATTGCTGTTGTGTGGTATTCATTTTGTAGTTTCGAAATTTCGCAGCTCTGGTTATCAATCTCACCGAATGACAGCCAAATGTGTTCATATACGGTCGAAGTGCAAGTGAACCGAACTAAGCACCAAAAACATTATTTTTAGTATTTGGCATTCAGATTTTACCCATCCCATGTATTTTCTACAATCTGCTACAGACGATTTTTGTTATAAATTCATTATAAACTGTTTGAATGATTTTGTTTTTTTTTTTTCATGACAGATAAACTCACTGGTGTTTTTTAATTTAGCAAATAATATTGCGGCTCTTTACTAAAATCTGCAGACCATCCAACAAGTTGCGCACAAGAGAGTCATGCGCTTAGAGATACTCAGAGAGGAAGAGCGAGAGAGAGAGAGATAAGCGATGAAAAAAAAACGCCAATTGGGCAACTAGGTTTCACATGTCAGTGGTGCCAGACCTTTTCTCAAAGCGCAATGTGGACTAACTTTTTCATTCGACTCGTATAACTGATGATGACAGTGAAAGTCCTGGGAAATAATAAAGTGCATTACAAAAACCGTGAAGGTGTTAAATTTTATGTTTATGTTCAATTTTATATACTTTGACCATAATTGATCATTAATTTGTTGACCATACACAAGGTTTGTGAACCACCAGTAAGAATCACTGAGTTAAGGGGTAATATCCACCAAAAAAATTTTTTCGCCATTTTTTATTGGCCTAAATCATGCTAAAACTATCCTAGAATCAAAATCTACATCGCCCAAGTAAAGATCTAAACTCAAAGTTCGTTTAAATCAATTTTTACCGAACAAATTTTATGCTCCAAAATAACAATTTTTTGTTTATTTTGGCGATGCTCGTTTTTATTTTTATTTCTAGGCTTTGTAAACTAGCAGAAGTTACCTATGATCGATATCGTGTTTCAAATTTAGAGCAAAGTTGCTGATTATCACAATCATTCATGATTCATCATCGTCGCTGCTCACTAGTGACTTGGTATTAGAGCTGCAGCCTATCGCATCATCAAGTGCGAATTACAGTGCTTAATGAACTGTTTAGGTGTATTCTATCCTTTACTTCTTCTCCTGCTATTGTATCTCACTGAGTTACCACATTCGGCCACCCGAAAAAAAGTTACTCACCATCAATTCGACTTACAGCTGAAGCGAACGAATCTAACGAAGCGAACGAAGCGTCGGGAAAGACCAATGACGTTTACAAAGGAAAAAAAACCACCGTTGGTTTTTGTAAGAATAGATTCGACCTAAACAAACGTCGCCGCCTAGGGTGGGCAAGCGAATTCTCTGTTTATCTAATAGGGTGTTCGATACATCTGAGAAGGGATGTATTCTTGACAGAATAAATTTTGCGGAATATAGTTTAAGGAATTAGTTCAGATGTTCGCACGTGTTGTTCGAGATGTTTGAAAAGAAAAAAATGACATTCTTTCAATGTATGTTTTTATTTTTATGTTTCTTGAAGTCAACTGATTATAGGTTTCTAAAATTTAAAATGAATTTAACAAAACTGAAAGCATCGATAAGGCACCTATATTTTATTGTCCCTTTGGCAGCAGCCTTTTCCTCCGCAACATCCTTCATTTTTGTTTTTAAGGCGCGGAAGTTCATCACTGCTAGACTCTTTTTATTTTTAAAAACTACAACTACGCAGCACTGTTGGCTAAAGAAAGCTAATCGCTTCGGTTCACCCAAAAAAAAAAAGACCCGAAGAATATGACTGATGCAAATCGTACGATGCAAATGAAGTGAATGATGCGAATCATCTGAACATTCTGAGTGATGAGATTACCACGGAAAAAAACCTCTGTTTTCTCTATTGATCTGATCGGGTCCGAAGCGAAGATGGTGCGAAGAGAAAAAAAAACTTCTCATACGTGAGTCACTCACCATGGCATGGGACAATCAACGCGTTCGTTTCATTTATGAGTGCATGCTTTGTTGCCACTGAACTGAGTACTTCTGGTTGCAGACAACGTATTTGAGTGTAATGAAGTGATAATCAGCAACACTGATTTAGAGTATAGAGGTCGCTACATCAAGTTTAGACCGTTACAGAGTCTCTACAGCACGATTTCACTCACAGTTTCCCTTGGTTTAGTCGATCAGCCGTTCTCATTATGTACGTTCTCTGTTTGAGTTTTTCTATGCTTTTTAACTGTGAGTCATATTCAAAAGTACTTAAATATGAGTGACAAGGTGTACAGTGGCCTCAAAGGCAGTAAAAGATGAAGTACCAGAACAACCCGGAGTAAAATTAGTAATCGACACCATCCTAACCGCCATGCATTCAAAGGCGATTCGGAGTACGTTAGTAACTCGGCGAAAAAATTTAAAACTTCTGATTTAAACCGTGATAGCAATGTTGATAGGGATTTCGGTTACTGATTCATACATTTTCCGCTGCCCTTTCTGAATTAGGAATGTGTAAAAAAATGTAATAGTGATGTGCGGTTTTTACAGTCGAGCAAGCGTGAACTAGGCTTCAAGATTCTTGTGTCTTGTTCGAACTGCGGTGATGCCGATATTTTCAACTGTCCTCTAATACATAATCATGCTCTTGGGTTAACCGTTGGCCCGAACATGTACGAGTTTTGCGTGGGATCGGACGCCAACCGCGTCAAAGTCGATGAGCATCGCATGTCCGATGTCGCGAAAGAGGTTAGGCGCATTGCAACGATTTGTACCATAAAAAATAGTTAAGGGGCCATCCACATATCACGTGGGCAGCTTTGGGGGGGGGGGGGTGGTCTGGAGGTCTGTATAATGTCCACGGTCCATACAAAATTTTTAGAATTTATATGGGTAGATGTCCACGGAAGGGGGGGGGGGGAGGTTAAAATCGTCAAAAATCTGTCCACGTGGAATGTAGACAAGTAATTTGGAATGTAGACAACAGTAATTTAACAAGTGAAAAAGCGAAATCTGTCGTGAAACCCCGATTGTTGAACAGACAGGTATTTTACCAGTATATCCCAAACTAGATGCGAAGATATGACTTGTTGTGATGCTGGTTTGTTAGACCAGTACTACACCTCGAGATTGACCAACTGGAAGGATAAATCAAATTAACTCAAATTAATCAAAATCACACACGACAGTCGAAATTTTCAGCATATTGATTATCCCTTTTCATGGTTGCATGATGAATATAAATAGTGAAAAATCAAACATAACATCTACAATCTAAGATACATTACTACAAATCCATCTATGACTCAATTTCATTATATTACAATACTTCCATCGATGTAATCATATATATTAGAACGGAAGCATGATGCAGGTTATTTACATATGAAAATATTACTTAGGCTGTACACAAAGGTGGAAATAGATGTCTCGTTCACATGTTTGTGCAGTTAACACGGTTATTTGGTGGTCAGTATCCCCTCAAACCCACCAATGTTCTGCAAGTACTCTAATTTCTCCACCCATTTGATGTCTATCATATTGCCTTCACGCTGCTTGTTGTTCGATTAATGGAAACACTCACAAATGAAATGTTGCACTCTAATGACGATCAGCATATTAGTACATGGTTTTGATTGTTGTTGCATGATGGACTGAGGTTAGAATGGTTATTGCCTTTTATTAATCAATTATTTATTCAAAATGAAAGCCAAAAACCAACTCGACAATTTAGACAAATAAAATCTGCCCGAGCATCAAACAAACATTTAAATTTTAATGATTTTGGAGGTTCTGCAAATCGCCACGAATGGGGAGACATCGTGTATTTCAGACATACAGTGATATAAAAAGTTATAGACGAAGGAAAGCAGCAGGAGATAGAAACATCCACAAAACAGTTATTCATTCAAAAGGAAATCTATGAGCTTCTATGTTTAACAAAATAGCCTAAAAATCGGAAACAACTAGAGATGATCAAAGTGTAAAATACAAAAAAAAATTTGTACAACTTTTATATGCCTAAAGTGCAAATCGCTTAACGAGTATACTGAAAACTGAAGCAAACGTACTGAGCTACCTAAATATAATAAAAAGAGATATAAGTCATTCCCGAGTGATTCAATTATAATATTAACAAAACTGTAGAAAGCGATTTTGTGAATTCGACTAATTAGTATTAGTCTGGTTAGGAAAACCTACCTGTAAACTCATCCTCCCACTCTAAACCAGGGTTTAGATTGTATTCATCTTGAAACAGAAAGAAAGTTCTAGTTTAACTTCTAGATCATTAATTATGAACCACTGTGTAGTATAGAGCGTTATATTAAAGGTTGAAAATGAAATAAATTTGCAGGAAAAAAATGAGCAAAAGGGAAGTGGTTCTCAAAGCAAAAAATAAACAAAAAAGGATCTGCATTTATATTGCTGTTTCACAAAATACAAACTTTAATTGTGTGCAATTGATTTGAATTAAAAATCTGTTGTCCGTTTTTTAGTTTTTGAAAGAATGGCAAACATTGAGATGATATGACATATTTTAAATACTACTTTTAAATAGACCCGTGAGCAAGATAAAGCAGAAAGCATGACCTGAAAGCGCAGCCATTGTCAGTGTAGTGGAATCAAAAGTGTTTATGAAATACGCACAGGACTTTTTGAATTGATTTTTTATGGGTTTGATAGAATTAATCCCGTTTTTCAGGCGATGCTGTACAAGCATGTGAAACAACTACAAATGCAAGACCTACACTCGCAGTTCTGTCAGAAAGCTTTCTGATAAGGTTAGTAGCGGACTCGGAGTAGAATCATAGTGACATTAGTCACTTTTTTTCATTCAAATAGTGATCAAAACGTGGACAATACAAGGCTTCAAAATTCAACACCAAAACGTTGTGTTTTATTGGTTTAAAGTTTCTGTCAAAGTAGTAGACAGTAATTTTGTCTTTTCAAAATAAGTACACCGTAAGATAAAATAAAAATCTTTAAGCTAATACACAAAAAATATAATTAAAAATTGAATGTTCGAAAAAATCATTTCTTAGTTAATTTTTTTGTACGAAAACTACACACTGTTAGCTAAAAAAAATAATAGTTGACTGAACTTGGAAAGTTAAAAAACAAAAAATCACATTTTTTACAGTGTATTATTTTTGGAAGGACAGAATTACTGTTCACAACTTTGCCGTTGGTATTATACCAATGAAACAACCCGTTCTGACCTTAAACTTTTTTTTTGTTTTTAGAAAAATTTTACTTTTTGTTTCTTATTTTTCCATGATTAGACAATCATTAATGTTTAGCTACACTCTATAGTTTTTATAAAAGAAGGAATATTTTTTTTCAAAGAAGAATTTTGAGATACAGTCAGGTTTTTTATGCAGTTTTTTTATGCGGATTTTTTAATTAACACGGCTTTCTACGCGAATTTTTGAATTACGCGGTTTTTTACGCCGATTTTTTAATTGACGCAGTTTTTCAAAGCGATACCACGCTAATTAAAAAAAATCGCGGATTTTCGAATTAACGCGGGTTGGAAAAATAGCGTTTATTGAGCAAAAAACTTAGTCAAAAAAAAAGATCAGAAATGAAGAGGACAATTTTGAATACTAGTCGTAGAGCATCCCGGGTTGTCCTGAAACCTTTCTTGGTGTTTTACTTCACACGGATTTTTTAATTAACGCGGTTTTTTTACGATATGTATCCCCTGCGTAACAAACCTGACTATAAATAATTTTATTGATTTTTTTGTTGAATAGAAAAGGATTTTTCATGGTGCATATTCTTTTCAGAAAAATTAAAATATTATCTACAACTTTGCTGAAGACGTTACACCGATGACACAAACCGTTCTGGCTCTAAAAATATTGGTAATCATTGATACTCTTTTTACATAAACCCTTCTCAAAAATTAGTCGTTATTAAAAATACGGCACAAAATGACAACGTTAGCCCATAACAACATCTGCGCAAAGTTTCAGCCAAATCAAAAATGACAATTTAAAACAAATTGGACATTTTTTATGGAATTTCTGAAAAGATACCGTCTCTGAGTTATCCATACTTACACATGAAAAAGTAAATCGTCTCTGTAAAACTACTGACACTGCGTACATTTTTCGTCATAGAAATCATTTCTCTCAAATGTTCATATTTTATTGAACAACATAAAACATGTTACATTATACATTGTGCCGTGTCAAATAAATGTTGTGTGGAAAAAAATGGTGACATTATACCCAAAAAACCGTTACTTCATCGGTAAACCCAAAAAGTTCAAGAATTGGTGACATTGCTCGATGAAGATCCGTACCAAACACTTCTACAGTTGTCCGAATCGCTTTGTATTGATTTATCGACGGTTAACCGTGAGACAAAAAAAAAGTTTAAGAATGAAAAACAAATCCCAAGTAACAAACAAAATGCCTCAAAGACTTAGGATTGTTTTATTTTCGTTTTATGTTAACTTACGTCAAAGTCTTTGATTATATTTTCATTTTATTTGAGAACCATAAAATATGATCCGCAAGTATTCTTTACAGCCATTCTTTGCCAACTGCCATATGCATGAAGTTGTATGATAGTCCCTCTGACGACCAAATAAAACTAAAAACCTCTCGAATTACATAGACTTACTGGTGTTGAAACATTAGAAGCTATGTCGAATAAAATTATTAACAATTTTCAACGAAAATCGTTGCAATCTTCAATTGCTACTATAAGCTCTCTTTATAGCCAATAAGTTAGCAATTAAGTTAGTTTTAAGTTTACTTCCCTTTTTTTGACAAGTAGGTTTAAATCCCTACGAATGATAAATTCTAATTGCGAAAGCAATCAAATCCCAATAATTAAAATTACAAATTTCTAACAGTGTTGAGAAGTCACCATTCGTGATTGGACACACATAAACATTATTTACTAATATTTATCATAAATACTTAAGCTACTAACAAATCCCCCCCCCCCTTAAAAAAAACTAAAAACCTGCATACTATACTTGTGGCTAAAATAAATGATAGAGGATTTGGGATGCATTCGAGGGTTTATCTGAAAACAACATGTCGCCTTGAAAAAAATGCAAAATTATGAATTTCAATCCTAAATCAGCATTTTATTTTACTGTAGGGTAAGAGCACCGGTTTTGGCCATAGTATGTTATGTATGAGAGATATTTGTCCTTCTTCCTTCCATTATGTAATTCCAAATTCCTTCCAAATATGTAATTGAATAATTTCAACGGGGAAATCGGATGAAATCGCCTATATTTTGGACTAATAATGAGTTTAAATAATCCTATATTAATTTTTCGTCTGTCTTATTCGTATGAGTTTTTCATCTGTCATTTATCTACATTAAAAAGGTACCGCAAC
Organism: Wyeomyia smithii; assembly: GCF_029784165.1. NCBI lineage: Eukaryota > Metazoa > Arthropoda > Insecta > Diptera > Culicidae > Wyeomyia > Wyeomyia smithii. The sequence goes on from NC_073694.1 coordinate 86,384,537, forward strand.
TTTTTCGTATTATTTGCTTACATCAACTTCGGTAACTCAAGTGCCATTTATTATAGTCAGGTTTAGGTTGAGAATCTGAAGCGTTATTTTTGGTAAATATAAATGAAGTTACAGATTAGTAAATAATCTGAACAAACGGAGACTTTCTAATCCCAAACCAGTTTTGTAGTTTCATATATCTCATGCGATTAGAATATTAGCCCGAAAACTCCATACATTTGATGTTTTGCATAAACATCAATACGTTACCATGGTTTTGTTTACATATGGCCAATAGGGTAACGGGGGTATTTTGGCCAGCTTTAAGAAGTGTTCGCACAGTTCATTAAAAACAAACACAATTTTCAACATAAATACCTACTCGATTATACCATTGTTAAAAGCTAAGTGTCTATTTTCAACAATGCAATATATTGAAAAATATCCAGGAAACATAAAAATTTCTACGAAGTACTAAAAACATATTTTGGTCCACTAAATTTTTACTTTGGCCCACCTTTATATCTACAGACGTGTATGGAAATAGTTCGGACTAATTATATTTAAGATCATCATCGGTATTTTCAGAGCAAAAATAGTGGGTTTGAGAAGAACATCCTTCTGCTGTATTTTTTTTTAATTTTAGGCATCTAAAAATGAAATGATTTGGCTTATAGCGATTTGACAGGCATTCTCATCTAATTTCATATCGGTAAGTGTGATAAATTAAGAAATTATCACCTGTAAATTGTCACAAGCTGCTTTTTTGTTCACGTGCAACGGCCGAACGGTAATCAAAGAGATGTCAAATTTGGCATGGCCAAAATATGTTTGCTTCAGAAAGAGGCAAACATATTTCAACCATGCGTTTAACCACTTTTTCAACTTTTTCCAACATGTTATAGTATAGTACAAACTGTTTCTATGACATTTGATTGATGTTACTACAAGAACGAATTGTTTCATAAGCATACATATTTGTTACAATAGCTTCCGGACAGGGCTGCTGAATATCACTTCGTTGCATTCGTATTCATTCATTATTGCCGAAGCACAACAACACGTGGCAACAGTGTATTCACTCAGCAATGGAAACAACGCCTATAGTGAACTGAACTGTTATGAGTGGCTTGTAGGCGATGCAGCGTTGCCAGGTCATTTTTTAAAAAATCTGGAAAAAATCTGGCAGTCATTTCGTGGGGTGAAAGGTTAATTTTTCGGATAAAAGTCTTGGTGTACGCAAAATTTGAGGTGACAAATTTGCAAAATTTCGCGCCAAAATTGAAGTGATATATATATATATATATATATATATATATATATATATATATATATATATATATATATATATATATATATATATATATATATATATATATATATATATATATATATATATATATATATATATATATATATATATATATATATATATATATATATAATATATATATATATATATATATATATATATATATATATATATATATATATATTCCTATGCCCAAACCTATCTTTAAGCGTATGCAAAAGAATATTTCGCTGTAACGCATTTTTCACCCCGAAAATAAAACTAAGAAAAACCACCTCCGAGCAATGAGAACACTTTGAAGAAAGCGCTATACCTTTTAAATGAAATCTGTTGGTTGCAAATTCGTTTTTTCATCTCCAAGATAAATAAATTAACCCTCTAGTACCCAGTGCCGCCTTTAGACGGTCTTCAGTTGAACCTCTAAAAAGCTTCAATCAATACTTAAAAAATGTTTATAAAGTTTCAAAGTGATTTTTTCGATGTCCATCTGAAAATCAATTTGGGCACTAGAGGCTTAAAGCTACAATTAAATTATTTACCGTATATTGCAAACATCGATTAAAAACTAATTTTTAAATATTTATGTAACCATATTTACCGAGTACAAGAATTATTAGTAAGCACACTAACTGTTCGGTGATTTCAAAAATTTGGTTATTCGGATTGGAATATTTTAAAAAATTCTAGATAAATGAGACAGACCTCGCAAATTAAGCAAATGATTAGTTGTATTAATTTACAACACAACTAACACGGCGCTGCCATGCATCTTCAAAAACCGAGAAAAATATGAACAATATGTTCCCCGTCGTCAATCATAATAAATTCAACTAAATTTTGTATGATTTCCAACATTAATTGTTTTTTTAAGAAACAATTCTCACTGTTTTATTGAATCTTCACGACATAGATACAAAAATTAAAGCTTTTTTTGATCCCGGCCGTATGAACAAAAAAGTTTGTCCTGCTTGTCTCGTAGTATTTGCAGCGGCGAATAAAGCCAACGCTTTAAGGCCGTGAACATACTAGCGCCGTAGGCTAATGTACAGCCCTAAGTAAAGCCCTGCCGCAGGTTAATGTACAGCTAACCCACGGCAAGGCGAACCGTCTCCGCAGTGCAAGACGCGCCAGTATATTTTCGGCCTAACTCATACGGCTCATTGTCTCATAGCACCAGCAAATGTACGAACAAGCTAGCAATGGGCGATATTGTATCGGTATCGGAAATATCGATACTTTTGAGGCGATATTTCGATTTTTTGGATCGATACACGAGCGTCCGATTTTCGACCGTATCGATACTGAAAACCGCGATATTTGTATCGATATTCTTTTATGCATACAGACCAGCTAGCTGACATCGCGCCATGTTACAAGGGCTAACATCTCAATGTGTACACGAGATCACCGCCACTTTTCATACGCTATGTTATGCTGTCTGTCAGTGTCAGTGGAGCCCACACATCGTTGAACCGCTGCGATGTTAGCTGCGATAAAGCAAAGCAAATCGGATTGAGATGCCAGCTAGTTGAAAACTATGCATGCAACATTGAATGACATACCTAAGAATAATACTACATTATAATTTTCGGCGAAAACTGGCTCTAGTTAGTGTTATTTTGGAATTAGTTTATACATATTCAAAGTCATGGCTGAGTCAACCCAAAGTCAAAAGGAAGTGGTAATACAAAGTCAACGTCCGGAAGCAGGGCTCCTGATCAGGGTTGCCACATTTAAATCTGTGTTTTCCCTTGAAAAAATCTGAACATCTGTATCTGGAACAAAAATATCTGTAAAAAAAATCTGTGTTGTTTAAACACAAAGAACTTTGTATTTTTTGAGTTTTTATGGTACATAAACCAAATTTTTAGCTTAAAACGTGTGAGGAGTTGAAAATATGTTCAATTTGCTCAATATTTGATGAAATAAAATTTGGTTTGTTTTTAAAAATTAATGTCAATTTCGAAAAATCTGTAAATCTGTACTTTTCGACGAAAATCTGTATATCTGTATATACAGATTCTGTACCGTTTCTTCGGCCAAAAATCTGTAAAATACAGATTAATCTGTACATGTGGCATCCCTGCTCCTGATTCCTGCATTGAATCTTCATTCGCTTCGTGAACCGTTCGCTGTGGACTAATGTCAATGTAACACGAACGCATACTTCATCGGGCGCGTACATGTGTTCGGATGAACTGAAACGATCGATTCGTCTCTTTCCCTTTTCCTGCTGTTTCTCATTATTTGCCGATTGGATACGGTTCAAAATCACATCGATGCAACTCAGTAAATATTTGTATCAGTTCACCGTGGCATTGATAGATTCATCATGGCAAATAAAATCGGGACGAAGACAAAATAGCATTCGCATCGAATCGTTCACTGAAGCTTACCAGAATTTCTGAGCTTGTTCTAGCATTGGGCGATACGACGGAGAGTATCGATACTTCAGTATCGATACCCGAGGAACCAAAAGTATCGAGATACCCAAAATAACGGTCAAGAAGTATCGATACCAGATGTATCGATACAATAGCTGAGATTATTTATAAAATTTTTGATATTATTGTTCCAGTTGAAAATCGAAATATCGACTCGCGACTTTCGATTTTTTTACCTTATGCACAATGCGCATAGTGTTGCATCTAGTGCGCTGTATTGCGCGTCAGATGCGCTATACAGCGCACTGGATGCGACATTATGCGCATTGTGTATAAGGTTAAAAAATCGAAAGTCGCGAGTCATTATTTCGGTTTTCAACTGAAACAATGATACATTTACTGAAAACCAGTAATCGATTCAGTGATTCGCGAAAATACAGTAAAACTATTTGCTGAACAGAAAACAGTAAATGAATGTTTGCTGGAATCCAGCAAAAGAATTGATATTGCAAAAAATTTACGTCATGCTGTCATTAGTAAAACGCGCCAAATCGCTGTGCAGCTGGTACGGGATCATCGCCAGCTCCTGATAGCGAATATGGGACCATAGCTAAGTCATTGTTGGGCTAGATGAACTTAAAAGTTGAAATGATAATCATGCATCTCTAGTTCAACAGTAATTTGCCTATGATCCGATGTGTGGATGGAATCTGGTGCCTGACGGAAACATGGTTCCCTTGAACTAACTGGTTAACCAGCAAATTGATTTATGCTTTGCTGAATGAACAGCAAATTGTCATAGCTGACAACCAGCAAGTTGTATTTTGTTTTACTGAACATGCAGCAAACGACCTGTCACTTTTATGCAATTGAGCATTACTGAATAATTAGCAAATTTCATTTTGCTGAACAGATTGCTGGAAGCACAGCGCAACAAAAATCAGCAAAATTTTGGTGGTTTCCAGCAATGAAAATTTGATGTGCCGACTTTTTGTTGTTTTTCTGGTATCTATCCGCATTCTCTAGAGCAGCATGAATCAAATGACTTCACGAACAAATACATACAGGTAATGCAGAAATTCTGAGCTTTGACAAACAAATGAATTAAACAACTTATATCTTCAAGATTTGTATTCACTGGCCCAATAGCTGTGAAGCTCCCGTCTTATTTGTATAAATTATTGACACACTTCCATATTAATTGATGAGGAAGTTGATGACATAAAAAAGTTAGATATGTCAGCGAAAATAAGATAGTGTAATCTACCGCTGAATTTTTCTGATGACGTTGAATTTCGTTTGAGGGGTTTGTGGATGCATTTTAACGCAGAAAGTAGAATTAATTCAAATAAAAACAAATGAAGCTGAGTATAAATGTAAACAAACAATATGTTAATCAATTGTCAGAGAAACAATATAAGTTTTGTGGCTTAATAATGCAACGTAGAGCTATGCCTATTTTTGAAAGTATTTGAGAACACGTTATTATTGAGCACTCCTTTTTGGCTTTAAATGTGTGGCTTAAGAAAAACAAATTTCGAATTTGGCCCTATACTGCGCTTGGCTCAGATTTTGACAGTTCGTTTGGCTCACAACATTCTCTCTATCTATTTCTCCATCTAAGTTTTGCTAGTGCAAATAGACTTGTGCGATATTTATACTGACAGTGGCAGCTTTTCAGTGGTTCCAGCTCGTATCAACTAGCTGGCATCTCAATCCGATTTGCTTTGCTTTATCGCAGCTAACATCGCAGCGGTTCAACGATGTGTGGGCTCCACTGACACTGACAGACAGCATAACATAGCGTATGAAAAGTGGCGGTGATCTCGTGTACACATTGAGATGTTAGCCCTTGTAACATGGCGCGATGTCAGCTAGCTGGTCTGTATGCATAAAAGAATATCGATACAAATATCGCGGTTTTCAGTATCGATACGGTCGAAAATCGGACGCTCGTGTATCGATCCAAAAAATCGAAATATCGCCTCAAAAGTATCGATATTTCCGATACCGATACAATATCGCCCATTGCTAGCTTGTTCGTACATTTGCTGGTGCTATGAGACAATGAGCCGTATGAGTTAGGCCGAAAATATACTGGCGCGTCTTGCACTGCGGAGACGGTTCGCCTTGCCGTGGGTTAGCTGTACATTAACCTGCGGCAGGGCTTTACTTAGGGCTGTACATTAGCCTACGGCGCTAGTATGTTCACGGCCTTAAAGCGTTGGCTTTATTCGCCGCTGCAAATACTACGAGACAAGCAGGACAAACTTTTTTGTTCATACGGCCGGGATCAAAAAAAGCTTTAATTTTTGTATCTATGTCGTGAAGATTCAATAAAACAGTGAGAATTGTTTCTTAAGAAAACAATTAATGTTGGAAATCATACAAAATTTAGTTGAATTTATTATGATTGACGACGGGGAACATATTGTTCATATTTTTCTCGGTTTTTGAAGATGCATGGCAGCGCCGTGTTAGTTGTGTTGTAAATTAATACAACTAATCATTTGCTTAATTTGCGAGGTCTGTCTCATTTATCTAGAATTTTTAAAAATATTCCAATCCGAATAACCAAATTTTTGAAATCACCGAACAGTTAGTGTGCTTACTAATAATTCTTGTACTCGGTAAATATGGTTACATAAATATTTAAAAATTAGTTTTTAATCGATGTTTGCAATATACGGTAAATAATTAAATTGTAGCTTTAAGCCTCTAGTGCCCAAATTGATTTTCAGATGGACATCGAAAAAATCACTTTGAAACTTTATAAACATTTTTTAAGTATTGATTGAAGCTTTTTAGAGGTTCAACTGAAGACCGTCTAAAGGCGGCACTGGGTACTAGAGGGTTAATTTATTTATCTTGGAGATGAAAAAACGAATTTGCAACCAACAGATTTCATTTAAAAGGTATAGCGCTTTCTTCAAAGTGTTCTCATTGCTCGGAGGTGGTTTTTCTTAGTTTTATTTTCGGGGTGAAAAATGCGTTACAGCGAAATATTCTTTTGCATACGCTTAAAGATAGGTTTGGGCATAGGAATATATATATATATATATATATATATATATATATATATATATATATATATATATATATATATATATATATATATATATATATATATATATATATATATATATATATATATATATATATATATATTCCTATGCCCAAACCTATCTTTAAGCGTATGCAAAAGAATATTTCGCTGTAACGCATTTTTCACCCCGAAAATAAAACTAAGAAAAACCACCTCCGAGCAATGAGAACACTTTGAAGAAAGCGCTATACCTTTTAAATGAAATCTGTTGGTTGCAAATTCGTTTTTTCATCTCCAAGATAAATAAATTAACCCTCTAGTACCCAGTGCCGCCTTTAGACGGTCTTCAGTTGAACCTCTAAAAAGCTTCAATCAATACTTAAAAAATGTTTATAAAGTTTCAAAGTGATTTTTTCGATGTCCATCTGAAAATCAATTTGGGCACTAGAGGCTTAAAGCTACAATTTAATTATTTACCGTATATTGCAAACATCGATTAAAAACTAATTTTTAAATATTTATGTAACCATATTTACCGAGTACAAGAATTATTAGTAAGCACACTAACTGTTCGGTGATTTCAAAAATTTGGTTATTCGGATTGGAATATTTTTAAAAATTCTAGATAAATGAGACAGACCTCGCAAATTAAGCAAATGATTAGTTGTATTAATTTACAACACAACTAACACGGCGCTGCCATGCATCTTCAAAAACCGAGAAAAATATGAACAATATGTTCCCCGTCGTCAATCATAATAAATTCAACTAAATTTTGTATGATTTCCAACATTAATTGTTTTTTTAAGAAACAATTCTCACTGTTTTATTGAATCTTCACGACATAGATACAAAAATTAAAGCTTTTTTTGATCCCGGCCGTATGAACAAAAAAGTTTGTCCTGCTTGTCTCGTAGTATTTGCAGCGGCGAATAAAGCCAACGCTTTAAGGCCGTGAACATACTAGCGCCGTAGGCTAATGTACAGCCCTAAGTAAAGCCCTGCCGCAGGTTAATGTACAGCTAACCCACGGCAAGGCGAACCGTCTCCGCAGTGCAAGACGCGCCAGTATATTTTCGGCCTAACTCATACGGCTCATTGTCTCATAGCACCAGCAAATGTACGAACAAGCTAGCAATGGGCGATATTGTATCGGTATCGGAAATATCGATACTTTTGAGGCGATATTTCGATATTTTGGATCGATACACGAGCGTCCGATTTTCGACCGTATCGATACTGAAAACCGCGATATTTGTATCGATATTCTTTTATGCATACAGACCAGCTAGCTGACATCGCGCCATGTTACAAGGGCTAACATCTCAATGTGTACACGAGATCACCGCCACTTTTCATACGCTATGTTATGCTGTCTGTCAGTGTCAGTGGAGCCCACACATCGTTGAACCGCTGCGATGTTAGCTGCGATAAAGCAAAGCAAATCGGATTGAGATGCCAGCTAGTTGATACGAGCTGGAACCACTGAAAAGCTGCCACTGTCAGTATAAATATCGCACAAGTCTATTTGCACTAGCAAAACTTAGATGGAGAAATAGATAGAGAGAATGTTGTGAGCCAAACGAACTGTCAAAATCTGAGCCAAGCGCAGTATAGGGCCAAATTCGAAATTTGTTTTTCTTAAGCCACACATTTAAAGCCAAAAAGGAGTGCTCAATAATAACGTGTTCTCAAATACTTTCAAAAATAGGCATAGCTCTACGTTGCATTATTAAGCCACAAAACTTATATTGTTTCTCTGACAATTGATTAACATATTGTTTGTTTACATTTATACTCAGCTTCATTTGTTTTTATTTGAATTAATTCTACTTTCTGCGTTAAAATGCATCCACAAACCCCTCAAACGAAATTCAACGTCATCAGAAAAATTCAGCGATAGATTACACTATCTTATTTTCGCTGACATATCTAACTTTTTTATGTCATCAACTTCCTCATCAATTAATATGGAAGTGTGTCAATAATTTATACAAATAAGACGGGAGCTTCACAGCTATTGGGCCAGTGAATACAAATCTTGAAGATATAAGTTGTTTAATTCATTTGTTTGTCAAAGCTCAGAATTTCTGCATTACCTGTATGTATTTGTTCGTGAAGTCATTTGATTCATGCTGCTCTAGAGAATGCGGATAGATACCAGAAAAACAACAAAAAGTCGACACATCAAATTTTCATTGCTGGAAACCACCAAAATTTTGCTGATTTTTGTTGCGCTGTGCTTCCAGCAATCTGTTCAGCAAAATGAAATTTGCTAATTATTCAGTAATGCTCAATTGCATAAAAGTGACAGGTCGTTTGCTGCATGTTCAGTAAAACAAAATACAACTTGCTGGTTGTCAGCTATGACAATTTGCTGTTCATTCAGCAAAGCATAAATCAATTTGCTGGTTAACCAGTTAGTTCAAGGGAACCATGTTTCCGTCAGGCACCAGATTCCATCCACACATCGGATCATAGGCAAATTACTGTTGAACTAGAGATGTATGATTATCATTTCAACTTTTAAGTTCATCTAGCCCAACAATGACTTAGCTATGGTCCCATATTCGCTATCAGGAGCTTAGCGATGATCCCGTACCAGCTGCACAGCGATTTGGCGCGTTTTACTAATGACAGCATGACGTAAATTTTTTGCAATATCAATTCTTTTGCTGGATTCCAGCAAACATTCATTTACTGTTTTCTGTTCAGCAAATAGTTTTACTGTATTTTCGCGAATCACTGAATCGATTACTGGTTTTCAGTAAATGTATCATTGTTTCAGTTGAAAACCGAAATAATGACTCGCGACTTTCGATTTTTTAACCTTATACACAATGCGCATAATGTCGCATCCAGTGCGCTGTATAGCGCATCTGACGCGCAATACAGCGCACTAGATGCAACACTATGCGCATTGTGCATAAGGTAAAAAAATCGAAAGTCGCGAGTCGATATTTCGATTTTCAACTGGAACAATAATATCAAAAATTTAATAAATAATCTCAGCTATTGTATCGATACATCTGGTATCGATACTTCTTGACCGTTATTTTGGGTATCTCGATACTTTTGGTTCCTCGGGTATCGATACTGAAGTATCGATACTCTCCGTCGTATCGCCCAATGCTAGAACAAGCTCAGAAATTCTGGTAAGCTTCAGTGAACGATTCGATGCGAATGCTATTTTGTCTTCGTCCCGATTTTATTTGCCATGATGAATCTATCAATGCCACGGTGAACTGATACAAATATTTACTGAGTTGCATCGATGTGATTTTGAACCGTATCCAATCGGCAAATAATGAGAAACAGCAGGAAAAGGGAAAGAGACGAATCGATCGTTTCAGTTCATCCGAACACATGTACGCGCCCGATGAAGTATGCGTTCGTGTTACATTGACATTAGTCCACAGCGAACGGTTCACGAAGCGAATGAAGATTCAATGCAGGAATCAGGAGCAGGGATGCCACATGTACAGATTAATCTGTATTTTACAGATTTTTGGCCGAAGAAACGGTACAGAATCTGTATATACAGATATACAGATTTTCGTCGAAAAGTACAGATTTACAGATTTTTCGAAATTGACATTAATTTTTAAAAACAAACCAAATTTTATTTCATCAAATATTGAGCAAATTGAACATATTTTCAACTCCTCACACGTTTTAAGCTAAAAATTTGGTTTATGTACCATAAAAACTCAAAAAATACAAAGTTCTTTGTGTTTAAACAACACAGATTTTTTTTACAGATATTTTTGTTCCAGATACAGATGTTCAGATTTTTTCAAGGGAAAACACAGATTTAAATGTGGCAACCCTGATCAGGAGCCCTGCTTCCGGACGTTGACTTTGTATTACCACTTCCTTTTGACTTTGGGTTGACTCAGCCATGACTTTGAATATGTATAAACTAATTCCAAAATAACACTAACTAGAGCCAGTTTTCGCCGAAAATTATAATGTAGTATTATTCTTAGGTATGTCATTCAATGTTGCATGCATAGTTTTCTAATATTCATTGAATTTATCAGATAAAATGCGTAAAATGTTATCGGGTGGGACAAAATATGCATGTGGGCCAAAATACCCCCGTTACCCTATCAGGAGTATGAATCATGGAATTGCATTAATATGTGGCCAAGAATGGATCAATGAAGCTGTAGGTATTTTTAATATTGCAGAGAAAAATCACACCAAAATGTCTACTTTTTTTATCCATGCGCTGTAGTAAGTTGTGCCTGATGCTGATAACAAGATTTGTTATAGAAATGGGCAAATCTGAACAAAGTTATGCTCTATGAAAAATAGCTTGCAAACTACCTAAACGTTAGGATGTATAGTGAACTGGAGAAAGCATAGTTAGTTCCTTTATTAAAACTAAAATACGCATATTTATTTGCTTAAGTTTGTAATAGTTTTGTTGAATAGTATCAGCAGGTTCAATAGGATACTTCGAATTAGGAGTAATCTAAGATACTTTTTCACAATTATCAATTTCATTCTATCATGGCCAAAACCGGTGCTTCCATCCTATGACCGATATCACAGAGCAGTTTTGAAATTCGAATGATAGATGAAGTCATACATTTAACAAAATATGACAAATTATGGCATTGATTCAATTATCACTTTAGTTCAGAGGAATAAAATTTGGATTAAATATTCATTTTATATAGAATTACGGTGCGGCGCAGTAATTACGATAAAATTCGTGGCTGGTTTCACCATGAACATTTCACCGCATGTTTTCACATGCACGAAAACGGTTTTGAATGACATCAATAATCAATCAATATAGATAGAAAACTCAGACAATTCTGTTTTCACGACACTGCTGAAATATAACATTGTCATTGAGAAATGAAGCCATGATAAAATTTATTGCTTCACGCTTAACTTAAAGAATATATCCCAGTTAAAATTTCGAGGCCATTCTATGGCAAGCAAATCGGCCTGTTGAAAACATCTGGTTTTAAGATGGAGTATATATGAAGTTTTGATGACTGCAATAAACCTGGGCCTACTAGCCATGACACATGCAGGTTACTGTTGTTAATAGGTTGTTATAGCCGCGCGGTCGGTATTGGAAGTTTTATGTTTTGGTTGTATACAGCACTAAAAAACTTAGACATAACCTATTTTGTTACTTGGGATACTATTTACCTGAATTAAATATCCCAAAACAAAACACATTTTGAAAATCAAATTTGTTTTCTGCAAAAACTGCATATTGTTACACTTTGGTCGTTATTTCAACTTGGAGAAATGAAAATGAATAACACATTTTAATACATTAGGTTGAAACGTTAAAATTGTTCAACAATATACTTAAATGATTTTGGACCAGGGCTATAATTTTCTTAATGTTTACAAATGTGCGATGAAATTTTGAAGCATAAAACAGGTTGTTTTGAAAGCATCTAAATTATATGCTCGAATGTGTATTTAAAAACATACTGAGAAAAATCTTCTAAAGTACAATTTTTATCGAGCGCTGGGGCTAGAGCTTGAGCAACCTCATTTCCTCTGTGATGGATCTGTGCTGGTGATGTTACACAAAAAACCACGTAATTTAAGATTAATTAACTTCCTTTAACGTACAACAATTCAATGTCCGAGACTAAAATTACCTCTGCATCCACAACGACTGAGGAAGGTGCATATTTGTCACCGTGGTAAGTAATGGATTTTTATACCTTTACCCTTAAACTGAAATTACCTCTGCATCCACAACGACTGCGAGGAAGGTGCATTTTTGTCACCGTGGTAAGTAACGGGTTTTTATACCTTATACTACTGCTTTCTTTACCGAACCTTTTTATTTACTCCTACCAAGTGTCGGTAACTAAAATTGTCTAAAGTAATATTCTATTCAATCAATTTATTATCAACTGTGTGTAGGTTTTACTTTTTTTATTTCAGAGTTTTTTGACCCGGGAACTTCCAAATTTCTGAATTTTCTAACCTGTGTCCACATATTTTCTTCTAAAGATTACCCTTGTTACTTATTTATAATCATTGAAAATGCATGCCGAATCGGATATTGGATACGTTTCAACTCAAAAGACAAATTGTCCTAAAAAACTGGTTTAATCGGAATGAGAATATTCTCACCCTTGAATTTATCTTAAAATATCGTCGCTTTTTTGTAATAAATTGGTGTTCGGATGCTTTACAACCAAACTCGTCCCATTACGTAGTTTTGGATTGTTCAGGTTTCTAAGCATGACCAGTTTGATAGTTGATTACTTAATGCAATCTATAGATTTCCAAGAATTTCGTTTGGAATAATGCAATTCAAATCATTCACATCTCTGGTTCGAAAACCTCAATTGGTATTTCTTTTGATCGCCAACAATTGTGTTGTGAATTTTTTTTAGAAGGGTTGTGTGCAAAGCCGCGCTCCCAAGGTTGAAGTGATCGCATGTGAAAAGTTCTAAACAAACTTCTTCTCTTCGACAATTCTTCAAATTACATCGGTAGACAAAAGCGAAACAAAATGTTGCCCTAAAGCTCAAAATAATTGCCCTAGAGAGACTATAGCTTTTCAACCATTTCTGAAAATTTAGGTGCCCCTAGTCACCGTCAAAACACGTGAACTTACGTCAATGTGTATCGTAGTTATTGCTCGTCGGGTCAAATGACACTGGAAAAATGTTAGTGGCAGTTTGAGCTCTAGGGCAATACTCGTGTTTACAAGTGTTATAGACACTAATATAACAATAGACTATGTTGTATCAATATATTTATGTCAATAACTTTTATCTGACACTGAAACAATAACTCTCTGCAAATTATATGGATGTATTCGGTCATTTTAGGCTGTTTTGCAGAAACTAGAAGTTGCTAAGGCAATCGAAAGTTGCCTCGGATTTAAATATTGAGGGTCAAAGTGGTTCGAACATTCAAAGGTAATTAATGACAACGATTTGTTTACATTTGTTACTTGAGTGCTTTTGAAAAGCACCAAAGTTTGTTTTTTGTTCGTAAATGTCAAAACATTTTTTTACAGCCACAGGTTGGTTCGCCACCGCTGTGTCAAAAACTAGTACACATTATGTAGTTTTTAATAGATCATATTACGAACTGAAAACGCCCAAAAGATTTGCATGAGATGAATAATGTTATAAGGTAAACCAGGGTGCTCCCAAAGACCGTTATATAGAAAAAAAAAGCACCAAAAAATCTGAGTACACCATTCGATTCATTAGATCAAACTGCTTCTCTGGGCAAAATTACAAAACCTTTTTTTTTTGTTTACACAACATTTATTTGACACGGCACAACTTCAAAACCGTTGTACGGTACAACTTTGAGTAGGGCCCTTTTAAATGGTTTGAAGTACAAAATGTTATAACAAACGACGCAATATTCATTGTAAAGCACGTTTTACAACGAGCATATTACATTAAATAGCTTCCAAAACGATTTTAACACATCCCAAGTTAATATAAATTTCATGATATTTCCAATTCGTAGAAAGATGTATTTGGAAATCCCATAGTGCACATTGGTGTAAACTCGAAAAAATGTGATAGTTTTAGCACAGATAAACAGACTTACTTGATTAAACTAACTTTGAAGAGGGGTGTTTCAGGAAGAGTTTCATTTTGTTGTGTTCAACGTACAGATAGAAGTAGTCAGCATTTTTTGCTCTTAAATTTTTTTATAACTTTGCTGAAGGAAGGAATCTTGTATATTGAGAATTAGAGATTGAAATCTAACTGTTGAGGGAATTGATCGAAAAACCGAATACATCAAAAGTAAGGCCTTGTTTTATGAAACAATTTTCCATAGTCAAAATTAAAACTATAACAATATTTCTAGTTTAAACCATTGTGCACTGTGAGATTTACAAATAAATCTTTCCACCAATTGTACCAACACTCTATGCGGAAGTGTATTAGCATTTATATTAAAATGAAAGTCTCTTGGTGGCACTACTGGTTCCATCTGTGGAAATAAATTTTTTGGCAGTTTACTAATGTCAAAAATGTAACATGTATCAATGATAGTGTTGAACTTAATTTATGAGCATGTTAAGCCATATATATTCTAGAAAAGAGTTCAACTTTGCTAAGGTAAGCATGTTTGATATTTCATATTTAGAGCGAAGTACATGCAATACACAGGAAGGGAAAATAAAGTACCCAAATAATCTTTTTTTTAATGTCTTGTCGTTTTTGGGGTGTAGCTACACTTTTCCGGACTACACTTTGGAGCTTCAAAAAAAAAAACATTTTCATTGTAGTTGCATTGGTATGCGTAATAATAGGGATAGCTGTCAATTTGTTTTGTTTTGGTCATTATCGCCATCGTCATTTTGTCTCGTTTCCATTTCATATGCCCATCTCACAATTGTGCTGAAAAAAAATTTACCTGACCCTTTACCACGTGGAACGAGAACCAAAACAAACCAGATTTGACACATACGAGGTAACTCCCTACAGTACACTCTGTTTTTTTCAGGTGTAGTCCGGGACAGAAAAAGTGAAGTCCAGAAAGTGAAATAAAACATTTACGGTGTCAAAAGTGTAGTCCGAGTGTAGCTACACCGCGAAAACGAAAACGACATAAGCTAAAAATGGTTCACCCTGGTAGCGACAAGAAGCGCACAACGGATGCGAGAACGGAAAATGAGAGCATGCACAAAGTTAAAAACTCGAGGGCAGCCATGTTTAAATACCGCATTACGGTAAGTGATATATTTCAAACACGACACGCAGTGTAGGGGAACATCAGGCAAGACGGTCACCCTAAGGAAAGCATTCATTATTCTGCTCAGAACACAACATTTCCACCAACTATATTCATAATATTCGACATTGACTAATACTTTTCATAAAATAATGCAAACCTTTCCCTTTTTAGAATTATTGAATATGAGTTTTCACTAGAATAAAAACAGTCTCGAAAAACCACTATTTCTCAACGTGCATATGAAACGGACCGGCTGTGCTGGTAAGACAGACCTATGAAGACTCTAGCAAATTTCTTTCTATACGCGACGACGCGCTGCGCAAAAAAGCACGTGTTTGAAGCTGCGCCGATGGAATCATTCACATCATTTACATCTAGTTACAGGTTTTAACAACGTTTCTAATGATGATTTTTATTTCAAATGAGAGTTAATGACTTTAGGTCTCATCCCGCTAAAAATGCTAAAAAAGAAAGATAAATGGTGCTATCATCGTTTTCTCAGACTGCTTATTTTGCCCACACAACAACTGACCGTCTTGCCCAAGAGGCAAACAATTTTTTGGTTCGATGTGATTTCCAAAAAATAATATTTTCACTAAACTATCTTCACCCACATGTTTCAAATATGCTTAATTATTCCAATGTCATTGAAAGCTATATTTTTCTGATGGTTTACCGCAGCAGAAGCTTAAATTCGACACGGCGAAAACTACATCACATTGCCTTGCGGTTGAGGGTGAGCTTATTTTGATTATTTCTCAAATAACTAACTATTGCTTCAATCTATATAATGTCTCGAAACTCCCAGAATCCTGTTGGTATGTAACTGGCATAAATGATTTGTGTTTATTTCAAGGGTTATATATAGAAATGAGCAACGGTTCATCATGCCCGCCCTGTCCGAGTTGGGTCTACACTCTGAAAAATACGCACATGAAATCCACCTGAAAAATCACGTAAGTGACTGTCCTTAAGAAAATCTGCCATTTTACGTGACGTTAGTAACTTTCACCTAAACTTCACGTACGATTCACTGTCAATTCACGTACAATCGGTAGATGGTTTCAGCGCGTTGGTATTTATGTTTTTGTAACTTTGTTAGTGTTAGTGCGGCTGTGGTTTAACGTTTCCGACGATATTTACGTGAATTTTTAGTATTCAAAAAAGTCAATATGGCGGACAAAAGACTCCTGAGCTGCTCCAGCTAATTCAATATTTAAATACACACAATGTAAGTAGCCAGAATAATATTCATATTAACAAAAGAAACATATAAATCTTTTGAATTTTCAGTTGGTAAATTCTTTTCGGAACGATTAAAATCGTCAACAGTCAGTTTTGAGCAGAACACCTTCGGCACCAGCTGCGGATAAACGGTTGACAATTACGAACTAATTTCATTTTTGTCATATGACTTACATTTTAAGTTTAGTAAAGCGGGCAATGTATACAGTTTGCGAGGATGCGAAAATGAACGGGAATAGAAGGTGTGACTTTTAGGCTTAGAAAAAATTTTCCCTCGTCCAGACGGGAAAATTTTTTTTTTTAAGCCTAAAAGTCACACCTTCTATTCCCGTTCATTTTCGCATCCTCGCAAACTGTATACATTGCCCGCTTTACTAAACTCAGGTTGACAATTGTTCGGCCAGTCCTGTTTCTCTTCTGTCGGAAATGTCGATTTGGAGCAAGTAATTATTTGTTGATATTTGAAAATAAATTTTATTTGTCATATGCGCCATGTATTCTATTTACTTAAAGATCACGTGGATTCCATCTGAATAACACGTAAAATGTACAAGTAAAAATCATGTGGGGTTTATGCGTTTATTTATGGTTTCACCTAAATATCACGTA
The DNA here is from genome assembly GCF_029784165.1 of Wyeomyia smithii. Lineage (NCBI taxonomy): Eukaryota > Metazoa > Arthropoda > Insecta > Diptera > Culicidae > Wyeomyia > Wyeomyia smithii. The sequence goes on from NC_073694.1 coordinate 86,401,824, forward strand.
AAAAGGTACGTGAAAATCAGGTAACAATTAACTGACCAACACCTGGTTGATTGAAACTAACACACTGACACATGGTCGGCTTTCGAGAAATCGGTAAAAGTTACGTGAAATGAAGGTGGATGAGAATCAGTCACTTTTCGCGGTAAATTTCACGTGCATTTTTTTTCAGAGTGTACAGCAGTTACCACTCAGTGTTAGTGCATGGTGGCCCCACTCGAAATCAGTTTTCGATTTCCCGGTTTTTTCCCGATGATATTTAATAAAATTTTCCAGTGTTTTATTTTTAAAACATTCAAGAAAAAAATCAATTTTTACATGTTTATTCATGCCTCACAAAAATAGCGCTACAAAACTATGAAAAACATTTCACTTTCTTCGTTTTTAGCTGTTCGTCGACGTTGGCAAGTATCTTCATAGTGATCTACTGCACAATTTTGGCCCTTTTTTATCCATAATCGTTGACAATCTTCGCCTTCTCGCGCTTTTTTGCTTCCTTCTGCTTTTTTCTCTGTCAACCTACTCTTGAGCTTGCAATGCTTCTGTATCCGGGTGCCAATGCAATGTATGGGATAGATATAAGAGTTGGGGCGTAGAAGTTTTGTCTTCTCGAAAAAAGTCGTCATGCAAAATTTGATCTCAAGCAAACTTTGTGAAGAAGAGCCTCAGAGTGTTAATGAAAAAATGCACATGCAATTGTTAAAATTATTTTATTATGCAAAATGCAAGAACCGTTGAGGTCTGTTATCTCACAACAATTTTTTTTTCGAAAAACATAGATCCTGGAACTTACAAAACTTTCAATTTTCGGGCTAGAATGTATGAGAAATTTTCTCATGGTCCGTAAAATAAATTCAACTGACACTCTGAATAAACAATTTGGAAAAAGTATCATTCAAAACAATCACAGTAAAACGCGACTTTTCCTGGAATCCGCATGATAAACTGCAGAAATTCCGAATTCGCGTGAAAAATTACAACAAAAACTGCGTAAAAAGCAATTTAACTTTATTTTCAAACAAAATCATGACCGTTTGTCAAGAATTCGATAAATATGGGCTCCTGTTTTCGAACCAGTGTATAACACATATTTACAAAATCGTCTTGAAAATTTGAAAATATTAAAAAAACGTTCTGCCAAAAATACTAAAAAATAATTTGTGCTCGATCTTACAAGTTTTTAAATGCCATCAATTTTACATCGAAATAATTTGAAACAAAAAAGAAGAATTATTCAAAAAAGGTTTTTTTTCCCAATATTATATTTCTTTCGAATCTAGGAACTAGTTTGCTACAACTCGTCCACAAACAACATTAGTAGAAGTTTTTGATATACAAGTTTTTAATGATTTCATCTATTAGAACTAACACGATTTTTTAATTATATCACTTAAGATCGGAATATTTATGAAAAAGTCATGTGTCTTCTAGTCGCAAGCAAATGCGAAGCTTGATTCAAGTAAAAAATGCACATGTTTTATCATTAAAAAAAAGCAAAGTCTTGGTGCTACATTCCGATTCGGAACTTGACCTTCTGTTTATTTATACACAGACTTCGCAACCGACTATTTAGTGTACAGGACAATTGCGGGGCTAACGCTACGATTCTACTGACACTAACAGTCTCTCCCGAGCCGAGGCCCGAACCTACGACGACTGGCTTGTTAGGCCAGCATCGTACCTCGAGACCATCTGGGAGATATCATTCATTTCGCGTTAAAATGCATATTACTCGAAAACTCGATAGTTTTATATACAAATATGAATGAAAATTGTTGCGTTTCAAAACTTTAAGAGTAGAATGCCACATTTGCGGATTTGAAAAAAATATTTTTTCGTTATCTAACAAAACATTTTGATTTAAAGGTTTGTTTTTGATATATAAAAATCAGATAAATCTTTAACAAATAGCTCTTCAAGGTGGCGTCTTTCCTAAACAAAATCCAGTAGTTAAAAGTCGAAAAAACTTATTCATTTTCTGCGAATCAATTATGTGGAAAATGTTGAAAATAACCGAGTTTTGATTATTTATATTATCAACGAAATTCCAGCAGATATTGACCTAGTTTCCGCACCATGACAGACGAACACAGTTTATAAAAATATTCGATATATATTCTCTTTAAAATAAGTCACTTGCAAATGAAAATAAAATAATCCGCAATATAAATGTGTTGCTTGTGATTAAATCGAGAAGTTTAACGAGGTCTAGCAAAGAAGTATGATAGCTAGCTCACTTCTGTTGGCATCTAACTCTTTTAGTTTAGCTGTTATTTCACTTTAAAAGCAATAAGCTGCACCTTCATTTAGTGTAGTAAAGGCCCGAATACACACACGGCGTGACAACGCCTTCCTGACGAAAATTGTCAGCACCTTCTTGAAACCTTCCAATGTGCTTTCGAGTATCTGTCACCTTCCACTCGTTTACACGAAAGGCACAATTGCGCCGTCTTGAACTCTGCCGTCGCACACCTTTCTGTCGCTATGGCTTCCAATTCATGTTTATTTATGTTTGTTGAAGGTAAAAAAAGAACAACATACTTCTCGGTCAAAACTCGAATCACCAGTAGGCGAAAAATGATACAACACGGCGTTGGCAGCACCTTCGCCAATAGAAGGCGACAAAACAAAACATGCGCCGGAAGACACGATGAGTTTACACGTTAGGCAGTCAAGTGCGCAATAGAAGGCGGTAGGCGAGCGATATCGCAGCTAGAAGGCGAAGTTGTAAGGTCCTGGTTAGAAGGCGTCCCAAAGGGAGGCGCGATCTCGGCTTCTAATTTGTTTGGAGAAGGCGTCATTACTCCGTGTGTGTATTTGGGCCTTAAGATTCACAATTTACTGCTCCACTGTGTTTCAAGCATTGATCTAGTATGCAGTGTACAAGACGTCAACAACGTGTCTACGTAAACACAGTGGAGCAGAAAATTGTGAATATAACTACTCTAAATGAAGGCGCAGCTTACTGCGAAAAATGTGAAAATCAATGTCGCGTGATATAAGGCCGATGTTCTGGAGAAGGTTATAGCCCCGGCATTTCGGAACCTCCACGAGAAGGATCGTTTTTTTAAGGGGGGGATTTGTTAGTAGCTTAAGTATTTATGATAAATATTATTGTCCAATCACAAATGGTGACTTCTCAACACTGTTAAAAATTTGTAATTTTAATTGTTAGGATTTGCTTGCTTTCGCAATTAGGTTTTATCGTTCGTAGGGATTTAAGCCTAAACCACGAGAAGGATCATTACGTCCTTCAACAGGATGATGCACCGGTTCACACGGCGGATATCGTCCAAGCGTGGTGTTAAGAGAATTTGACAGATTTTTCGATAAAACTTTGTGGCCACCCGGCTCCCCAGATCTTAGTTTTTTGGACTTTTATGTATAGACCGTTCCGATAATTATAAATACCCTTACGATCAACCGTCATTTCAAATAACGTGCAGTATTCAACCAAACGTTGGCTGCGTCCTGTTGTTTACATCCGAAAGAAACAGATGCTGTCATTTTTTCTAACATTTAGTGCGAAATTTTGAAAATGCGTGGCCTTTCTCCCGAGCAAAAAAGCGAGTTGTGCACAAATGGGGCACCGTGAGTGGTCTTTCTATAAGAAAATTAGCCAGAGAAGAAGGTGTAAGTGTCGGCGCAGTTCAAACCGCATTGCGGAAGTATTGTGAAGAGTGCACATTTGCTGATGCCCCAAGACGTGGTAGAAAACCCGGGCCTGTTGATCCCACAATGGACAAAAAGGTTAAGGAATACTACAAGCGGCATCCTTCAGTATCAGTACGAGATGTGGCGAGAAAGCTTGGAACCTCGGCGAGTAACGTTGTACGTGCCAAGGGAAGAATGGGTCTGCAGACCCGTCGGAAGCAGAAGCAGCCAAAACGAAATCCAAAACAAGCTGAATCTGTGAAACCAAGAGCTCGGAAGCTTTATGACAAACTTCTGACCAAAAAAATGCGGTGTGTTATCATGGATGACGAAACTTACATGAAACTGGACTATAAGACTCTTCCAGGACCGCAATTTTATACATCACCGAAGGGAAAGGATGTCCCTGGACCAGTGAAAGCCATTTACACCGAAAAATTCGGCAAGAAGGTAATGGTTTGGCAGGCCATTTGTGAAAGTGGGAAAATATCTCGTCCATTCATTACGAATGACACAATGAATTTGTAGAAAAGGTTGTTACCCATGGTTAAGCAGCATAACAATCCTCCAATCTTTTCGCCCGATCTTGCTTCCTGCCATTACTCTAAGGATGCACTAGGGTGGTATAAAACAAATAATGTCACGTGTGTCCCAAAGGAGATGAATCCTCCAAACTGCCCTGAAATTCGCCCTATTGAAACTTTTTGGGCTTTGACCAAGGCAAAGCTGAGGAAATATGTCAAACCAGCGGACAATGTTGAAAAATTTAAAAAAGATTGGCTTAAAGTGGTAAAAATGGTCGGAGAACACACTGTGCAAAAGCTTATGAGTAGTGTTAAGAGAAAAGTTGGAGAACTCGTGTATCCTACGAAAAATAATCCCAACTTGAATTGAAACTGGAAAGAAAACACTTATTATCTATATTTCAGAATAAAATGACCCGAAAAATCCTGTATTTTTTGTTTTATTCAAGAAAGAAGATGTATTTATAATTTTCGGAACAGTCTATATAATCGTATCAATCGGCCAAGCAGAGCAAATATTAAGTGAGCACCGTGGACCAATTTAAAAAGTTCATTTCGAAGATGAGACAAGATGCCGATGAACCAAACGCGTGTCGCGTGCGTTTTATTTTATTTTTTTTTTAAAAAACGTCTCAAGCTCGTCATACAGCATAAAAGTGCATTTAAACTTATGGAATTAAATACTTGCTTTTTGATTTTAATGGCATAAAAAGTTGTTACGAATATTCCTGAATCCCTTTTTCGTCGTACTTGATTTCAATCATTTGCGTCAAAATATTCGAAATAGAGTTCTTGCCGCAAATTTGCCGCTTTGCTCTTTAGTCGTGTAAAATCGATTTATTCTTGACCACAAATCGCAGATATTCAGTTTCGAAATGTATTCCACTCTAGAATTATAGTTCATGAACGTTACCTACATTAACCATTCGTTGTTTTGCTTTCGTCTCGATTAGACGCAAATTGTTTATCTCCGTTTGAGTTCGCAAAATAACAATACACGAGTTATCGTACGGGTGTTTTTTTGTCGATTAGTTCTTGTGCTGCGCGATAACAATAGCCTGTTATATATCGGCAGAAACATCTGCACACTGGTAGGGGCAGGCTACCCCGCCAGTGATTCGATACGCAGCTGATATATCAGCAAGAATAATTCTCCCGCACCGCTGTTACCCCGCTAGCAGCACGGACCATCATACGATCGAGCGAGTGGAAGTCAACTACAAGTGGCATCTACAAGGTCGCGTGTAGGACACGGCCACTGCGTCTCAACACGAAGCTGGATCGTCATTGTTTGTTCTGCGGAGACGCTCGATTAATTCTACTATCAGCCGTGAGGTCGTGACTTAGACGTTCGGTGAAGTATTACCTTTAGAATTTTTACTATTATTATCAATATTATTACTATGTTATAATATTATTATTAATATTATTATTGATATTATTATTGTTATTATTAATATTATTACTATAATTATTATTATTATTATTACTATTGTTATTAGAATTAGTATTACTGTCTTTGTTTTTATTTTTTGTTTGATCCATTGTAGATTGAAAGATTGTTTTTAAAATTTAACATCAACTACTTGAACCCCCCCCCCCCCCCCCATATTCGAATATTTATCGTTTGTGTGCGGTAGAGCGTAACGCTCCCGCAAAATGGACGACATGCAGGTGCAACTTTTCCTGGAGGTGGAAACAAACGGGGAAGAAATTGAAATTTCTCCCATCAGCTCACCCCTACCTTCCCCTGTGCCCTCCCCTTTGCCAAGTCCTGTACCAAGAGTACCGGAAGTACGGGTAAAAGCTTACCCAGATGCCGCTGGCGGTCCCTACGTTGTTTTTTTCCGGCCCATAAAGAAGCCATTGAATATAATTCAAATTGGCAAAGACCTGGCAAAACATTTTTCGGCCGTAACCGAGATTACGAAGGTGAGACCGAACAAACTGCGAGTTGTCGTGAGTAGCTTGAAGCAAGCAAACGAAATTGCTGGCTACGAGCTCTTCACGAGAGAGTATCGCGTGTACATCCCTGCCAAGGATGTAGAAATCGACGGTGTGGTAACCGAGGGGAATCTCACTGTCGATGACATTTTGCGTCATGGAGTTGGCTGTTTTAAAAACCCCTTGATGCAAAGTGTAAAGATACTGGATTGCAAGCAATTGCATTCAGTATCCATCGAAGAAGGGAAGAAGAAATTCCTCCCTTCGGATTCCTTCCGAGTAACATTCGCCGGATCCGCGCTGCCGAACTACGTCCGCTTGGACAGGGTTCGTCTACCTGTACGCCTGTTCGTACCGCGGGTCATGCATTGCCAAAACTGTAAGCAGTTAGGTCACACAGCCACCTACTGCTGCAACAAGGCACGCTGTAGCAAGTGCGGAGGCAATCATGCTGAGAACGCTTGCAGTGGGGATACTGAAAAGTGTCTTTATTGCGAGGGAACTCGGCATGACCTTCCGGCATGTCCCGCGTACAAACAGCGCGAGGAAAAAATTAAGCGTTCCCTTAAGGAACGATCAAAGCGCTCTTTTGCAGAAATGCTTAAGAGGGCTGAGCCACCCTCGACAGGAAACATCTTTTCCTTTTTGCCAACTGATGAGGGTACATCTGACGATCCCGTCGAAGGGTGTTCCTATGCCTTGCCAGAGGGATCTAGGAAGAGGAGAATGCTCAACTCTCCTAATCTTTCTCGTAAAGGTCATAAGATAACCCCTAGCGGAATGACCAATAAGACAACACAAAAAGGAAGCGGTGAAGAAAAACCGAAGCAAGTACCTCCCGGTTTTAATTTCAAATCAAACCAGGAGTACCCACCGCTTCCTGGGGCACCAAAAACCCCTCGTGCACCCATTTCTCGATCAGAAGACATAAAAGAAACAGGGTTCATAAAATTCTCTGATATTGTGGACTGGATATTTAAAACATTCAACATACCAGATCCCCTACAAAACATTCTTCTTGCCCTTCTCCCAACAGTGAAAACCTTTTTGAAGCAACTCACAGCAACTTGGCCCCTCATTTCAGCTATCATATCTTTCGATGACTAATACGTTGAGAGAGGTTAGGAATTTTGTCACTGTGTTACAGTGGAACTGCAGAAGTATCATCCCCAAATTTGATTTATTTTCACATTTGATAAACACATACAATTGTGATGCGTTCGCGCTTTGTGAAACTTTTCTCAATTCAAATGACCAACTTAATTTCCACGATTTTAACATCATTCGTCGAGATCGAGACTCACACGGTGGAGGGGTACTTTTAGGGATCAAAAAGTGCTATTCTTTTTTCAGAATCGACCTCCCCTCGATCTCGAATATTGAAGTTGTTGCCATTCAAACGAATATGAATGGAAAAGACCTTTGCCTTGTTTCGTTATATATTCCCCCATCCGCGCGGATTGAACAGAAGCAACTCCTTGATATAGCAGAATTGCTTCCCGCACCTTTTTTGATTTTGGGAGATTTTAACTCTCACTGTTCGCTATGGGGGTCGCTGTATGACGACAACCGATCTTCTTTAATTTGTAACTTGATCGACGACTTCAATATGACACTTTTGAATACTGGGGAAGCGACACGTGTACCTAATCCTCCAGCACGTGAAAGCGTGCTTGACCTATCCCTCTGCTCGACATCACTTGCGTTAGATTGCCAGTGGAAAGTAATCAACGATCCCCACGGTAGTGATCATCTTCCAATCGTTATATCAATTGCTAATGGTTCAACTCCCCCGAACCCAATCAATATTTCCTACGACCTTACACGTAATATTGATTGGAAGCGTTATGAGTCTATTACAGCGGAATCTATCGAGACTCACGAGGAACTTCCTCCGGAGGAAGAATACGCGTTCTTAGCTGGCTTGATAATCGACGCCGCGACGCAAGCTCAGACGAAACCGATACCCGGGGTAACGATTAGACAACGCCCTCCCAACAAATGGTGGGACAAAGAGTGCTCTGAGCTGTACGCGCGAAGGTCCGCGGCGTATAAGGACTACCGGGAGTACGGCACTGTCCACCTACTACGAAAGTACGAGGCACTGGGCAGGCAGATGAAGAGCTTAGTAAAGGCGAAAAAACGCGGGTACTGGCGGCGGTTCGTAAACGCGTTGTCCAGGGAAACAGCGATGAGCACTCTTTGGGATACCGCCAGGCGCATGCGGAACCGTGACGTTTCGAATGAGAGTGAGGAGTATTCAGATCGCTGGATACTCGATTTTGCCAAAAAGGTCTGTCCGGATTCTGTACCGGAACAGAAAACCTTTCGCGACGCGTTTATAGTAACTACGGAAGAGCCTCCATTTTCGATGTTGGAATTTTCAATGGCTCTCCTGTCGTGCAACAATAAGGCTCCAGGGTTAGATAGAATAAAATTCAACCTGTTGAAGAATCTACCCGACTCTGCAAAAAGACGCTTGTTGGACTTGTTCAACAAGTTTCTTGAGCTAAATATTGTTCCGCATGACTGGAGGGAGGTAAAAGTCATTGCTATTCGGAAACCCGGGAAACCTGCCTCTGATCACAATTCATATAGGCCGATTGCGATGCTCTCTTGCCTCCGGAAATTAATGGAGAAAATGATCCTCTTACGGTTAGACAAATGGGTCGAAACAAACGGTTTACTTTCAGATACTCAATTTGGCTTTCGCCGGGGCAAAGGGACGAACGATTGCCTAGCGTTGCTTTCTACTGAAATTCAACTCGCATTTGCTCGAAAAGAGCAAATGGCTTCTGCGTTCTTGGATATTAAGGGGGCTTTTGACTCTGTCTCTGTAGAAGTTTTAAGCGCGAAACTTCATTCGCAGGGACTTTCACTAAATCTGAATAACTTTTTGCTCAATTTGTTGTCAGCAAAGCATATGTATTTCTCACATGGCGATTCGACAACTTCCCGAATTAGTTACATGGGCCTTCCCCAGGGCTCATGTTTAAGTCCTCTCTTATATAATTTTTACGTCAATGACATCGATGAATGTCTTGCAAATTCATGCACGCTAAGGCAACTTGCAGACGATAGCGTTGTATCCATTACTGGTAGCGAGGCTAGCGATCTGCAAGGACCATTGCAAGATACCTTAGACAATTTGTCTGAATGGGCTCTTAAGCTGGGTATCGAATTCTCTCCGGAGAAAACTGAGTTGGTCGTTTTTTCTAGGAAGCATAACCCAGCTCAGCTGCAGCTCCTACTAACGGGTGAAACGATCTCTCAGGTTTTAGTCGCTAAATATCTCGGGGTCTGGTTCGACTTTAAATGCACCTGGGCTTGTCATATTAGGTATCTGACACGAAAATGCCAACAGAGGATTAATTTTCTTCGTACGATTACCGGAACCTGGTGGGGAGCCCACCCAGGAGACCTTCTAAGGCTTTACCAAACAACGATATTGTCAGTTCTTGAGTACGGCTACAATATCGTTGTTTGCGTATTGCCTTGGGTTGCATGCAGTCGACCCATACGATGAGTCTTGAAGTGTTAGCGGGTATTCTTCCGTTGAAACATCGTTTTTGGAATCTCTCTTACCGGTTGCTAATTCGATGCACAGTTATGAACCCATTAGTAATTGAAAATTTCGAGATGTTGGTCGACCTTCAATCTCAATCCAGATTTATGACTTTATATTTTGACTATATGGCTCAAGATATTAATCCTTCTTCATACGATTCCTCCAATGTCGCACTTTTAGATACTTCTAATAATGCTATATTTTTCGACACCACCATGAAACAAGACATTTCTGGTATCCCGGATCAATTGCGACCCCAAGAGATCCCTAAGATGTTTTTCGAATAAGTTTAAACATGTTAGTTATGATAAAAGGTTTTACACTGACGGATCTAATCTAGATGAGTCCACTGGCTTCGGTGTTTTCCACGAAAATTTTACCGCCTCCTACAAACTCGATGCTCCTGCTTCCGTGTACGTCGCAGAACTTGCTGCTATTCAGTACTCTCTTGGAATCATCGATACCCTACCCACAGACCACTACTTCATCTTCACAGATAGTCTCAGTGCCATTGAGGCTCTGCGATCGATGAAGCCTGTGAAGCACACCCCGTATTTCCTGGGGAAAATACGGCGGTTTTTAAGTGCTTTAACAGATAAAAATTACCGGGTTACCTTAGCGTGGGTCCCTTCTCATTGCTCGATTCCGGGTAATGAAAAGGCTGACTCTTTTGCTAAGGTGGGTGCTATTGATGGCGATATTTATGAAAGACCAATTGCTTATGATGAATTTTATAGCATTTTGCGTCAGAGAACACTCAACAGTTGGCAATCATCATGGAACTCAGATGAACTGGGACGGTGGCTACATTCCATTTTTCCTAAGGTATCGACGAAAGCATGGTTCAAGGGGTTGGATGTCGGTCGGGACTTTATTCGCGTGATGTCCAGACTTATGTCCAATCACTACACGTTAAACACGCATCTCTTTCGTATAGGGCTAGTCAGTAATCACTGCGTTTGTGGCGATGGCTACCATGACATCGAGCATGTTGTTTGGTCGTGTACCGAGTACTGTGGTGTTAGGTCCGAGCTTATAGATTCCCTTCGGGCCCGAGGAAAACAACCGAACGTACCCGTTAGAGACATTCTGGGAAGCGGTGATCTCCAGTACATGACACAGCTATACTGCTTTCTGAAAAACGCTGACATTAAAGTTTAAAATTTTCTCTGTCTATTTGTCAGATTAAGGATACAAATATGCTATGCTGAAGACACGGAAACGAAGAGCCCTCGTCTATGCGTACACAAATATTTTGAACCCACAACAATCAAGAATACAATTGCTCTACCAGTTGAAAAACAAAGTTCCAAAATAGTTTTAAGTCAAAATTGTATCTCCCCTCCTCTCACCTTAAATCCCCACTAGCTCGTAGTCGGCCGCGAGAATAAAGAAAAGGCCTCCCTCTTTTCCCTGCTAACGTAGAATTAATACGAATTATACTTGGCTCAGTAAAACAGAAAATGTATCGTGCCGTGTCAAATAAACTAATTTAAACCTACATTAACCAAATTTGCTTCAACTAGAAAAATATTTGTTGTAGGCTAGTTAAAGAAAATCGCTTTCTAGAATGCGAAATAAATATACACTATGAAAGAAAACTGCTGTTTTTTTTTTCGATAGTGAATAAAATGTTCAACTAAACTTTCGAAAACAAGTATTTTTTCTAGTTTTTTTTTATTGATGTTATTTATAAAAAAAATCATAAAAAGCTACTATTTGCAAATTCAGTGTATGTTTTTGCATTTTCCCTCATGCGATGGAAGGCGTGATCCCAGAGATTTTTCGTCCCAAAAAAGTCAAACGATGTTGTCCAGGATTGGGTCTAGATAGGTTGTGTCGACATTTATGTCGGCGTTGGGGTTCGAATCCAGGCCACTGGTGTGATTGATAGACGTTACCAACTACACTAGGCCGAAGTCCCAGTTTTAAATTTGTGTTCACTATTGAGAAAAAATACCAATTATTATTGTTTTATTCTAATTAGTAAAGATATCAAAGTTTTAGATATAACATTTTTCGAAATTTGCATTTACGCATTTTCAAAATACAAATTGGTCCTAAATATCAGTCAAAAATTTCCAAGTTCTCAAGTCAAAAACAAATACAAAGTTTCATCAAAATCAAGAAAGGCTGTGTTGTCGTTTATATAAATATATACCTTTTGATTAATGGCACTGACCGTTTTCAGACCTTACAGAAGTTTTTGAAAAAAAAAGAAGGAGGGAAGCTTTAAACTTTCCCTATTCACCAGAAATTCTGTCTAGTAGTTCTTGTTCTGAACTATATCTTTTGCTCAAATATTATTTACAACACTTAAAGTAAGATGAGACACAAAAACAATGGACTGCGTTCCAAGCTTTCAGTGATGCCCAGAGATGCTCATTAGCTAATATGTACTTGAAGTGCGGAGGTACCTATGCTGAAGGAATCTTGTAATTAGAAAAAATGAATCCCTTGAAAAATTACAAGCAATTTGAACAATTTTTTACCAATCGAATAAAATGGGTATTAAGAATGGGTGGAGAAATTATTTTTTTTCGTACTTAAGAACAAACGGAGGTGATTTTGGTGAACTAATATTAAACCAGAACAAATCCACGGATAAAAATCAAATTTAGGAACAGAAGTTTAAAGATAATCTTTAAATAAAGAAAATGGCAAAAGTTTTTTTCCGGTATAGATTGCTAACGTAATTAGTAAATAGAAATCAAAGAAGTGCGTATCTTTATATGGGAGAATGATTCGAATTTGCGCAGAATATCAGAATCGATAGCTCCCGGATAAAGATTTTTTACTTTAATATGAGTATGGTAAAATCTAACACTTACCGTAGTAATCCGTAGCATGTGCTGCAAAATGATGATGAACAAGAAACAATGAAATCAATAATTAGTAGGTAATATAGAAAGTATTATAGAGTGATTCCATTCAGTATCAACTGGAAAGTTCCGAAATTTTACACGATCTTCAATTTTGATAGATATAGCACACGCTTTTGATATGAAAGAACAACTAATTTTCACGAGTGAAAAGATATCACGGTGCTCCCACAGACCGTCATTATAAAAAAAATGCACCAAAGAATCTGAGTACACCATTCGATTTGTTATGACGTCCAGAATCTCTGGTCAAAATTTCAAAATCATCGTACGGTCCATTTTTGAGTAATGCGCTTTTGAAGGTCATAAAGTACAAAAAAGTGATATAAAAACGACGAAATACTTATTGTTAGGACGTTTTTCAACCACCATTTTATGAAATGATTTCCAAATTAGTTTCAACACATTCCAAGGGTTATATTTCAAGACATTAGCAATTGGTGGAAAGATTTATTTGAAAATCCCACAGTGCACAGTGGTCTAAGCTCGAAAAATCGTGATCGTTCTAGATTTGACTGTGAAAAACTGATTTTATGTACTCAATGTCTTCAGCAAAATTGTTTCATAGAACAAGGCCTTACTTCTGGCGTTTTTAGTTTTTTGATCAATCCACCTAACAGTAAGATAAAAAAATTAGTTTTTCTTATTTTCAATATACCAGATTGCTTCCTTCAGCAAAGTTGTGGAAAATTTTAAAAGAAAAACAATTGTTGAATACTGCGATGTCCTATCTGTACGTTGGACAGGACCAAATAGTTTTTTGTGAAACACCCATCCTTAAAATCAGTTTTTTGTCTATAATTTTGTCTGTAATGGTCTTAACAATGCAAAATGTTCTAATATTTTATTCATTCAACTAAGATTCTCTCAAGACTTTAAAAAGTTATTGTTTTGACAATCATAGAAAAAGTTATAGACAAAAAACTGATTTTAAAGAAGGGTGTTCTACAAAAAACTCTATTTTGTCATGTCCAACGTACAGATAGGACATCGCAGTATTCAGCAATTATTTATCTTCCAAAATTTTCAAGAACTTTGCTGAAGGAAGCTATCTGGTATATTGAAAATTAGAAAAAATATTTTTGTTATCTAACTGTTAGGTGGATTGATCGAAAAACTAAAAACACAGAAGGCCTTATTGTTCTATGAAACAATGTTGCTGAAGACATTGAGAACATAAAATCAATTTCTTACAGTCAAATCTAGAACGATCACGATTTTTCGAGTTTTGACCACTGTGCACTGTGGGATTTTCAAATAAAACTTTTCACCAAATGCTAATGTCTTGAAATATAACCCTTGGAATGTGTAGAAACTATTTTGGAAGTCATTTCATAAAATGGTGGTTGAAAAACGTGCTTTACAATAAGTATTTTGTCGTTTTTATATTACTTCTTTGTACTTCACGACCTTCGAAAGGGCATTACTCAAAAATGAACCGTACGATGATTTTGAAATTTTGATCAGAGTTTCTGGACGTCATAACGAATCAAATGGTGTACCTAGATTCTTTGGTGCATTTTTTTTGTAATAACGGTCTGTGGGAGCACCGTGATATATTTCAAAAAAATACTCTAGTACCTATAGACTTTAATTACAAATTATTAGCTATCCGGAAATTTTTTATGCATAGAAAACGGTGTGAAAATTATTTGTGAGGTAATAATGAAAAAAAAATACATAAATTATTAAAAAAAAAGAAACTAAAAAAATTAACATCAACACATAACTTAAAATCACAAATAATCTAGATCATTTGTTGTGAAATACATCTTAGAAAACAATAAATTCTTAATATCAAAAGCATACAATATTGTTCAAAAACAAAGATGGTCAATTCCGGTCTATCCGTCATTTGGTGTGGAATTCCCCTATATTGTCGTAGTGATATCGAACTTAATCGTAATATACATCCGTATACGCAATGCCAATATACACAAAAAAAGTGTTCCCGGTTTTCTATGCAAGAATAATACATCCTAAACCACAAGCATTGAAGCACAAAGATGTCAAAAAAAAACATTCGAAGAAGGGATTTAGGCATGTGCTAGAAAAGTCGAAAAACTTCATTGCAACTCATTAGGCTCGTTAAGGTGAAACCTCATTGAATCCAAAAATGGCCGACTTCGAGTCACCACTTCGAATTTTCAAAAGCACAAGACTCGGAAATACTCATTGCGTTCCCTATGAAAATTCTATTTTATGTTTGCTTCACCACAGCAAACATAAAATAACATTTTCACAGGGAACGCATTAACTATTTCTGAGTCTTGTGCTTCCAAAAATTCGAAGTGGTGACTCGAAGTCGGCCATTTTTGGATTCAATGAGGTTTCACCTTGTGGCAAAATAAATTTTTATAATAGTTATGTGTGAGAAGTTGAGGTATATAGTATTAAAATAATATAATGACTCTATGGCAACACAATATATGTAAGCAGCTAAAACCAAACCACTATTGTTCAAGGACTTTCAAATTTGAAATCAATTCGCCTAAACGTAGACCTACGTTAAAAAATACAACTAATCTTACGTTGACAGGTCGTTTTAACCTTCGAACGCTTGCATAGCAGTGTGTGTAGTTAGGGATGAACAATAGAATAAGTCGGCACCAGTACCACCGTTCCCCGTAGTTTAATGGGTCAAAACACCATGCCGAAGACAGGGAGATTGCGAGTTCAAGTCCCGTCTGGATGCGGTATATTTTTCCAAATCTGTAGCATATTTCCAGTTCGCTTATTTTTCGCTTCCCTGCTGCACATATTGTCTGCCTTAATGAACTTGAATGTTAACGGGTAAAAGCCGTTGTTAAAAATAGAAATTAGTTCGAAAAAAAAGTCGTTTTGACCGTTTTGTATGGTAACCCATGAAGAATTCCTCATTCCTCATTCCTGAAATATGGGAAATACATATCATTCGAATCGTTTCCTCGTGTAATTTCACAGATACCTTATTTTCTATTACGACTTGGGAAACATAGGGCCTGTACTCGAAAAAAAATGCACCATTTTTATCGGTTTGTAACTATTTTGTCCGTGGGTTACAATTGATGACAAGCTAAGCATAACTAGTTCGGAGTGTATTATTTGTATGTGTAAAATATCATAACAATCGGTTCAATGGTTATTGAGATGTCATCGGAACAAGAAGAAAATCGCCAGAGAATTTCGCGCGCCGTCATGGAAAATCCCACTGCGACCCTGTGAAACCTTGGGAAGTGTTAGATTGATGTTGCGGAAGGCATAAGGAAGAAGTGAACAAATTCACCATATTTATTTTGCTCTGACAGGCCACTTTCCAATGCGGTAAACTGAGTAAACCGTACATAACAACGGGTGCCATCAATAGCAAAACTTACCGCACCGAGTGCCTCCAGAAGCGTCTGTTGCCCTTCCTGCGGCCCCACGGATGCCGAAACAATTCATATGTATTAGGTCATTCCCTGAAAGTTTCAAGAAAATTCGATATAAAGTAAATTGGCGAACACTGTTGCCTGGTGCTTTTTTTTGATTACATGCCTTATTCGTTATCACTACCAGCTGAAAAGTCTTCATCATTCGACTTTTCTAAGAAACGTCCAATTTCTTCATTCGATATTTTTTTCAATCGATTCGACACGTCAACGAAATAAAATATTTTCTTCTTTTGAAATTGTGTTGGAAATAATTCTACGAGTATTTAACAACAATAGTGTAATGAACTGTGGAATGTCATATAAACGAAAATCGCACTACAGTATAACAGGCCGAAAACGAAGCAGTCTAACCGGAAGGTCCCAAAATCAAATATCACTGCCATCTAGCGGAAAACATCTGAAGGTAGTTTTTGTCGATGCCTTAACGATCAAGCAACGTAGTGAAGGAATTTCAGACAAATATTACAATCGTTTGACGAACCGATTGAATACCCCCCCCCCCCCCCCCAAGAAAAGGGGTCGAATACGACCCCAACGTAGGTCTACGGTTGACTGATTGGAAATTGCCACCTTCAATTTTATCAGAAGAATATATTTATGACTGATTTTCAATTCGAGTATTGCAAAATTGCGAAAAAATACTATAAGATAGCTAACTCACCAATCCAGCAAATGTTTGCAGCAAATTCTGGTTCGGTTGATGGTTTAACTAGTCTTAGATTAAAAATGGATTATTACAAACTTGGTCAAAAACGCATTTTTCTGCGAAAAACCAAGATGACGGCCAAACTTTTTTTTATTTAAATCGAAGTTTTATCATTTTTCTTTATAATGTTTGATACTATTTGAGATTAACGCCAAAGTTCAACATTATAGCTTGCAAAAAAGAAAATATCTAAGACTTCAACTGTTCTAATAACTGCTACACCCATTGGTAGGTCAAAAGGGTTTGTAAATTTTGTGTTGATTTCAAATTTGGAGAACCTTGCGCAAATATGGGGCTTATACCGGTAAAAATTGCTTATGTATGTATTAAAAATGGGATATATGTCAGACACTAGCACATTGTTTGATTGTTTACCTTTACGCGGTCTCCACCAATCCTCCATATATCCTGACAGAGGTGAGGAATGGCAAGAAAAGACTGTATTTGTTATTTTATTTCAATTGATTGTACTAAGCAGAATATGAAACATTGACAATGTCGGCAACAAATACAGCGTATTCACAAATTAGAAATTAGAAAATAACTTAAATGCGAAATCCTCGTTTCTTCTGTTATATATATATATATATATATATATATATATATATATATATATATATATATATATATATATATATATATATATATATATATATATATATATATATATATATATATATATATATATATATATATATATATATATATATATATATATATATATATATATATATATATATATATATATATATATATATATATATATATATATATATATATATATATATATATATATATATATATATATATATATATATATATATATATATATATATATATATATAACAGAAGAAACGAGGATTTCGCATTTAAGTTATTTTCTAATTTCTAATTTGTGAATACGCTGTATTTGTTGCCGACATTGTCAATGTTTCATATTCTGCTTAGTACAATCAATTGAAATAAAATAACAAATACAGTCTTTTCTTGCCATTCCTCACCTCTGTCAGGATATATGCAGGATTGGTGGAGACCGCGTAAAGGTAAACAATCAAACAATGTGCTAGTGTCTGACATATATCCCATTTTTAATACATACATAAGCAATTTTTACCGGTATAAGCCCCATATTTGCGCAAGGTTCTCCAAATTTGAAATCAACACAAAATTTACAAACCCTTTTGACCTACCAATGGGTGTAGCAGTTATTAGAACAGTTGAAGTCTTAGATATTTTCTTTTTTGCAAGCTATAATGTTGAAATTTGGCGTTAATCTCAAATAGTATCAAACATTATAAAGAAAAATGATAAAACTTCGATTTAAATAAAAAAAAGTTTGGCCGTCATCTTGGTTTTTCGCAGAAAAATGCGTTTTTGACCAAGTTTGTAATAATCCATTTTTAATCTAAGACTAGTTAAACCATCAACCGAACCAGAATTTGCTGCAAACATTTGCTGGATTTGTGAGTTAGCTATCTTATAGTATTTTTTTGCAATTTTGCAATACTCGAATTGAAAATCAGTCATAAATATATTCTTCTGATAAAATTGAAGGTGGCAATTTCCAATCAGTCAACCGTAGACCTACGTTGGGGTCGTATTCGACCCCTTTTCTTGGGGGGGGGGGGGGGGGTGTATTCAATCGGTTCGTCAAACGATTGTAATATTTGTCTGAAATTCCTTCACTACGTTGCTTGATCGTTAAGGCATCGACAAAAACTACCTTCAGATGTTTTCCGCTAGATGGCAGTGATATTTGATTTTGGGACCTTCCGGTTAGACTGCTTCGTTTTCGACCTGTTATACTGTAGTGCGATTTTCGTTTATATGACATTCCACAGTTCATTACACTATTGTTGTTAAATACTCGTAGAATTATTTCCAACACAATTTCAAAAGAAGAAAATATTTTATTTCGTTGACTTGTCGAATCGATTGGAAAAAATATCGAATGAAGAAATTGGACGTTTCTTAGAAAAGTCGAATGATGAAGACTTTTCAGCTGGTAGTGATAACGAATAAGGCATGTAATCAAAAAAAAGCACCAGGCAACAGTGTTCGCCAATTTACTTTATATCGAATTTTCTTGAAACTTTCAGGGAATGACCTAATACATATGAATTGTTTCGGCATCCGTGGGGCCGCAGGAAGGGCAACAGACGCTTCTGGAGGCACTCGGTGCGGTAAGTTTTGCTATTGATGGCACCCGTTGTTATGTACGGTTTACTCAGTTTACCGCATTGGAAAGTGGCCTGTCAGAGCAAAATAAATATGGTGAATTTGTTCACTTCTTCCTTATGCCTTCCGCAACATCAATCTAACACTTCCCAAGGTTTCACAGGGTCGCAGCGGGATTTTCCATGACGGCGCGCGAAATTCTCTGGCGATTTTCTTCTTGTTCCGATGACATCTCAATAACCATTGAACCGATTGTTATGATATTTTACACATACAAATAATACACTCCGAACTAGTTATGCTTAGCTTGTCATCAATTGTAACCCACGGACAAAATAGTTACAAACCGATAAAAATGGTGCATTTTTTTTTCGAGTACAGGCCCTATGTTTCCCAAGTCGTAATAGAAAATAAGGTATCTGTGAAATTACACGAGGAAACGATTCGAATGATATGTATTTCCCATATTTCAGGAATGAGGAATGAGGAATTCTTCATGGGTTACCATACAAAACGGTCAAAACGACTTTTTTTTTCGAACTAATTTCTATTTTTAACAACGGCTTTTACCCGTTAACATTCAAGTTCATTAAGGCAGACAATATGTGCAACATTATAGCTTGCAAAAAAGAAAATATCTAAGACTTCAACTGTTCTAATAACTGCTACACCCATTGGTAGGTCAAAAGGGTTTGTAAATTTTGTGTTGATTTCAAATTTGGAGAACCTTGCGCAAATATGGGGCTTATACCGGTAAAAATTGCTTATGTATGTATTAAAAATGGGATATATGTCAGACACTAGCACATTGTTTGATTGTTTACCTTTACGCGGTCTCCACCAATCCTCCATATATCCTGACAGAGGTGAGGAATGGCAAGAAAAGACTGTATTTGTTATTTTATTTCAATTGATTGTACTAAGCAGAATATGAAACATTGACAATGTCGGCAACAAATACAGCGTATTCACAATTAGAAATTAGAAAATAACTTAAATGCGAAATCCTCGTTTCTTCTGTTATATATATATATATATATATATATATATATATATATATATATATATATATATATATATATATATATATTATATATATATATATATTATATATATATATATATATATATATATATATATATATATATATATATATATTATATATATATATATATATATATATATATATATATATATATATATATATATATATATATATATATATATAATATATATATATATATATATATATATATATATATATATATATATATATATATATATATATATATATATATATATATATATATATATATATATATATATATTATATTTATATATATATATATATATATATATATATATATATATATATATATATATATATATATATATATATATATATATATATATATATATATATATATATATATATATATATATATATATATATATATATATATATATATATATATATATATATATATATATATTGGTATTGAATCTTCTTTAAACAACATATCTTGTCAACATCTCAGGTTACTATTAATCATTTAGGGAGTGTCCAACAAACATTACGTTACACTTTGCGGAAGTTTAATATACCGTGTAAAAATTTTTATGTTGCTGAAAATGAACTGTTGCTACTTTATTTTTATTTTCCCATAGGAAGCTCTTTTGAAAATTGAAAATATATCTATAGCAAAAACGGTTTGGGGGCCATCCACATACCACGTGGACAACTTTGGGGGGAGGCGGGAGAGGGGGGTGGGTTGGTCGTCCACGGTCCATACAAGTTTTTTAGAATTTATATGGGCAGTTGTCCACGAAGGGGGAGGGGGGGGGTCAAAATCGTTAAAAATCTGTCCACGTGGTATGTGGATGGCCCCTTGTTTGATTGGCGTAGTGTTTTCGGCAATGTAGATAACATTTTGTCCTTCCAAAAAAGAATTATGCCCCTCGAAAAACATTCATTTTTAGGCAATCTTTCATAGTGTGGTATTCTCTGAGAACTAGATCACATATGACAGCCCATTTTTAACTTGCAGAAAAAACAAAGAACGCTCACGGAAGCACTTTAACGCAGCTGTAACGCAGACTTCATTTTACATCTTCTGTGCGTTTGACGCGAGGTAGACGGCAGTGCGTCCAGTATCGCTAGGATTGCTACAGCTTGTCTATCCCAACTCTTCTGTTGACCGCAACAGATAGCTAATTAAATTTGTGATCATCGTTTGTTTTCCTCTCTACTTATCCTATCGTTACAATCACTTTATAAATGTTCATTTGTTTTCAAACTAATGCTATATCGTTTCAGGTTTAACAATAATTAATCTTCATCAATGTATTCTACAACATCATCCTCTGATTCTGAGAATTCGATTCCATTGGGGTTCGCTCTCTCATACAATCGTAAGTTGCTTGTATCGAAAACGCCCTCGAATCGACGATACGACCCTTGATAGCCATCAATATCTGAAATTATATAGCGATTACGATCAAGAACCTTCTTCACGACGTAAGGCCTTTTAAATTTAGGCTTCAGTTTACTTCTCTCCAGGCCTCAACATCGTCGAATGAAGCACCAAAAGGAGAACACGCAACCTCTTCGTCCCACTCGCTGCTACTGAAACTTCGTAAACTCAGTTCGGCTGGCGCTCGCCGAAGAGAAGATGAACACTCTTCATATTCCACACGACTGTTGCATGTGTAATCTTTTGCGTTCTGCTTTGCCTTCCGTCTTTCGGATGAAGTTAAAAACAACTTCAACTGACGAAAATATTGCTTAAAATGAATTTCTACAATCGTCGTCGTCATCTTCGTCTTCATTATCGAACTGAAGCGACTATAGTCAGCTTCAATGAAATCGCCACTTGGATGGATGAGGGTCAATTACTTCGGACAAACAAAGCGTTGCTGCTGCTGCGTTTTACGCCGTGGACATACTGGTGCGGCTTGCGTTGCAAAGACGGTTCGCCTTGCCGTGGGTTAATGTACAGCCCTACGTAGAGCTGTACATTAACCAGCGATAGGGCGAGTCGCCTTCACAGCGCAGACCGCGCCAGTATTTCCATGGCCTTAGACATATAGGAGCAGGAATAAGGACTAGGACAATTATGCTTTAAAGCTGATATATGCGATTCGCAACATATTACATATGATTTGAATGTAAACGGGACGGGACCTAATGTAAATAACACGTGCAATGAGACATGTAATATATAACGTGTAACATATAATGTATAATGTGTAACATGTAACGTGTAACATGTAGCGTGTAAAATGCTCCACGAAACGATTTGCAAAGCCCGCGACCAAATACATCAATCACAACACCCAACATGCTTGTCCTTACCTCACAGGTCAAAGCGAATAACTTGCTTCGGTTCATCGTCATCATGCAGTTGACGATAAATTTTAAATCGTCAATTGAAGCAAAATTTGCTCGAATCTGCTTTCTTCGTTGCTGCCTTGAAGCCTCAGTTCTAGCAACTGAACCTGAACCGACGGTACAAATACGCCGAAAAAGAAACGACAAAAAAAATGAAACGAGTGAAAGACGCTTGATTTGTGCTCAGTGAGAGGGAGAGCGAAACAAAACGAAGTTGATATCAAGTCGGGTTGAAGACGAAGTTGAGTTGCGTCATCGTCGCTTGACGATGCACTCATGAAGGTGAAGATTAAAGGGCCTGCTCTCTCACCAACAGGCTTCACCGACCGAATTGAAACGAGATCACCTTCGCAATATCGCGTATCAACTTTGATCATATTGTTGCTTATTATAACTTTGCAACTTCTTGATATTCTGTACAGCGTATTCTCTTATCCCGATTATATCTCTTTCGCAGTTTTCATTCTACTCTTCGACGTAAGCAATTAATCTGCAGTAAGGTTACGTTTTTGCAGTACACTGTAAAGCAAACGTGACGGTATGTCACCAATTGAACGATCAAATGTGTTATTCAACAAGTAAATTATCCCATTCCTCAGTTTGCTCTTCCACTAACTTACTGAGTAACGGCATCACTGTTCAATTATAGCGCTCTATTTGCCCATTAGCCTGGAGACAGGCCGTTGTTACTGATTGGTGTCGTATTCCGTTACCTACTACAAAGTCTGCAAACTGTTTAGACGAAAACGCGCTCCCTCTATCTGTAACCAAAGATATTGGTGCCGAATAGGCAATTAAATAAGATTTAAATGCGTCATCACCTTAACGAGTTTGTTGTTTTAGTTGGATATAGTTTCAGGTATTTTGTAAATGTATCGATTACTGCGAAAATGTGAACATTTTTACCTTTGGTTATTACTAAAGGCCCTACATGATCCGCGTGGATCATTTGGAACGGTTCATTACACTTTTCTACCGTTTGTAGAGGTCCATCTAATCTTTTTAACTTCGGGTTGAACGCAATACAAGTTATGCATTTCTCGATATGGTCCTTAAGCTTTGCTCGCATCTTTGGAAACCAATAAGATCGCTTTATAAGTTCACTTACTTTATCGATACCGAAATGTCCAAGATTGTTATGAAATTTGAACATAACCGAGACCCGGGGATATACAAAAGTAAGATTATCGCGAACATCGTAGTCTTTATTTTCACCATCATCTACAAGCGATTTTATTCTAGCTATACAGTGCTTTTTCGCTTTTATCAACAGTCGTTTTTATCACTACTCGCCAAATTCACGCTCGATTTTCTCACGGTTTTTTTCGTTTTTATCACGCTTTTTCAAGAAAAACGTTAAATGAAGAATAATGTACTTTCATTTGTAAAACCTAAATTAATCCACCAAGCGGTCAGACCCAGCCTTTCTCATTCAATTTTTTATTTGTAAAAATAGATTTACATGAACGCTTCAATCCAATAAATGTATATTCACTCTTTAGGTTCTAAAATATTGATGTTGTAATCTTTACTTATAAAAATGCAGTCAAGTCTGTCTGTTTGTTTGATCCGTATAGGCCCGAAAACTACCGAACCGATCGACGTGAAAATTTGTATGTAGGGGTTTTTGGTGCCGATAAAGGTTCCTATGATAGTTTGAGACCACTCCCTCTTCTGGAAGGGAGGGGTCCCATACAAATGAAACATAAATTTCTGCACAACTCAAGAACAAACCAGGCAAATGAAACCGAATTTGGCATGTGGATGTTTTAAGGGGTAACTAATATGTCCATAATAGTTGGATGAAACACAAATTTGTGCACATCTCGAGAACTAATCAACCAAATGGAACAAAATTTGGCAGGTAAATGTTTTTAGTGGTAACAAATATGTACATACTGGTTTGAAACCCGACTCCCTCTTTTATAAGGGAGGGATCCCATGAAAATGAAACACAAATTTCGCACAGCTCAAGAACCAATCAAGAAAATACAACCAAATTTGGTATGTGAATGTTTTTAGAGGTAACAAACATGTCCATAATGGTTTGACGCCCCTCCCTCTTCTGGAAGTACATGTTTCTTCACAAATTTCTGCACATCTCGCGAACTAATCAACTAAATGGAACCATATTGGCAGGTGAATGTTTTTAGTGGTAACAAATATGTTCCATAATCGACCTCAGACAACATTTTGGATTGTAAGATGGCAACTTCCGGTTTCTGAAAACAGCAGAAAATGACCAAATACCACCCAATATGAGTTTTTCTTTAACCAGTATGCCGTTCAAAATCCAGAAATTGTCTTCAAATGCCATTATGAAATCCAAAATGGCGACTTCCGGTGTCGGAAAAACAGCGGCAAATGACCAAATACCACCCAATATGGGTATTTCCGGAACCATAATGATGCACTGGAGCCACAAATCGACTTCAGACAACATTTTGAATTGTGAGATGGCAACTTCCGGTTTCTGGAAAACAGCCTGAAATGGACGATTCCCATTAAATATTAGTATTTCTGGAACCAGAAAGATGCACAGAAGCTAAAAATTGATCACAGACACAATCTTGAATTTTAAGATGATGACTACCGGTGTCTGGCAAACAGCCGGAAATGAAATGTTTTCGGAACCAGAATTACGTCCAGATGACAGAAATTGATTTCACAGGCAATTTTGAGGCCAAAATGACGACTTTCGGCTTCTGAAAAACAGTCCAAAGTGACCAAATATCACCCAATATGAGTTTTTCTTTAACCAGTATCCTAAATACCATTTTGAAATCCAAGATGGCGACTACCGGTTTGTGAAAAACAGCCAAAAATAAACAAATACTATCCAATATGAGTATCTCTGGAACCAGAATGATGCAAGGAGCTAACAATTGACTTCAGGCACCATTTTGAATTGCTAAATGGCAACTTATAGGCAACAGTCGGAAATGACCGAATAATACTCAATATGGATATTTCCGTAAACGTGATGATGCATAGAAACCAAACATTGACCCTGGACACTATTTTGAATTTGAAGACGACCACTTTTAGTTTCTGGAAAACAACCAAAAATACCTCCCAACATGGGTATTTCCGGTTTTAGATTGATGCCAGAAAGTCTGCTGATAATGACAGAATACCACCCAATATGAATATATTCAGAATTAAGCGATGTACAGAAGCCAAAAGACGAGGATGTTGTCATTTCGATAAAACCAATCATTTCAAACGATTTGTTATTTGACTTTGATCATATCCTATGGACGATTCGTCGTGCATTTGCAGACTTCAAACAAACCGCAAGGAATCAATGAACTTGGAACGTTCAAATAGTACGACACCACATTTAAATTATGTTGAAGCCACATATATCGATCAAAGCAGGTATAGCTTTCAATAGTCTTTGAATTTCTCTTCTTTCCATAACTATTGAGCCACATATCAAACTGTTATGAAGTTTGTTATTTGTAAGTTTGAGAGATGACTCGTTCGTATGACACTAGTTATGTTCAAATAAGTCATGTAATCTTTGAGATAATAGACTTTCGTTGTTTTATTAACAATTTAATACATAACGGTTGCTTAAGTTCGATTATAATCAAATGAAATGGGAAAGTGTAGGGCAGCCAAACTTTGAAACCACGTGTTCAATCATAATTCATCAGTTAACCTTTAACTAGCCCGCTCATCTGATAATAATATTGATCAAATCGGTTGTGTAGTTTCTGAGATAATGAAGTTTCTTGATTTTCACAAGTCGGCACATTACAAATGAAGTTTCAGTTCGATTACAGTAAAATTCATTAGGGTCTTCTGAGGCAACTAGACCATTCTTTTGACACTAATTTTGTGGCAATCGGGTCGGCCATCTCTGAGAAAAGTAAGTGTGTCCAAGTAGTCCTCGGAATATGTTCCTTTGCATAGCTGGATTTCACATTTCTAAACATAACAGGCAAAGTAATAGTCCGATTGCAAAACAAATCAATAGGGTCTTATGGGGCAACTAGACCTTCCATTTGACACTAATTTTATGAAAATCGGTACAGCCATCTCTGAGAAACATGAGTGAGATTAAACAGTCTTCAGAACACGTTTCTTTTCAATACTTTTGAACCACAAGTTCAATCGTTATGAAATTCAAAACTTAAGGGTTTTCTAGGTA